>NC_061122.1:30693268-30825997 GCF_002878395.1 Capsicum annuum
TTTCTCTCTTTAGTTTGTTGCAAGTTTGTACGTAGCTATTGTATGAATCTTAAAAATGCCTAATTTTAAAAAGGCGACCTCTATAATATCTTCAAGTCACATATTCTTCTTCTTGAATATTTCGTATCTATTTTTTTTATTTCTGCATTGAATTAAAGAAAAAGTAATAATGTATTATAATGATAGGATAAACTATTCAAGCAAACTGATACTTGAAACTTTTCATAAGATTAATTAATTAGAGAAGAAAGATAAATGGACTTGGTTATTCAGAAAAATAACAACTCTAACTTTTGTAAATGTATAAATATAAGAAGCAGCAAAAGAAAGACTTTTATTTCTTTTTTTTTGCTTTTTCTTTGTTAATTTTCAAAAAAATTGAAATCAAAGTTCTTAGTATATGATGAAAATAATTGAAATATTAAGAAGTCAATTACAAATATTTTTAACTTTAACCATTTTGTTAGATAAAAATAATTTTTGAAATAATAGAATTACATTAATAGCACTATTTTTAATATCCAAATATTAGAAAAAGAATTTCGTTGTTAAATTAACCGCGCGAAGCGGGAATGTACACTAGTTCAACAATAAAGTAGATACTTATGGCCTATGGGAAAGTATTTTTTAACCCCTTGAACCTTTCCCTAGTTTAAATTAAAAACTCTCTTAAAGAAAGAAATAGTTCCTCTTCTTGATTATTTACCATCATCATTATTTATTCCCATGAATGCTCAAACTAGCCCACCAAAATATTCGTCCTACTTATTCAAATTTGGTCGTGTTATTAACTCATCTATTTCCTTTGAGTTTGACACATTAAATTAAATTTATCTAAACGTTCGGCTTATTTATAGTTTAAATTAAATAAAATTGGGCAAATCACATAAATATAGAATTTAAGAGTCAATATTATAAAATATATTGATATTATTTTTTATTTACAAAATATAGTTTTTATTTACAAAATCTATCAACTATTCAAATGTCAAAAGTTTTTTTGGAATAACCTTTAGGAAACACCACTTCCTATATCATGTTTATATTATATTTTTAGGATGTAGTTAAATAATTTTTAGAGGACGCTAATTTTTTTTATCAATTTCATATCATGTTTATAGGAGCACCAATTTCTACATCATTTTTGTATCATATTTCTAGGAGGTACAAATATACCATCTTCAAACGTCATAATTTCTTTTAAAATAACTTTTACGGAACACTAGTTTCTATACCATGTTTATAGGATATAGTTAATAATATTTAGAGGACACTAATTTTTATATAAATTTCATATCATGTTTATAGGAGCATGAGTTTCTACATTATTTTTATATCATATTTCTAGGAGGTAATTATACCTCCTAGAAATAAACCATATTCAGATGTCATAAGTTTTCTTGAAATAATCTTTACAGACACCAGTTTTTATATTATATATTAGGATGTAGTTAAATAATCTTTAGAGGACACCAATTTCTATATCAATTTCATATCATGTTTATAGGAGCACCAAAATCTATATGATTTTTATACCATTTACAAAATATGTAAATGACTAGAGAATATATACCAGCCATCGATCTCTGTTGCCATAACTGGATATCACTGGTAACAACTATGCATTTGCCGCAGCAACGACACCATATCCGGGTGATTACTATTCGCCGTCAATGGCTATAACCACCATGATCACCACCGTTATGCAAATTAGATTAGCGGCAGTTACCCGATTATTATACCTTCGTCGTCGGCATCGTGTATTATGTTATTCAAATTCAAACTCAAGCCCAAAAATGAGTCAGAGTGATGAAGAGCATTTTTGTCGGTCTTCATTATCAAAAGCATCCTTTTTGATTGTCATCTCACAATCCCAACAGACAAATTTCAGTGAATGGATCTTGGAGAACTTTGTGCAAAATGAGGCGTCAAATATGATGGATTTGCCATGGTGTGCATATATCCACCATGCATGTGTAAATGGTCGGAGAAGATATATTAGCCATCGATTTTTGTCGCGATAATCAGATATCATCGGTAATAACTATGTATTTGCCGCACTAACAACATCAAATTTGAGTGGTTACTATCTGCCGTTGATGGTGTACAATCACCATGATCACCACTCCAGTTATACAATGTATTTGCCGCACCAATAACATCGTGTTTGGGTGGTTACTATCTGCCGTCGATGGTGTACAACCACCATGATCACCGCTCCAGTTATGCAATTTAGGTATGGAATTGAAAAACATATTTGGAGAAATTATAGGAAAGAATACGAATTATTTTTACCCAACTTCGATATTTTTAACTGTATTTCATTTTTTCTCTTTACCTTATTTGATAAGTTTTGTTAGTTTTCTATTGGTATATTTTAAAAACTTGAAACTATTGGTAGATTGTGTAATATTGACTATTAAATTATATATTTTTGTGATTTTCCCTTTAAATTGACTCATAAAGAGAATCTTATAAATATATTTTTCTAAAAAATTATTTATTCAATATATTGTATATGACGAAGTTAGGAAGAAAGTGGAGACTAAGAAGGGGGTGTACGCTAAGTTGGGTGAGAGTAGGGATGAAGGTGAAAAGCGGACTAATAGGGAGGAGTGCAAGATAGTTAGTAAAGAGGCTAAGTTAGCAGTTACGACGGCTAAGACGACAGCGTTCGAGAGCTTGTATGCAGGGTTAGAGGAGAAATAAGGGGAAAATAGGTTGTTTAGGATTGCTAAGGCTAGGGAGAGGAAGGGTCGTGACCTCGACAAGGTGAAATACATTAAAGTGGAGGATGGTAGATTATTGGTGGAGGATGGTCACATTAAGAAGAGATGACAGTTGTACTTCGATAGGTTATTGAATGAAGAAGGGAATAGAGTTATTGTTTTAGGGGAGCTGGAGCACACAGAGGTGTGTCGTGATTTTAGTTATTATAGACGTTTTAAGGTAGAAGAGGTCAGAGAGGCTGTTCACAGAATGCGTAGGGGTAGGGCGATGGGTCCTGATGAGATCCCTGTGGATTTTTGGAAGTTCTCTGAAGAGGCTGGCTTAAGGTGGTTGACTGAATTATTTGATGACATTTTCAAGTCGGCAAAAATGCTCGAGGCTTGGAGATGGAGTACTATGATCCCTCTTTATAAGAATAAGGGTGACATTCAGAGTTGCAATAATTATAGAGGTATTAAGTTATTGAGCCACACTATGAATATTTGGTAGAGAGTGGTCGAGTTAAGGTTGAGGAGGATAGTGTCTATCTCGAAAAATCAGTTTGGATTTATGCCCGGGTGCTCGACGACGGAGGAAATTCACCTGTTGTGGAGACTGGTGGAACAGTATAGGGAAAGGAAAAAAGATCTGCATATGGTGTTTATTGACTTGGAGAAGGCGTACGACAAAGTCCCTAGGGAGGTGCTTTGGAGATGCTTGGAGGTGAGTGGGGTACCGGTGGCGTATATTAGAGCAATCAAGGACATGTATAATGGAGCTAAGACTCAGGTGAGGACGGCGGGAGGAAACTCAGAGCATTTCCCTATCTTGACGGGGTTGCATCAGGGTTTCACTCTTAGCCCATTTTTATTTACTTTGGTGATGGATGTGTTGACGCGGCGTATTCAAGGAGAGGTTCCTTGGTGTATGCTTTTTGCAGATGATGTAGTTTTGATTGATGAGATGCGGGGGTGTGTAAATGATAAATTAGAGGTGTGGAGACAGACCCTTGAGTCTAAAGGGTTCAAGTTGAGCAGAGCAAGACAGAATATTTGAAATGTAAGTTTAATGACGTGAGGCAGGAAGACGAGGTGGTAGTAAGGTTGGATTCCCAGACGGTGTGTAAGAGGGATAGTTTGAAGTATCTGGGGTCCATGATTCAGGGGAATTATGAGATTGACGAGGATGTCTCCCATCGTATTGGAGTGGGATGGATGAAGTAGAAGCTCGCCTCGGGGGTGTTGTGTGATAGGAAGGTGCCACCCAAGCTTAAAGAAAAATTCTACAGGGTGGCAGTCTGGCCGACCATGTTGTATGAAGCGGAATGTTGGCCAGTCAAGAACTCTCACATTCAAAAATTGAAGGTGGCGGAAATGCGGATGTTGCGTTGGATGTATGGGCTTAATACGGGTGATAAAGTTTGAAATGAGGCTATTTGGGAAAATGTTGGAGTGGCTTCGGTGGAGGACAAGATGCGGGAAGTCCGATTGAGTGGTTTGGGTATGTGATGAGGAGGGGCACGGATGCCACGGTTCGTAAGTGTGAGAAGCTTGCTTTGGATGGTTTCAGGCAGGGTAGGGGTAGGCCGAAGAAATACTGGAGAGGGGTGATCAGGCGGGACATGGAGCAGTTACATCTCACTGAGGACATGACCCTAGATAGGAAGATCTGGAGGGCGCGGATTAGGATAGAAGGCTAATGCCAGTTTGAGTCGTTGGGGTAGGACATTACTTGGTAGATGTATTATTCTTGCTAGGACACTTTGCTGTATGCTTTATTATGAATGTGTTTACTATTCTTTGTTTATTATTCCTTATGGGTGGCGTATTTTTGTCTTGACATCCTGTTCCATGCTCTATTAAGTATCTGTTTATTATTCCTTGTCTTAAACCGGGGGTCTATCGGAAACAAACTTTCTACTTCTCCTGAAGTAGTGATATGAACTGCGTACATCTTACCCCCTAGACCCCACTATGTGGGAATACACTGAGTTTGTTGTTGTATTGTATATGACGATGATAAAAGAAAAGAAATTTATTAGCATTATTTGGTGATTAAATAAATTATAAAAAAAAAAAAACTAAACAAAGAAATGAAAATTTAAAAAGAGTTGCACAGAACCAATTATTTAGCCAATTTTGACCTTGTCAATCTTAATAGCTCAATCTATTTTTACTCCTTCAAATTCAACCAAACTCGTTTATTTGACACCCTTAAAAGTATTTTCAATACTAAACATCGTCATAATAGACTGTATGAGAGCTTATATTTTTTGTTTTTAACTTTATCAGATGTAACCATTTATAATTGTTCTTCTAAGGTGTCAATCAAATTAATTAGTAGATTTTGGTGACGGTGAATTAAAAATTTCAGTGGGAAATTCAAGTGTTTCATGATTTAAACTTGGTCCCAATTCCTATAAAATATTAGGTTAAAGGTCTATTTTGTTTGTACATATCGTTTTCCTCTTTTTTTTTTTTGCTTCTAATCTTGAATTATTGACAAGCTTCTCTAACGCACACATGCTCACACACACGAGGTATTTGATTGACAATATTCTTGACAATCAATTATTGAAAAGAATATTTTAATAGTATACAAAAAAGCAAAAAGAAAAAACATTCAGGCGTGAACATATTAAATAATGAAATCCAATTGGTCTTTATTAATTGCACCGCCAAATTCAATATTGCTTTCATAATCACCTAAGAATGAAGTAACACTATTAAAGATTATAATTTTCCCATCAAAATATCTCACTTAAAAATATTCGATGATTATTTTTATAAATATTTTAATTAAATGGTGTGACAGAAAGAATGATACGATTTCATATGAAGCTTCACAGTATTTCAATTAGTATTTATTTTCCTCCAATGCTTTTTCCCAGTGAGCTAATTCGATGAAAATTAAGTGAGAAAATCATGTCTTATGACACAAATATCCCCATTCATCCGCCGCGGAGAAAATCACAGTCTCTAGTGGTGTTAAATGATGGTCGAAAAGTATTGACAATTAACAGTAACAAATCATTATATAACATTATGATCAATTTAAAGGGGTGATAATAACAAACATTAAAAGATAAAAAGGTCAAAAGTGAAAAAGAAAGTAATCATCACGCATGGTTTAAACTGTCTTTGGGCCTCATAGAAGTAAGAAAAATGGACCCATAGAAATAGAAGCCTTTTATCCAAATGTCAAATCTTGGCCTACATGATAGAGCCCATGTAAAAAGTGGTTACAATTTTTGGATTAAAGTGAAATGTAGGTATTTGGTTGATTTGTACTGATAAGAGTAATTTCAATTCTTTGATTTGATGTGAAAATTGTAAAGTTTTAAGTATTTGATTTGATTGGATTTGGTTGTCATTTGAAGTTTAATTTGGGAATGAGACATGCTTGATTTGACATTAGCAATGAGTTTGTATTTGTTTGGAGTCCAACTATAGTCCAGGCAATTTTTTGTGTGGTCTAAAGAACATATAAAAATGGGACGTTATAGGATTGCTTAGATAGACAAAAAATTGTTCGCTTGAGAATTACTTCGTTAAATTGTGCCACTTTTTGATTTAACAGTTTCAGTTTAAGAAAAAATAAGGCTTTTGAATTGTAATCTAAAGCACTCTTTGACTATTTTAAAATTGAATTGCTTTCAATTATGGAAAGATAACATTATTTTTCGAGATGAACTAAATAAAGTGGTCTCACATAAATTGAGATAAGGAGTATATAATATAGATAATTTGTGTGGCAACGATTGAACGAGGCGTCAAGCATCATATGTACTTAGGGTGCTGGGTTCGTAAGCCCTGCATGTGTTTTACAGTGTTTTTCAAGTGTCTCGCTCTAAAGTAAGTCATGTAAAGACTAAGCTTCTTAAAAGATCGGTTCTTATCTATATGGTTGATTTCATAGATTCTCGCTTAACTTATATTTTATTGTAATTAAAAGCATTAAACTATTTTTATAACCAAAATACTAAGTTTTACTTAAATATCAATTCCTTTTTTAAGCCCCAAAAAAATAATAAATAAAAAAATTCCTTTAATATGTGTTGGTTTCTGCTCAAATTTGTTCAATTAAATTTTATCCCCTAATATAACTATCTGTTAGCAAAATTTGACAACAAATTTTTTGATGTCAAAACAATAATTTAGGGATCTAAACACTTTTTGAAAGATTTAGATCCTCCTGCAGCCAACACTCGAAAATTCACAAGTAAATTGAAAAAATTGTGAGAAATATTATTTGTTTTCGATTTTTTTATTTTGAGCAATTAAACCAGGCATTCATTCATGTGACATAAAAATGCACATGGTCAAATAAGCATTATGATTAATAAACTTATTAGAGAAAAATGACGATGAAAACAAGTTACTGTTAGGTCATAGGTACCAATTATCTCAACTCTCAAGTTATCAAATTAAAATAACCAGAAATAATTAGTATCCTAATAATAATATCGCTCAAATTATATCATTTTACATCTTTACTTTCTGTCATTTTGTGGGGGGCCATAATTAAATCTTGATTTTTGTCATTCTACAGAATTATTACAATCATTAGAGAAAACCTCTTCCTTTACACTGGAAATTAAAGAAGGAATTAAGGGTAAAAATTAAAAGATCTACTATAACAAAAAGGCAAGTTTTTTTTTTTTTTTTTTTTTTTTTACTTTGTCTCAAATATATTGCATTGCGCGAATATACCGATCCTACTATCAAGCTTTTGCTTGAATCAATTTGGCAGAAATCACTCTACATGCGTTTTAGCACAAATTTTATTTTATCATTAATCCGTCGCTAAACAATTTTATCTACAGATTCAGATGTTAAAATTTTTGCCCATAGCTCAAAATCAATCTTTTTTGTGTAGTACTATAAGTTATGTAAATTGATTTCGACACATCCACTTCAGTATTTGCAAATTCTAGTTGGTCGTTCTTTCTTAACAAATGTTAACCTTAAATAATTGAAATACTTCTGAAATATTTAAAAATTGTTTGAAATATTTCAAGTAAAATAATGAATAATTTTTTTTTCCAAGTGAAATTTGCGTCTAAGTACAACTTTATCGTATATTTTTTTCTTAGTTTCTACTCCATTTTTTATAACTTGAATAGAATATTGTCCAAACGCTTACTAAGACATTCGATTTAAAATAAAAGGATTATATATTAGGAATTTATTCAACTTTGAATTTACTAGCAACTCATTAATTGGAGAAGATTACAAGTAGGATTCGAATTAAGCAAGATATTTAGGACAAAGAAAGGTCAATTACTCTTGGTTTTAGGATATTTTAGACTCTAAACTTTGTCAATGGTAAAATAATTAATTGAAGAACTTGCTTAAATTATTGATTGTGTATCCTTAATGAATTAGTCAAGCGCATTGACCCTGCTGACTTTTCTTTTCAAGGACAAGAGAGAATAAAATAAAGAAAAAAAAAAACCAAAATAGGAAGCACATTGACTATTATTATTTCCTAAAAAGCTGTTGAACCCATCCAGAATTTGCAGTTTCATATTTAAATATGATAATTTGCAGCTATTTAGGGAAACTTTTGGTTCTTTATATTTACTTTTGGCCCTGAAATGTGGAAAATATTTAATAATATGAATTACATTAAAATATTTGAGGAAGTGACATTTGAAAATATTAGTCAAATAATCTTTGTTAACATAATCCTAAACAAGAAGGGCCCCCCTAAAACATACTAGTATTTAGAAACAGATCCATAGATTTAAGGAATGCAATATTTTTAAAATTTTTCTTTTTTTTTTTTTGGTCTGAATATTTAGTTCTTTTAATCTAACTTTTGCCGAAAGCATGTAATAGTGTTATAAAAGGATTCGTTTTGCTTGCTGGTAAATGCAATGTAACAAATGATTACTTAAAATAAAAGATACTAAAAATAATTTACGTTACCGGTATAATTTAATTTGTCCTGATAAATTATTAATTAAATAATATATAATATGTTTCACTTATTATGAATAATTATAATATTTTTTCAAGTACTGATAATGTGTAGAGTTGATATACGGAAGTTAAAATTGTATTATAAATTGTGAGAAACAAATGCTTAGTTGGCAAAATAAACAATATATAATAAATTTCTACAACATTGTTGTGACGGATTTAAAGGTGGGTGGACTGATGAGAGTGGGTCAAGCAGAATTGACAAGCTCTTGAAGATAATGTGTGCATAATATCTTAGGTGAATCTTGCATCGAAATGAAAGAGAAAAATGAATAACTTTATAAGGTATAGCTGATAAAGTTCACATGGTACGCACTTTTTTGGGGCTCAACATGGCATAGCCCGAAAGAAAAATCCATGGAGGCTAGGCTCAAAATGGACAATACGTGCGATGAACTTTGATCGTAATGACATATATGGCGTAACAACATGTAGTCCTCAGTATGATGACGGGCTAACCTCAACGGTGATGCTAAAATCCTAAGGAAGGTGTATGTGACGCTCTTGTCGGAAGGCTATGTCAAGAGGAGACCGACAGACTTCTAAGCCGACAAGCTTCTGAAGATGAGATGCACATGACATTCTATATTAAAATGGAAGATGAAAGTGAGCTATTTTGTAAAGCATAAATAAAGCCCACATAATACACACACTTTTAAAGTTCCATAGTATGTAGCCTGAATGACAATTCGTATGAGCCTTAGTCCAACATGGATAGTACGTGTTAAGAAGTTAGGTTGCGGCAATTATTTGTTAGAACATGCACAGCGGAAGCAATAATTCTACAAGATCAATAACTTACATATAATCTAGATAACGTAATCAAAACGACAATTAGAAAACTTACCTCTTGAAGCTTTCACAAATATCATTCAATGCCTTGGCCTTCAGTTCTGCAGTCTTCTACTACGGCCTGATTTAACCTTTGCTTGTCAAACTTGTGTGGGCAAGTCTTTTTAGACTCAAAGAAAAGATGGAATTCACTTTATCTTTTGAACCCTAATCCCTATTTATTCTTGTTTTCTCATAAATAAGGGGAAATCAAGAGGCAAACGTTTTTAGGCCTCTTTAGTTGTCCAAAACGTTTTAGGTCTCTTTAGTTGTCCAAAACGTTTTAGGTCTCTTTAGTTGTCCAAAACGTTTTCAACCAATTAAGGTCAGAAGATATTATTTTTCTTTCAGATGACCAGTAAATAATATTACTTCTTCTAGTAAGTTCCTTTTTCTTTTTCAAAATTGATTAGTTAATCAGGTATAGCAGGGACCGCAGATTTATTAAGTGAGGCTTCAAATTATGATATTAATTTGGTGATGAAAGAATTATCATATCATAATAAACTATAAATTATTTCACTAAAAATCTATAATTGCACTCCTCTATTTAATTTCGAAATCTACCATTACATCTTATTTAACTCCCCATGTTAGAATTACCGACACCAATCAATTAAATTAAATTCTCTGAAAAATTTAACTCATTAATTAATTTAATCCTTTATTTATAATGCTTAACTAATTTCATATGACAGATACAAAATCCACCTGCAGAGTTTTCACGTGAAAATTTATAAGCAACCATAGAGGGGTATCTTCTATCTCAAGTTCAAGACATGGTTCTATCAACTAATTAATATTTCACTAAGTGATTCGTCATCATCCAACCTATCAGAAATATGTTGACTCACAAAAGAGTCTCACCTTTTAATGGATTAAAAAGACAAAACAAACCACATAGATCATAATAATTATATCAAGATTAAGAGTATAAGTACACGTAATGGACTAGAGAAATCATTTATCAATATTCAGAACATAAACAAATATTTTTAGTTGGTCCGTTCAATACATACAAAATTTACTAGCACAAGAAGTTGGAATATTACCACTCCCATAATTAAGATCAAATTATATTTAATTTTGTGCTACAATCATCAAGATGTTTGTCCTACCTCATCTTTGATTGTGAACGTTAATTTATTACTTATAAGAACCGACAATATTAATCTTCCGTGCATGAGCTAAAATACTCCATACATAAAATTGTCTACTATTAAGTAAAGGACACACATGTTAACACAATGATCTATTCAAATAAAGATTTTATTAATATAATAAATAGTTTTTGCATGAGATGAAAATATAATACTATAACACAAATTACATGGTTAATAGTATATCCTAACAATCTCGCACTTAGACTCATAACCGTGAATGCACAATTTTAACACCCATTTCTTCCACATGCTTATCAAAAACCTTCTGGGTTAAGCCCTTTATAAATGGATTTGCCAAATTGTTCTTCGACTCAATCTTCAAAACTCTCAGATCACCCCTTTGAGTTATATCTCGAATCAAGTGATATTTTCTTTCAATATGCTTACTTCTTTTATGGCTTCGTGGTTCTTTCGAGTTTGGAACTGCACCACTATTGTCACAATAAAGTGGTAATGGTATTTGAACCGAAGGAACAACTCCAAGCTCTTTCAGAAAGTTACCGAGCCAAACAACCTCTTTATCCGCCTCAGAGGCAGCTACATATTTGGCTTCCATGGTGGAATCAGCAACACATGATTGCTTGATACTCCTCCAAACAATGGCTCCACCTCCTAAAGTAAACACATATCCTGAGGTAGATTTTCTAGAATCTTTATCTGACTGAAAATCTGGATCAGTATACCCAATAGTTACAAGATATCCAGAGTGAAAAACAAGCATGCAATTCTTAGCCCTTTAAAGGTACTTGATTATATACTTAATCGCAGTCCAATATTTTTATCCGGGATTAGACTAAAATCTGTTAACCATGCAACAGCAAAGCAGATATCTGGTCTAGTGCACAACATAGCATACATGAGGTGCCATACAGCAGAAGCATAAGGGACCGCCTTCATTCTCTCTATCTCATCGGTCGTTTTGCGCGACTGCTCTTTTGATAGAGTAATTCCATGCCTAAAAGGAAGGAATCCCTTTTTAGAATTTTGCATGCTAAATCTTGCAAGAATACTATCAATATAAAGTGCTTGAGATAAACCTAATATCCTTTGTTTGCGATAATATCCTTTGTTTGCGATCTCGCATAAGCTTGATCCCAAGGATATGAGTCGCTTCTCCCAAGTCTTTCATATCAAAATGCGAGGACAGTCACTCGTTAACAGAATTCAACATGCTCACATTATTTTCTATGAGCAAAATGTCATCTACGTACAGAATAAAAAATGCTACTCTGTCTCAATCCCATTTTTTATAAACCCATAACTCATTTTCATATTGATCAAAACCAAAAGTCTTAATTGAATTATCAAAACAAGTATTCCATGCTCTAGATGCTTGTTTCAACCCATAAATGGATTTCTTAAGTTTACAAAACTTATGTTCATTACCACTTTCCATGAAACCTTTTGGTTGTGCCATATAAATGCATTCATCAAGACTTCCATTTAGGAAAGCCGTCTTGACATTCATTTGACAAATCTCATAGTCATAATGAGCAACAATGGATAAGAGAATCCTAATGGATTTAAGCATAGCTACCGGTGAAAAAGTTTCCTCATAATTAATTCCTTCTTTTTGAGTAAACCCTTTCGCAACAAACCTAGCCTTAAAAGCTTTTACTTTTCCATCCACACCTCTCTTTTTCTTATAGATCCATCTACATGCAATGACTTTGACTCTTGTAGGTGGTTCTACAAGTTCCCAAACTTGATTGGAATACATAGACTCCAATTCAGACTTCATAGCAGTAATCCATATTTTAGCATCTTTATCATGTAGTATTTCAGCGTAATTAAAAGGTTCCGTATTAGGCTCCTCAGGGATTCTATCATATGTTCTCCCAAGAGTGCAAACCGTAAAGGTTTTTTAATAGTTCTCCCACTACGACGACTAGTCACTACAGGATCTGCTACATTTGGAACTAAATTTTGAAAACCCTCAATGTCTTCCTGTACTATGACAGGTTCCTCGACATTATCCTGAATATTTTCTTCCACAATTGCAGGTTTCTCGATGTTACTCCCACTACTTTGAGGTAGTGTAATGTCAAGTATTTGCTCTTGTGCAACCTCTTTCTTATTGACATTTCTCCGACTACGTGGATGGAATGGTATGTCAATAATAGTTTTTGGAATTTGTTCTTGTGTTTCATTATTCGTTATTCTATTGCTCAATTTCTGTAAAATAATTTTACTTCTAGGAACGTGGTTCATTAAATAATCCTCTTTAAAAAATCTGAAATTTGTCAAAACAATTATCTTCTGTTCCTTAGGATAGTAAAATAAACCCCCTTTTGTTCCTTTTGGATATCCAATAAAAATGCACACTTCTGTCCTAGATTCCAACTTATCAGTTTTTTCTTTTAGCACATGTACTGGACAACCCTAAATCCAAATATGCCATAGGCTAGGCTTGCGCCCACTCCACAATTCATATGGGGTTAAAGGTACTGATTTTGAAGGAACCAAGTTCAGAATATAATTTGTAGTTTCTAATGCATAACCCCAAAAAGAAAAGGGCAAATCTGAATAACTTAACATTGATCTAACTATTTCCATAAGAGTTCTATTTCGGCGTTCTGCCACACCATTTTATTGTGGTGTTCCCGGATCAGAATAGTGAGATATAATTCCTAATTCTGATAAGTATTTAATGAATGCCGCAGAAAGGTATTCACCATCACGATCAGATTGTAATGTATGGATATGTTTATTATGTCGCTTTTTCATTTCCATCTTAAATTCTTTGAATTTTTCAAAGCATTCAGATTTACGGCGCAACAAATAAATGTATCCATATTTCGAGTAATCATCTGTGAAAGTCATAAAATACTCAGAACTATCTCTTTCTTGTATATTCATTGGACTACAAAAATCAGTATAAATTAATTCTAACTTATTACCGGCTCTATTTCTTTAGGAAGGAAAATGTCTCTTGGTCATTTTACCTTCTAAACAAGATTCACAAGTTGGAAGTGCCTTCACTTTCAATAAGCTCAAAGGTCCATCAGAAACCAACCGTGAGATCCTATTTATATTTATATGACCTAGACATAAGTGCCATAAGTATGTTTCACTCAATTCCAAAATATATTTTCTTTTATGTGATTGATCAACATTATTAAGTTCCATTTTTTGTAGCATATCATAGAAAACATCAAATACAAACAATAATGTATTCTAGGAGAAGAAATAATAAAATGCTTATTAAACTTAATAATTGCACAATTATTAGCAAAATAAACATTGTAACCAATATCCATTATTTTTGAAACTGAAAGTAAATTCCTTCTTATAGAAGGTACGTAAAGAACATTATTCAGTCTTAAAACTCTAGAACTACTAAACGAAATAGAAATATTTTCTATAGCTAAGGCTGGTGCTGGTTCCCCATTTTCTTGAAACACGTTCAGTTCATTTTCACTTAGGCGTCGTGTTTCCTGAAACCCCTGCAAGGATGTGCAGATATGATTAGTGGCTCCCAAATCTATATCCCAAAATTGGGTAGAAACAACCGCTAAAAATGTTTTAACGACATATGAAAAAGATGTACCTTGTTTCTGCATCTTAGCTATGTAGCCGGGACACCGTTTCTTATAATGACCAGGTTGCTTGCAATGATAGCATTTTCCCTTAAGCTTTGCCACACCACCATTAGCACCTGAAACCTTCTGAGGCTATTTTATTTTTTTTCGCCTTTTGGCTTAGAAGTCGAAGACAAAAATTTGTCAACCATCAACGTCGCAGGAGGAGCTTGTTGCTTAATGATAGATTCTGCCGCTTGCAGCTCATTCAACAGTTTCACAAGAGATAAGTCCATCTTATTCATGTTATAATTCAAGCAAAACTGCTGAAAACTGTCTGGCAGAGTCTGTAGGACCATCTTAACCTGAGACTCCTTATCAATAACCGCACTAAGAATTTCCAGCTCGTTCAATAGACTCATCAATTTAAGAATATGTTCCCTTACCAAAGTTTCTTCAACCATTTTTGTGGTCAAAAGAGTTTTCATGGCCATCTGTATTGAAAGATAATTTTACTCTTCGAACATCTCTTTGAGAGATTCAAACATATCATAGGCAGTAGTCATGGACTATTGCTGATGCTGCAACACATTTATCATAGAGGCAAGAAGGTAGTATCTTGCCATCTCATCAGCCTTGACCCACTTATCGTACTCTTTAATCTCATTATCAGTGGGTTCATCTGACTTAACAGGACATTCCTCAATCAACATAAATTTAAAATCCCTCAGCAGTAAGAACAATATCCAAATTATATTTTCAGTCCACATAGTTAGGGCCTTCTAATTTATTTTGATTCAGAATAGAAGTTAAGGGATTGAATGAAGACATGGTTAATCTATTATATAATCAAATTAAAATAGATCATTAGACATACTACATAATAATAAAATTCTTCAAAAACACATCACACATATAACCATGCACATAAACAGTTAGAATCGTTAGGAAAACTTAACCATTTAAGCAAATATACATGTAATGTTAGATATTTTATCTCTTAAATAAAACTGTAACGACCCAATTTGCTGAACCGAAATGATACACGGTGCTCATGACCCCGAAGGACCACAAGCTAACCCATGACTGATATCTGTACCTTTATACTACATAAGATAACATAAAAATGCGGAAACATGCATTGAAAGGCCATAAGGTTCGATTGTGAACATAACTGAATAATGTAACATCTGTGTGGGGTAATAGAATACCCAAAACAAAACTAAAGTCTAAAACATGATAGTCTGTATCTAGTCTGAAAGCTCTACTATCTGAAGAATCTGAATAAGGAGTTGATGGGACATGTCCCCAACTAACTCCAACTAATAAGCTAATCAATGAGATAATAGAAAATTATTATGTCCTCGAAGGATGAGGACTCACTTTTACTCTGACTGCTGAAACTGGAATCTACTGCTGATCTGGAACTCGTGTCTCTGAACCTATGGTGTAACAAAAAAAGAAAGCACCATAGCGCGAATGCGTCAGTACATATGTACCGAGTATACATGTGAGGTAGGCTATATGCGATGGTTCACATGCATGAATAATGCTAACTGACTGTCTAACATGAACGTGAGAATATATGTATAAATACGTAACTGTAACTAACTAGGTGATGTCGTGATTTCTGAGTCTGTATACTGATAACGTGACATGCTAGTAACTGATATGACTGATAACATGAAGGACTATATTTGAATAATGCTGATAACATGGGTGACTATATCTGAGTATAACTGATAACGTGGGTGACTGTAGCTGACAGTCCTGAATCTGATGAAACTATCTGAGTTTCGTACTGTATCTGACAGTCCTAAAATTTGAAAAACTATCTGAGTTCTATTACTGAGACTGATTGACTGTATTTGACAGTCCTGATTCTGTAACATGAAATTATAGGAAGTAGTATCTAATCGATATACCCCAAAGGTGATATGATAGCTGAGCTGGGATCCAATCTATGGCCTGATTGGAAGGGTGTCAATACCGCGCCACTGGTAAGGACAACATGTGAGTAACCCTCATATGATAGGTAACTCTAGCGAGAACGGTGGGAACCCTCACATAACAGGTTAAGCCACCTCATCTACCCTCGTATAGCAGACTATGATGTCTCAACCTATGCTGGCTACATAGTTCTGAAATGCAAGAATTGCTTCTAGGAATCATACCCTCGTATAACAGGTGAGTCCCCATCCATGGGTTCACTTGGTGCTAATTCCTACTCCCATATGAATGGACACTGAACATGATTTACTGAACTGAACTGAGCATGGACTGAGTTACTGAATTTCTGTAGCTGACGGAATACTACTGATATCTAAAAACTGACTGAGTCATAAGATCATGGAGATTTTTTCGGAGTCATAAGACTATCTGAAGTCTAAGAGTTCATAGATTGACTGAGAGTATCGTGAAAACATGACATGGATCTAAGCACACAGCTAATATTTTGAGTACAAGTATCTCCAAGACTCGATGAAAGAAAACTGACATGACTTGATTTCTTGAATACATGATAATCACCACAATATGTTTATTGAAGCATTTCATCAAACGTCCAATAGGCATAAGCTTGTACATTTATGGGGATTTTCATGATATCATGCTAGTTAGGTAAATTTTCCTTCATCTAGGCATTTTATCAAACATATGGCAGGCATAGTACATGTAAACATCATGGTATAACAATTAAACATCATGGTTCAATTCCAATTTCATCATACAAGGTTTTAGTCATGAGATTTTGTAAACCTTTATCTATACTAATCAACTCACATGGAATTTATCATCAAATCATGGAATAGAAATCAATTCCTCGTTTATCAACATGAAAGAGAACATACAAAGCATGAACACATGAAGAAAATCCATAACTTGTAGTTGAAAAGGGATTCTTGGACTTCATGGACGAAAGGAGCCCATGAATGAACACTGTGCATACCTTAGATCATGATTTCGTGAAGATTGATGGTGAAACCTTCCTGAATTTGAATTCCCAATAGAAACCCTAGCTTGTTCTTGAGATAAACTTGAGAGAAACTAATATGTTTTGGGTAAAAAATGGCTGAATCACGTGTTAAAGGGATTATATAGGGGTAATAAGTTGACCCTTTTAACCCTGAACACGTCATTAAATTTTCAGTAAGATTTTCCGAGTTGGGACCTTGGCGCGATGCGACGTTATCGCGTCGTGTCACTGGAAATTGATAATTGGAAAGCTGCACAGTGGCGCGAGGCGGAGCTATCGCGTTGCCACCTTGTCTACGATCTGGAAGTTTGGTGTGACACGCCAGTATCGCGGAGCAACACTGGAATTTGACAATTGCCATTTGAGCTATCTCCGTGACGCGCTGAAGGCTCAGGTCAAACACTGTCTCACTAAAAAGGACCTAACTCTTCGCCCGGGTGTTGAATTTGGGCGAATTATATATCGATGGAAATCTTATTCAATTTACCACGTGATAGGAAGTGAAAATTATGAAAATAACACATGTATAATAATGAATTCTTATTTCAAAGCAAGTTCTAACATCCTTGAGATGATTTTTGAGCTAAGAAAAAGTACTTGTATTACAAAAATAAAACCAACTCAGTTGGAGAGTCAACTATTGATTTAAGTTAGATAAATATCATATTTCATAAGTCTCTGTATCATTGAACCAACATGTAACTTAGTTGGAAAGTTAATACAAGTCATAAGAAACAAGAGACTATAAAACAATATTACAATATACAAGTTTATCCGATGGGGAAGATGACCGATGTCAACATGTAAACTCATATTATGTACTGTTATTAACCACTGGAAATCATAAGGAATAATCCCTATCACTACTGGTCTGCAAAAAATAATTTTTTTAAAATTTTTAATTTTTTCAAAAATATAAAAACGCCCCAAAACTCATCAAAACGACCCTGAATGGTCAAAAAATAATCTGCATTACAGTTTACTGTGTGTATTGTTCAGTGGGTCATTTTCAATAAACGTACCAAAGTTCAGGTCATTCGAAGTTCGTCAAAAAACTAAAAAACTCTAAAACCGACCAAATTGGCAATTATTGGCCGAGCTGTTGCGAGGGACAACAGGGCTTCCTGCACAGCTTGGCCTTACTGCTACTGTTTATACAGTGAGTAATGACTATAGTTGGTTGTAGTCGAGACTCATTATTGTTTTGCACTTAATCTACAAAACTAATTTTCACAAAACTATGCAAAATTCATTTTATGCTTTCTTAATGATAAACTTAAATTCTCTTAGAATCAATAAAATCATCAAAAACATGAAAAACAGTCAGCAACAACATGATATCAAAAATATGAAAAGCAGCCAACAACAACATGATTTATACAATTATTATCCAAAATATGTACAACAAATCATGTAATTTCTCTTACGTTATCTAGCATATGTAAGAAGACTACTAATAACAATTGTTAGAACATGCACAACGGAAGCAATAATTCTACAGGATCAATAAATTACATATAATCTAGATAACGTAATCAAAATGAAAATTAGAAAACTTACCTCTTGAAGCTTTCACAAATATCGTATAATGCCTTGGCCTTCAGTTCTGCAGTCTTCTACTACTGCCTGACTTAACCTTTGCTTATCAAACTTGTGTGGGCAAGTCTTTTTGGACTCAAAGAAAAGATGAAATTCACTTTATCTTCTGAACCCTAAACCCTATTTATTCTTGTTTCCTCATAAAAAGGAAAAATCAAGAGGCAAACGCTTTTAGGCCTCTTTAGTTGTCCAAAATATTTTAGGCCTCTTTAGTTGTCCAAAACGTTTACGTTTTCAACCAATTAAAGTCAGAAGATATTATTTTCCTTCCAGAAGACCATTAAATAATATTACTTCTTCTAGTAAGTTCCTTTTTCTTTTCCAAAATTGATTAGTTAATCAGGTATAGCAGAGACCGCTGATTTATTAAGTGAGGATTCCAATTATGATATTAATTCGTTGATGAAAGAATTATCATATCATAATAAATTATAAATTATTCCACTAAAAATCTGTAATTGCACTCCTCGATTTAATTTCGAAATCTATCATTAAATCTTATTTAACTCCCCATGTTAGAATTACCGATATCAATCAATTAAATTAAATTCTTTGAAAAATTTAACTCATTAATTAATTTAATCCTTTATTTATAATGCTTAACTTATTTCACATGACAGATACAAAATGCGCCTGTAGGGTTTTCACGTGAAAACTTATAAGCAACCATAGAGGGGTATCTTCTATCTCAAGTTCGAGACATTGGTTCTATCAACTAATTAATATTTCACTAAGTGATTCGTCATCATCCAACCTATCAGGAATTTGTTGACTCACAAAAGAGTCTCACCTTTTAATAGATTAAAACGGCAAAACAAACCACATAGATCATAATAATTATATCAAGATTAAGAGTATAAGTACATGTAATGGACAAGGGAAATCGTTTATTAATATTCAGAACATAAACGAATATCTCTAATTGGTCCGTTCAATACATACGAAATGTACTAGCACAAGAAATTGGAATATTTCCACTCCCATAATTAAGATCAAATTATATTTAATCTTGTACTACAATTATCAAGATGTTTGTCCTACCTTATCTTTGATTGTGAACGTTAATTTATTACTTATAAGAACCGACAATATTAATCTTTCGTGTACGAGCTAAAATACTCCATACATAAAATTGTCTACTATATAAGTAAAAGACATACATGTTAACACAATGATCTATTCAAATAAAGATTTTATTAATATAATAAATAGTCTTTGCATGAGATGAAAATATAATACTATAATACAAATTACATGGTTAATAGTGTATTCTAACATTATCCACTATAGAAGACTACATTTATTAGAGCAAGTTAAAATTAAGTATAAATGAGTATTAAAACTAAAAAGATAAAGAGTTGGGGTTTGTGACAATAATTAAGATGATATCATAAAGATTATTGTATCAGAGATTTTTTTTTTTTTTAAATGTTATCTATATGTAGCTCACTTTTTTGTTAAAAAAAATTTCAAATAGAATAAAGTGAAATATCTTTCCAAAACTTTTCTATTTTCTTGAAAAAAGCCATATGAAAGATATAACAGATAAACATTTACATGGACTAATTCATGATAGTATTATATACATAGTGTGATAAAGACATTTATTTATGTATAAATAATATAAATACCAACTTTTTAAAAGTAATTTCACTTAATTACTTTTATCAATAATAACCCATGTGTGCAGGTCCATTATTTGGTTATACTATAGCTACAAAAATAAAAATAATCACCGATTTTCTAATCCTCAAGAATTCTGCTTTTCAATTAGATTCCCTAAAAAAGATTTTTTTTTTGAATTTTCTTATTTTTCTCGTCCCCTTAATTAAACTTTTTTCTTCAGAACTTTGGATTCCATGCTTTATTTCCCTGTTATAAAAGCAAGTAGTACATAATTTACTAACGGTAATTCTTTTTCATTTGGTGTCCAATATTTGCATTGAAGCTCAATTAATTCAAATACATACATTGCAAGGCTCATTTTTGGGAGCGCCGTTTTCAATTATAGGATTTTATGTCCATTAATTCCTAGGATCGGACTTGAATCCGAGGCGTTTGACGAAGAATTGAGGATCCAAACCATCCTTCCATAATCCATATTGTTACTAACTATAACGGTTACAGTAGTTCTTTTATTTAACTAAAATAAAAGTATAGGTTCTTATCATAGACATTTTGTAGGGAAAATCATGAACAATAATGGGGACACATTTGTCTCAAAATCATTACAAACGCCTATACTAATTATATTCGAGAAAATTCGGTGAAAACTTTACTTTTAACTGCTCATTGTAGTGATTAAAGTAATGAAAGAATCTGTGTAATTATATACAAATCTAGAATCATGGTACATAATTAATGGACAAATACATACACGACAAGGGAAAGGGAAGAGTATACCGGAAAATAGAATGAGAAAACTCTCTAATATCACCATAAGAAAATAAAAAAATGGTACACAATATTGATATTGATAGAAGATAACACGTATTCAGCTCATAAAATAAGTCAAGTAGGGTAAAGTGCAAATTGATTCGACCACCCGATTATAGAAAACAAAAATAACAAAATTGTACTTTGTGATAAATAAATTAGTGTAAACTAGCCACTAAATATGGGTGATAAATATCACATCACCAATTGTTCCTAGAGTCCTTACAACAAGCGGACCCATTTTAAGAAAATAAATTTTTACCTTACTTGAAAATTAATGTTCGACTATGAAATTTTTTAATTAAATTTGAAGTTAAATTTCAAACTTAAAAAATAACTTTTAGTTTGTTTTTCAACTTGAGTAATCCCAAATAGAATGCTCTCTTATCTCGTTTGCAAGAAACATAATCAAACATAATTCTCTCTTTAACTCAACCTTCAAAAATTTCAAATATAAAAAGAAATATATTTGATTTCTACAGCCAAAAACCTACTTACCCTATCCCTTACATGAAAAAACTACCTGAAATAAAGTAGTATAAATACAAAAATAATTGTTAAAAATAAAAAAAAATAAAAATTTGATGATAGCATTATATATTAGTGCTAACTGAAGTACTAATTTGGTATGGATACATGTCCACGTATGGTATGTAAGTACGAAATAAGTAAATAGTTTACGTGCGCAGCTGTATCTATGACATGAGATGTTGATATTATCAGTACCACTACTAAATAGGAGCAAGTAGCTTTCACTGTTGAATTATTAGTCTCTTTTTATTTTTACTTGACATATTTTTTTTTTTTTTTTTTTGAGAGTTAAATTATATCCGCTTGATTCAAACATTTTAAGATGTATTTATTTATTATATATTAACATGAGAAGGACCACACTTTATAATATTTTTCATATAACCATCAATCATCTAAATTTTTAATTTAAAATATTAACCTATTCTATTTCAAGTTAATTTCGTAACCAAATAAGTTTTAAAACGAAATGCAAGTAAAAAAAAAATGAAAGGAGTAATACTATAATAATATTTTTTTTTTTTTTTAATAAAAGTCTTCAAGATTATGACTGCATTCAGACTGACCTGTACATTTGAAAAGGCTTGCAGGATTATTATGTAATTTTTCAAGAAATGTCGATTTTATTTTTGCACAAACGAATAAATCTCAACTTTAATTAATTAATGAGGATGGTTTCGATAAAAAAGAATATCGTCAATTTTATGCATAGGACTAGAGATGAATACCATGAATGGTTCCGATTTACATCTCTTATCTTTTGCGAGAGTTTCATAAATTCGAATTTTGAGAACATAATGAAATCATCTTTGGTAGAGACTATTTATCATGATATTGGATGATAAAACAGAATTTTCTCACACGAATTTGAATTAGTCAGATTCTAAAACAAGTATTGAATATTGAATGGAAAATTCAAGAAAAAAGGAAAATTAAAGTAGAATGGCAAGAAAAATAAAAAAGTTCAAACAAAACATGAGAAGAAAGAAGAAACAGAAAGCAGAGAAGATTTTTGTAGTCATCTCTTCTTGTATTATATCTTGATATCTTCCATGTATAAGATTACATACACAAAGCTTTTCAAAGCTAAGCATACTAATTAAGAGCAAAAAAAACCTCCTCACTCCTCACTACCTACCCTCTTCCCCTCCCCCCTTAACTCCAAGCTAGATGATGATCAATTATATTTTGATCCAACAAAACCAAAAAAAATAAATTGTTCTTAGTTCTTTTGCATTAATACCCATTCTAATCACCATGACCAAAAAAAGAAAACCATAGAGCTAAATCAACCTAACACAACCCTTAATGTTATATCATCAGAAGTCAAAAAAAAAACAAAAACAAAAAAGTTCCTTGAAATTACCCATAATGTACAAGTGTTAATTCATACAAGAAATTAAGAAGAAGAAGATGCATGTGTCACCTTGATAACAAAGATTAGTAGTACCCTCCCATGACCAAAAAAAACCCCACTATTTAATTTCTTCAATAATCTTCATGGTAATCTCCAAGTACTCTTTAAACCAATGTCATTATGTTTTCTTGATGGACCAGAAGCTGGAATTGGGATTCTTTTTGGCAATAAGTTCCAAAAATGGCCATGTTTGTAACTTTGGCTATTTATTGGATTGAATACTTGTGAGCTGCTTCTTGAACCATGACAATGACCAAAAATAGATATTAATATAATAGCCATCCAAAAGAGTAGAATAAGAGGTACTTTCCTTCTAAAGAAACTGATCATTCTTGAAATATTAATTTTCTCTATGGACAGTTCTGAAAGAGTACTTTATAAAGAGCAGAAAACATATGGAATATTTTTTGTATAACTTTTGTTAATGAGGAAAATAATCAGATGCTTCTTGTATTGGCAAGTAAGGTTAGAAAGAAAGAAGGAAAGAAGAAGAAGAAGACATAAGAAGTAGAAAGTAGTGAAAAGTTTGATAAGGCTTTTTGAAAGGGGCCATTTGGTTTGGGTTATAGAGAGTAATGACTTGATAGGTAATTGAATAAAGGGGGAAAAGGAAAATAAATGAAAAAAAAGAAAGAAAAGGAATTCATTATATATCATCAATGTAATTTAATTTGTTATAGTAGATTAATCGTTATTTTTTTGTTTATATGATTTATTTTATTTTTTGAGGCTCAATATATGTAAAATTATGATTAATATTTTAAAATATATTTTTAATATATTTATACGTAAAAAATTGCAACTTATTAAATTTTTTCGTATCATTATTAAAGATCTAGATTCTAATTTTTAAATATCGAGGTAATTTAACATTTCAATTTAACTTTAAAAAAGGACAGTATGTGCATTAAGCATTCCTCTTTCACGCAAAGGTCCGGAAAGGCGCACATCTTTAGGTGTGATGTAGATAATCTACTTTGATCGAGAGGAGGAATATTTAGTTTAGATTGTAGTAATTTATAAGAGCTCACAACTACATTTACAATGATTTGATAATATAAATTTTACATTACTAATATATTTAATTAACTTTAACTTAAAAAAAGGTAGGGGGAAAGGGGGAGGATGGTAGAGAATAGTAAAGGTGTTGTCCTCTTCTTTGTCAAATGCCAAGAAATAAAAGAAATGAGAAGAAACATTATTAAGGTTGGAAGGTAATCAAAGTTTTATTTCCTTGGGATGGTGGGGTGGGGGTGGGGGGGAGTGGGGGTGGGGGTGAAGAGGTAGTATATGTAGGAGGAGATGGGGGGTTATGGCATTTTGTGGATTAGGTGAGTATTTGGTCCCACAAAAATATTAATGGACAACTAAGGCTCTTTGGAACTGTTCTTTTTAGAATCCACAAAACAGGAAATCATGTTTCCTCTTTTCCACAGTTCCTTTTTGTAGTCTTTGATTTGATGCTTTCCTTCTAAACATATATAAAATCTCTTGTGTTTTTATTATCACTTACTTTCCATCTTTTACCTGTGTAATAGTAATGAAATGAATTTTATAAACTATGTTATCAACTTTAAACTCTACAGTTTGAACATACAACTACCTAACTCTTTAAGTCAACAAACGAAAGAAGTAATTCATAATTTTGGTTTATGTATTTTACTTTTGTTTTAGTTTATTTTAAAATAAATTATATGTAATAACTTTTCATGAAAGGGTATTTTGATAGGAGTATATTATACACACCTTTAACTTACTACAAGATCCAAAAAAATTTGTGAAATTTAGTGTCCGATCCAACTATCTCATGATTCCACCTTCGTAATTGTTACGGCTTAATTGAATGGATGTTACATATCATTTCATATCATATCTGTTTAGGCAAACCTTTCTTTATGATAAAATGAATTGCTTTTCGTGATTTTTCTTTCCATGAACATATTTACAGTCTAACCATAGTTCTAACTTTAGGAATCAAAGAATCAGTCTTTTGATCCTTCTCAAATCAACGCTCACCTTCGATTTAAGCTCAAATCAACGCTCACCTTCGATTTAAGCTTCCGATTTAGTTGATACTTGTTGAAACAGTATTATTTTGATAAATGAATTGTATCATCCATATGTTAATATGAATAATCATAGACTCTTCTTAAATTGATGATAAGAAAAAGTAATAAGCTAGAGCTGTAGGGAGATGAAATAAAGAGTTATAGGGTTATGGGAGAAAAGTGAGAAGGTGAAGGAACGTACTGATTTTGATGCATAGGAGGAAAGGACACAGATTTTGTTTTCTGACATAGACACTGCTAGTCTCCTTTGATTTAGGATTTGGTTGGACACAAATTATTTTCTTTTTATTTATTTATTTATTTATTATTGGTTTTACCTGTGGAATATATTTTTATTCTTGTTTTTGTGAAATATTTGTTGAGGTGGGGTGGGACACATAAGAGTTTCCAAATTAGAGAAATTGACAAAAATGATTGTGTGAGTAAATATAAAATGGTGTCTTAAATATATTTTTAAACAATTTTTATGTTTTACGTTTTCTAAAAAATGAACAATGAAGTCTTTGTCATTCACGATTTGTCATTAAATCTAACTGTTAGGATTTGTATAAATATTCTAGTGTGAACTTTTGCAAATTTAAAGGACTTAAGAGTCTAAAACTATTTAGGAATAAAGAGTCTAGGAATATATGTAAAGGATCATTTTGAATTTATTACCAAATATGAGGAACTATTATTGTCATTTTCTCCCGGAGATTCAAATGTGTTTTGTTTAATCATCCCGCAAGCAAAATCTACTAACCATCTGATACAGATTAGTACCATATAATATGGTATCTAGAAAATTTTTTCCCATTCTTAAAGTAAAAGTAGAGACATTTAATTAAGAAAGCAATTTCCTACATCCAACTGGCAATAAAACAAAAAATGTACAGGTGGATGAGTTCAAATGGAAGGTTAAAATAAGGGAATTAAATTGCATATATCCAAAGGCATGCTTAAATTTTAAAGAAGTCAATTAAGAAAGGTCCGGCAACCATCTAAACATGACACATTAATTTTGACACTTCAATTAAATATTATTCATTTTAAACATGCGAAGTAGTATTTTGTATCATTTTGATACTTTTTTGACAATAAACAAAACAAATAAAAAAAGTGTAATACACTCTCGGATGACGTGCAGATAACAAATAAAATAATTACATGTAACATTTTAATTTTTTTTCAAAAAACCTTTACAACAACAACAATAATAAATCCAGTGTATTCCCACAAAGTGGGGTCTGAGGAGAGTAGAATGTACGCAGTCCATACCGCTACCTCCAAAGAAGTAGAGAGACTATTTCCGATAGACCTCCGGCTCAAGATAGAGAATAGTAAGCAAGAGCGTAATGCACCATTAAACATGGTGAGTGGCATAACATAAAAGAAATAAGACATACTAAAAATAAAATAGAAATCAGAGCAATACAAAATAAGATAAATAAGCGCAATATGAAATAAGAGATAAGAAATATAGCATCCGGAAAGTACGACCCCCACCTATGGACACAGTCCTGAGATCACTAACCCAGCTATACATGAGCTCTTCTACTACTAGCTACAATCCATGCACGCGACCTAGCCTTTTACCCTTATCTGCGACCTCCACACCTTCCCATCTAGGGTCATGTCCTCAGTAAGCTGTAGCTGCTCCATATTATATCTAATTACTTCCCTCCAGTACTTCTTCGGCCTACTTCTCCCCCCCGAAAACCATCCAACGCTACCCTCTCATACCTACGAATTGGGGCATCCGTACCCCTCCTCATCACATGCCCAAACCATCTCAGCCTTTCTTCCCGCATCTTGTCCTCTACCGAAGCCACTCCCACCTTCTCCTGGACTATCTCATTCCGAACTCTATCCCCTCTAGTAAGTCCACACATCCAACACAACATTCTTATTTCTGTCACCTTCAATTTTTGAATGTGGGAGTTCTTGACTGGCCAACACTCTACTCCATATAACATAGCTGGAAGGACTGCCACTTTTTAGAACTTGCCTTTAAGATTAAGTGGCACCTTCTTATCACACAACACACTCGAGGCGAGCCTCCACTTCATCCAACCTGCTCCAATACGGTTAGAGATATCCTCATCAATCTCGCCATTTTCTTGAATCATAGACCCAAGATACTTAAAACTATCCCTCTTACAAACATCATGGGAATCCAACCTCACCACCACATCGTCCTCCTACCTCAATTCGCTAAACTTGCATTCCATATACTCCGTCTTGGTCCTACTCAACCTGAACCCCTTGGACTCCAGGGTTTGCCTCCAAACCTCCAATTTTTCATTCACACCCCCTCGCATCTCGTCAGTCAACACAACATCGTTCGCAAACAACATACACCATGGCACATCCCCTTGAATACGTCGTGTTAACACATCCATTACCAACGCAAACAGGAATGGGCTAAGAGTCGAACCCTGATGCAACCCTGTCTCGACTGAAAAATATTCTGAGTTCCCTCCCGCCATTCTCACCCGAGTCTTTCCTCCATCATACATGTCCTTAATAGATATGATGTACACCACCGGGACACCTCTTTCCTCTAAGCATCTCCAAAGAACCTCCCTAGGGACTTTGTCATAAGTTTTCTCCAAGTCGATGAACACCATGTGCAAATCATTCTTTCTTTCGCTATACTGTTCCACCAATATCCTCACCAGGTATATTGCCTCTATCATCGAGCGACCGGACATAAAACCAAATTGATTCTCTGAAATGGACACGATCTTCCTTAATCTCTGCTTCACCACCCTTTCCTAAATCTTTATAGTATGACTCAGCAGCTTGATACCCTTATAGTTGGTACAACTCTGAATGTCCCCCTTATTTTTTTATAAAGGAATTATCGTACTCCACCTCTAGGCTTCAGGAATCCTCGCCGTCTTGAAAATGCCATTAAATAAATCGGTTAACCACCTTAACCCTGCCCTACCTAAAAACTTCCAAAAATCTACCAGAATCTCATCAGGCCCCGTCGCCCTTCCCCTCCGCATCGTACAAATATCTTTCCTGACCCCCTCAACCTGAAAGCGTCTACAATAGCTGAAATCACATCTCTCCTCTGAGTGTTCCAGCTCACCTAAATCAATGCCTCTGTCCCCATCCTCGTTCAAAAGCCTATGGAAATACTCCCGCCATCTCTTCTTAATATGGGCATCCTCCACCAAAACTCTACCATCCTTCCCCTTAATTTACTTCACTTGGTCGACATCCCAACCCTTCCACTCCCTAGCCTTAGCAAGCCTATACAACCTCTTTTCCCCATCTTTCGCCTTTAACCCCGCATACAAGCTCTCAAAAGCTACTGACTTTGCTGCCGTAACTACAAGCTTAGCCTCCTTATTTGCTAATTTGTAGACCTCCCAATTCATTCTCTTCTCCTCTGCATCTTTACTCTCAAACAACTTAACATACGCCTCCTTCTTAATCTCTACTTTCTTCTTAACATCTTCATTCCACCTCCAGTCCCCCTTATGTCATCCTGCCTGACCCCTCGAAACACCTAACACTTCTTTAGCAGTCTCCATGATGCAACTGGCAGCCTTATCCCACATGGCATCGACGTCTCCCCTACAATCCCATACCCTCAAAACTGCTACTTTCTCTTCTATCTTCAGGGCATTATCTGGCGTCAAGCCACCTCACCTAATTCTAGGCCGACCCTCCTCGACCCTTCTCTTCTTCCTCCTCTTCATAAATAAGTCCATCATTTGAAGCCTGTGCTGAGTTGAAAGATGCTCACTCGGAATGACTTTACAGTCCTTATATAAAACCCTATCCCCCTTCCTTAGCAGCATAAAGTCAATTTGAGTCTTGGCTATCGCACTTTGAAAGGTAATTAGAAGATCCTCCTTCTTCGAAAAGCTCGAATTCACCACCACCAACCCAAAAGCCTTTCAAAATCCAACAAAGCTGCTCTCTCCTCATTTCTATCACCAAAACCAAAACCTCCATGCACATCGTCATAACCTCCCGGCACAACCCCAATGTGCCTATTAAAGTCCCCTGCTATGACAATTTTCTTTGAGCTAGGCATGTCTCTCACCACCTCATCTAAAGCCTCCTAAAACCCCACTTTTACCTCCTCTCCCAAGCCTACCTGTGGAACATAAACACTACACACATGCAGCGTAAACCCCCCAATGACTAACTTAATTGTCATCAACCTATCACAAACCCTCTTTACCTCCACCACCTGCACTCTAAGCTCCTCATCCACTAAGATCCCCACACCATTCCGATGCCTGTCACTCCCTGAGTACCAAGACGATAGACAAGTAGATACCAAAAACAAAGCACCAATAGGAAAACAGAAAAAAGAAGAAGGAAGAAAGCAGTAAAGAAACAGTATTCAATCACAAAAATACTCGATCTAACCTAGCAGCTACAACAACACACAGATATCTACCAGCAAGCTACAGAAAACTGAAACAAACTGTACTCACAAGAAAACAAAACAATACAAATGAAATGTTAAAATAATCACTAGTAAAAGTATGTAAATATCAAAGCTTAGCTGTCATCAGGGTACTCCTGCGTGCTAATGGTATCGCCAATTTTGCTTTCTGAGTTGTTTGCTGAAAATAGCATCACCGAAAAGCTGCCACCGGAGTGCCGCCGGTTGTCGCTAGAGCTTCAACTGGGCGTGATCGGTTGTGCATTTTGGGGACCGTCGCTGGAGTCGTGTCGATAGAAACCCTAGTCTTGCTGGTTATAACAACAACAAATAGCCAATAAGAGAGGGAGAGAGAG
The DNA here is from genome assembly GCF_002878395.1 of Capsicum annuum. Lineage (NCBI taxonomy): Eukaryota > Viridiplantae > Streptophyta > Magnoliopsida > Solanales > Solanaceae > Capsicum > Capsicum annuum. The sequence goes on from NC_061122.1 coordinate 30,723,258, forward strand.
AAAAGTTGCTTTAGAGAGCTGCAGGGAGAGAGAGAGAGAGAAGGAGCTCGAGAGAGAGAGGCAAGAAGTGTAGACTTACCTGTTGCCATCGCTGGCGCCGACTGCTTGATTGGAAAGAAGGACGTTTGGTGAAATATTATTGTAATGTTAGTGCACAGAGAGAGAAGAGCGTTCCAAGTTCTAAATGGGATAATTTCCCTAATAAAAAAGACAACAACCAATACTAATAAAATAATTGAAGCCGAGGCTGAAATCCCATAGTTCAAACAAAGTAACAGGCAACGAAGGAACCAATAATAAAGAACCAACAATATTTATGGGATATAGAGAGCACAAATCAATACTTCAGCAGTACGAAACAAAAAACCAGATCTTAATCATAGAAAAAAAAGGAAAACCTAGGGTACACCGAAACTGAAGATTCGACACTGAAACAATAAATTTTTACCAATTATGTCGGTGCACGCGCTGGCGTGTGACGAACAGTCGAGAACTTTAAGTGATGCCCGAAGTCTACTCTCTTAACAACCAAATGCCAGTGATGAACGGTACAACTGGAAACGATGATTTGCCTCCTTCGACGGTGGTGCTGACTCAAAATGATCACTTAACAATGATCTATTAAAAATACGAACCTCTTTCTGTCAAAAAACCTTTGATTTAAAAAAATTTTAGAAACCAATTTTAAGACCATCTCCCCATCATTTCTTCAAGAACTCCTTAAACGAAGGTCGGATTTTTCAATTCAAATCTATTCTTACACTTATTTTTAATTTTTGAAGTTTTTTCTAACTGTACGATCACTTTCTCCATCATTTTCGTCAGAAAAATAGCTACCAAATTACTTTCTTGGTTAACTAGTCATTTTATTATCAACCACATTATGAATCTTTAGATCATTTTTTGTCTTTTTCGTGTATATCACTACGGGAAAATCTAACCCAACTTAAGTTGACAATGGAAATGATGAAGAAGTATCCATGATTGTGAAGTGGATCTGCAACATGAACGGCGGAGAAAGCTAGAGATAGGGTGGTGTAACGACCCGAGACTGCCTCCTAGTTGTAACACGGTGCTTACAGTCACAAGTGATCTCAAGCTAAGCCATGCCTGGAAAAAGACTAAGATTACCGAAGTAAACAATGAGATACTGAACAGAAACTAAACTGAAATGACCTGATTATAATAAAAATCAAAATCAATACTGGATATCAAAACTAAGACCGATTGACAAAATCAACATACTGAAAATATAATTCTCTGTATGAAAGCCACTAAATCATATGAGTTGTTGGGATAAGCTCCCAACTAAATCCAACTGTCTGAAACTAAATAAAAAGGTATTGAAAAGGTGCCGATCGGTTCGGTTTGATTTTATGCATTATTGGTTCGGTTTATCGATTTTTGATTCTTAAATATGTAAAATCAATAACCAACCAATAAGATATTTTCTTATCGATTTTGGTTTATCGGTTTTTGGTCCTTAACAGTTCGGTTTTAGGTTTAACCAATAAGAAAATACTCATAAAATAAAAATAGTAACAACTAACATAAAAAATGAAATCTTAGTTACCACCAAAATCCTACGTAATACATTTTAGTTTACAAGAATCTTCAAACTTGAACTGAATGTTAGTTCAGAAAAAAACTGAATCCTGATTGTTGGAAGCTACTAAATGCTTCAACCTTTCCAATAAGATAATACCCAAGCTTTATATTGTTTCTTTGTTACGCTGAATAGGTTAATACTTTGTGAATCAATGAATTGTGAATAAGTAGTGCAGAATATATATATATATATATATATTATATAAGTAATATAGATATTTATATATCTAACATAAATAGGGATAAAACAATAACTTAGTGATCCTTATTGGGTTATGGGTTTAACCGATAACCCAATAAGCTAAAACCAAAACCATACTGTTTACCTAATAAATTTTTTTATAATAGCAATAAAAAACTATTAGCCCAATAACCCAATAGCATTTTTATCGGTTCAATTTTTCGGTCGGTTCGATTTTTGCACACCCCTAAGAAATACTGAATAATTGACCCTCAAATGATGAAGATTTACTCAAACACTGCTGCTAATATGGTGCGGAATTGTACTAAGCCCGATCTAGATGCTGGGCGTCAAAAACTATATTATAAGATAATATAGCACAGAGAAAGTAAGCGATCAGTACATTAAATATACTGAGTATGTAAGATAGAAAAATAATTGATATAGGATGAATATGATGCATGTGACGTGGTAAACTGACATAAGACCAAGTAATAAACATTTACTGTATGATAAGCTGAACAACTGAATATAGGGTTATGCAAGTATCTGAATTTGAACTATGAACTGTGAATTATGGGAGCTATTATTAATTGACATACCCCAATCTGATCTAACCGGAGTCTAATACAGTAACCCCAATTGGATGAATGTTTAGTACCTTGCCAAGGGTAGGAACACTGACTAAAGTGAATCCACTAAATTGATGTCCGAAAGGATTAATGTGTCAAGCCTGGTCTGACAGGTAACCATTTAGAACCTATGGTGGAGTCGTAGTTCTGGAAATTACAGACTTCTACTAAAGGTCTCAACCTAACTGACGAGTGAGGTCCCATCCCTGTATTTTCTCGGTGCTAAGGACTACTCCCCACCGAATGATACTGATAATTGAGAATGCTCAATAATAGTTTTTTGAAAATCGACACTAATTGCATAATTTGAAAGTATTCAATAGCATGTACGCTGGATAATATAGCATTCATAAATGTATGCATAACATCCTAAGTCATCGGGTGTTCATAACCCACCATCTCTGAAGAATACAACTAATTATGTCAATATTAAAATCTGAACATAATAAGTAATTTCATAACTCAAGTCCTAAAATAAAAAATTATCAATATAATGAGATTTCATAATTCTGAATATGGAAAGATGCTCAAATTTATGAAAAAACATATATCCATGGTTTAATTAAAGAAATAAACTGAAAACTTAAGAATTCATGCTTCCCATGGAAACCCTAAGATTGAATAATGAATTAAATTTGGGAAATTGAGTAATCGTTGGGACGCAATGGGTGAAACAAAACCCATTGATTAAATCCCACATAACTGAGGATTAAAACCTGGAAGAAATCTTTGGATTTGAAGTCAGAAGTTGAAAAGCCCTATTTCTTGCTTGGAGAGAAAAATTGCCTCTTTTTTGTCTAAATTTCTAAATGTTGAGTGACTTTTGAGAAATGGGGGACTTGTTTTTTAGAGTAATGATTCATCCGTTCGAAAACTTAAACGACGTACTTTTGGTGTTAAATGGTGAGAAAAGAACAAACAAACCCTCCAAAATCGTTTGAAAAACTCATAGAAGCAGTTCTGACGGCTTAGGCTACGAATCGTAGGGTCTGGCTACAAGTCATAGCCAAAGGACAAAAATTTTGGTCCCCACTGCTGTGAAGAAAAGTCACTTGAAGACTTGCAGTGTCCTGATGATGAGTCGTTGTCACTGGCAGCTTTGACAGTGCTTTAGTAAATTGATCATAGCTTTTTAATCTGCTATCAGTTTAAGGCAAAACTGGTGGCGTTCAAAAGATAATTAAATTATATATCTTTTAGTGGGTATTGATATAAAACATTATTAGTAATCCAAAAGTTATGATAATTAAATATGACTATAAAAATATTCTTCACAAGAATTTAATCGGTAAGGGATATTTTGACTTGTTTATAAGCTAGGAGTTATTTTAGGCCTTAATATATGTCTCAATAACTGATCAAACTACCAAAAAATAGTGTATGATTTTGCATGAACTTGAATCATGTTCGAATATTGACTTCAATTTTTGGATTGTTATGATATCTCCTCTTGGGGTCATTCATCCCCGAATGAAAGCTAACTCAGCTAAAGATCTAGGGGAAAAGCTATAATTCCCCCACTAAACTACTACGATATGAATAATGACTTGATAAATGAATCTATAACTTATATATAGACTGAACCAAACTCATGAATCCTTGTTATGACATGAAAATAGTTGAGTGGCCTGAGATAGAAAGAATTAGTTAAGGGAAAACTATTACCTCAAGTTTGGATAGAGTTCAAAGAGAAAAGAGAGGGGTAATTAGTCATTATATTAGCTTAAGTGTCAATGTATCTCCTTCAACTGACTAATTTCTCCACAGAACCTTATACCAAATCAACCTCCTTACTCCTCAGCTTACCTACCTGATGATCAAGGATCTCAACTGGGACCTCTTCATAAGAGAGGCCTTCTTTCACACCCGATCTTTCTGAAGAAAAAACTGATGCTGTATCACTAATGCATTTCTTTGACAAGGTAATATGGAAGACTGGATGTAATGATCCTAAATCTGTAGGCAATTCCAGCTCATAGGCTACTTTACCAGAGCGACTCAAAATCTTATAAGGTCCAACATAGTGGGGACTAATCTTTTTCTTCTTACCAAATCTCTTCACCCCTTTCATGGGTGAAACCTTCAAGTAGAAAAACTCACCAATAACTATCTCAAGATCCCTTCTTCTCACATCTGCATAGGATTTTTTATGACTCTGAGCGGTTTTCAGTCTTACTCTAATCCGCTAAACTTTTTTCATCGCGTCATGTTCTGAATCTAGCCCTATCAAAGAAGCTTCACCAACCTTAAATTAACCAATAAAAGATCTACACCTCCTACCATAAAGTGCTTTAAATGGGGCCATCTAAATATTAGATTGGTAGCTGTTATTTTAAGCAAACTCAATCAAAGGCAAATAATCATCCCATCTACCCTTGAAATCAATCATGCACGCTCTCAACATGTCCTCTAAGATCTGAATGGTCCTCTCTGCCTGATCATCTATCTGTAGGTGAAAAGCTATAATAAGATGAACTTAAGTACAGACCCTTCTGAAATGTCTTCCAAAGTCAAGAGGTAAACTGGGTACCTCTATATGAAATAATAGTCAAAGAGACTCCATACAATTTCACCAACTCCCTAAGATAGAGTTTATCATAATCTTCAACTGAATCTAAAGTGTTAACTAGCAAGAAATGGTCTAACTTAGTTATTCGATCGATAATTACACAAATAGAATCATGTAGTCAACGAGTATGAGGCAACCCTATAATGAGTCAATATTTACCACTTTCCACTTTTAAGTAGAAATGCTGATTTCCTAAAGTATACCATCAAGTCTATGGTGTTCATTCCACTAATAGACTTTCTATAAATTATTTTATATCTTAGTGGCTCTTGGGTGGATAGACTATCGAGAACTGTGAGCTTCTGCTAGTATCCACTGTCTTAAGCCATCCATATCTGGAGCACATAGTCTGCCCTGACAAAAAATAATACCATCCCCTCCTTAGGAGAAAACCTCAACCTTCTAATTCTGAAATGCTTCTTTCAACCTAAGCAAAATATGGTCACTATCTTGCTTTTCCTTCACCCCAGCTACCAATGAAGATTTTGAACTATTCTGAACTAAGATATTACCTTAAGTTGAATCTACCAACCCAACTCTCAACCTAGAAAGCTGGTGAACCTCACAAACTTACACTTTATTATCACCCTAAATGTGAGCAACATTACCCATAGACAATCTACTAAGAGTGTTAGCTATACCATTGGCTTTACCTAGATGCTACAAGACACTTAAATCATAATCTTTCAACAACTTTGGCCACCTTATCTGATACAGATTTAGATATTTCTGGATGAACACATAATGAAGACTCTTATGATCAGTGAACATATCAACATGAACACCATAAATATAATGCCTCCAAATCTTTAAGGCCAAAACAACTGCTGTCAACTCAAGATCATGAGTTGGGTAGTTCTTCTCATGAGATTTGAGTTGCCCAAAGGTATATGCTATAACCTTGCCCCGCTGTATTAATACACAACTAAGTCCAACTATGGAACCAATAAAGTAAACCATAAAACTATCTGAACCCTCTGGCATGGTCAAAACTGGAGTGGAGGTGAGTCGAATCTTCAACTCTTGAAAACTCTTCTTGCAAGAATCTGACCACTAGAATTTAACATTCTTCTGAGTCAGTATGGACATGGGAAAAACAATAGAGAAAAATCCTTCAACAAACCATCTGTAGTAACCGGATAAACCCAAAAAAGTCCTAATATCTGATGGAGAGATAGGCCTAGGCCAGTTCCTTATGGCTTCAGTCTTTTGAAGATTAACTCAAATGCTTTCACCGAAAATGATATGACCTAGGAATACTACTTATTTCAACTATAATTCATACTTGCTGAACTTCATGAATAACTGGTGATCTTTGAGAGTCTGTAAGACAATCCTCAAATAGTCTGGGTTTTCATCCTCACTTCAAAAATAAATAAAGATGTCATTTATAAAGACTATGACAAAAATGCCCAAGTACTGTTTGAACACCCTTTTATCAAGTCCATAAAAGTTGTAGGAGCGTTTCTTAGTCTAAAAGATATAACATTAAATTTGAAGTGACCATACCTAGTTTTGATGGTTATCTTTGAAATGTCATATTCTCTTACTCATAGCTAATGATAACTAGATCTGAGGTCTATCTTAGACAAATATTTGGCACCTTGAAGTTGGTCAAAAAATTCACTAATCCTAGGGATGGGATACTTATTCTTGACTGTGACCTTGTTCAACTAATAATAGTGGATGCACATTCTGAGAGAACCATCTTTTTTGCACATGAAAAAAATTAGAGCACCCCATGGAGAGCTACTCGGCCTAATAAAAACCTTATCTAGAAGATTTTTCAATCATTTTTTTAATTCTTTAAGCTCAGCTGGAGCCGTTCTATAGGGTGGAATTTATATAGACAGGGTATTTAGAAGAAGATCTATTTTAAAGTCAATTTCCCACTCGAAAGGAACACCAGGTAGATCTTCAGGAAAAATTTCTGGAAATTCTTTTACCGCAGGAACTAACTGAAGTCTTGGGGTTTTTGACCTTGAGTCCTTGACTCAAACAATATGATAAATGCACCATTTTTGAAATTATTTTCCTTGCCTTGAAGAAATAGACAAATTGACCTATAGGCACTAAGGTACTACCCTTTCTCTCTATGACTGACTCATTTGGAAATTAAAATTGGACTACCCTATTTCTATAATCAACTGAGACATAGCATGAGTGGAGCCAATCTATGCCAAGAATAAGATCAAAATCTATCATGTCTAACTCTACAAGGTCAATTGAGGTGACTTTCTAGGATACTGTGACTGGGAAATTTCTATATATCCATCTGGCCATGACTAAATTCCGATTGGAGTTGAAACTATGAAGGATTCTATAAGAATTTCTGGGCTGACACCAGAATCTACTGCTATATAGGGGGTCATGAAGGAAAGTATGGCTCCAAGATTTAACAATGAATAAATATTAATATGAAAAACTTATAATGTACCAGTGACTACGTCAGGAGAACCTTCCTGATCCTGTTGAGTCTAAAGAGCATAAAACGTATTCTGATGATGTCCCCTAGCTTCACTAGATATGGCACCCTCTTGAGTTGGTCAACCTACTGGAGTTACCGAAGAGTTAGATTGACTTTGCTACGAGTATCCTTGCCTCTCTGTGAAGCCACTGTGTATTACCTCAATCTGTGGCTGACTTGACATACCGAAAACAAGTGTCACTACCAGCCATACACTCACCTTTATGGTTCCTATGACATTTCTTGCAAACTTGGTTAGTACGAGCACTATTCATACTACTATGGAACTTAGAGACTGACGTATCTTGAGTATCCTGCCTGAACATAGGTACTATAGCACTAGCAGAAGATGGGGCTATCTCTAAAGATTTCTAGCAGAACTAAGAATGATTACCACCATCTTCCCTCTTCTGAGAGAAATTAAAGCTACTAGTTTCGGCCCTATTGCTCTCCCCTTTTTTGTCCTTGATTTTCTCCTCTTCAATTTGTTGAGCATGGACCATCAATCTGGATATGTCTATCTCTATAACCAACATAGCCGTTCTACATTCTTTGACCACATCCTCAGAAACACTTGACACAAATTTGCTCATTTATGCGCTAGAGTCAACAACTATAGCAGGGGCATACCTTGCCAACTAAGTAAACTTAAGTAAATACTCTTTCATATTCATGTTTCCTCGCTTCAGGTTTATGAATTCCTGCACCTTGGCTTTCTTGAACTCAAGTGGGAAGAACTTGTCCAAAAATATAGCAATAATCTCATAGTACTTTACTAATTCTGTATCTTCACCTTTATCATTCTTTCATTGCTTAAACCATGTGTGAGCCACTCATTGCAATTGATAAGCAGCCAAATCAATATTTTTAGATTAAGTGACATCCATGATTTCAATCATTTTATGAGTACTATCCAAGAACTCATGCGGTTCTTCTTCAGACTTAGACCCAAATAATATCGAAGGATTATCCGAGTGAAGTGTCAGACTCTAGTTGCTACCGTATTCACAACTGGGTTGGCTGGTGTAACAAACTTGTAGTTATTCTGTATGGTCATGGACTGGGCTAATGCTGTGTAAGCAACCCTAAACTCAACATAGGATACTTGTTCATTTAGTGGATTTGCTGGAGCTAGTTGTGGTGCTTTTTGATTCCCATTCCTCCTTTCATTAGTTCTCTTGGGTGATATTTTCTGAAAACGTGCCGAGGATAATTAGAATAAGAATTTTAATAGAGTTTATACTCTATCGCACGACATAAATCATAAAAAAAATAAAACTTTTTCTAAGATGTTTCATAGCCTCTCACTCATAAGTGTGGAGTATTTCATATCCATGAACAAGATTCTACTTAATGCAGCTTTTAGATACCTTAAGACACTTTAAATCTGATGCTTTGATAGCAAGTTTATCATGATCTGAGATTGCCCCTAATCGTAACACGGTGTTCAGAGTCACAAGTGACCCCAAGATAACCCATGGCCTAGCAAAACTCTAAGAAAACTAAAGCAAATAATGAGATACTGAACGAAAACTAAACTAAAATGTCCTGATTATAATAAAAATTAAAATCAATACTAGATATCAAGACTAAGACTATCTGACAAAATCAACATTATAAAAACACAACTATCTATCTGAAAGCCTCTAAATCATATAAGTTGTGGGGACAAGCTTCCAACTAACTCCAATTGTCTGAAACTAAAAAAAAAGGTACTGAAAAGAAATGTTGATAAATGACCCTCATATCACGAGGACTCACCTAAGCACTGTTGTTGATATGTTGTAGGATCGTACTAAGCATAATCTGGATATTGAGTGTCGAAACTTATATTATAAGATAGTGTAGCACAAAAAAAATATGAGATCAGTATTTTGGATGGGAAAATAACTGATATAGGCTGAATAATGATGCATGTGATATGGTAACCTGATGTAGGACCAAGTAATAAACATGTACTATATAATAAGATGAACAACTGAATACAAGATCCTGCAAGTATCTGAATCTGAATTATGGACCGTGGACTTTGGAAGCTATCATTAATAGGCATACCCTAATATGAGCTAATCGGGGTCCAACCTGTAACCCCCATTAGATGGCTGTTCAATACCTTACCAAGGGAATGATCACTGACTGACGTTGATCTACCAAACTAATCTCCGGAAGGACTAAGGTGTCAAGCCTGGTTTGAATGGTGCGTCGTAGTTCTTGAACATAGGAACTTTTACTAATGGTCTCAACTTAATTGATGGGTGAGCCTCCATCCCTGCGTCCGATCGGTGTTAAGGACTACTCCCAACCTAATGACACTGATAACTGAGAATGCTCAATAATAATGATTTTTTAAACATATATAATAAATGCACAGTTTGAATGTATTCAATAACACGTAAGCTGACGAAGCTAGCATTCGTAAGTGTATGCATGAAATCCTAGGTCATCGGGTGTTCATAACCCACCATCTCCGAAGAAATGGTGGGTTATGATATTTCATACTTTTGAGTATAGGAAGATGCTCAAATTTATGAGAAAACATATATCCATGGTTTAGTTAAAGAAATAAATCGAAAACTTAAGAAATTCATGCTTCCCATGGAAATCCTAAGCTTGAAAGGCGAATTAAACTCGGGGAATTTAGTAATATTTGGGACTCAATGGGTGAAAGGAAATCCATTGATGAAATCCCACACACCTGAGGTTTAAAACCTAGATTAAATCTTTGAATTTGAAGCTAGAAGTTTAAAAGCCCTATTTCTTGCTTGGAGTGAAAAATTGCCTCTTTATCTCTTTAAAATTTCTAAGTGTTGAATGAATTTTGAGGAATGGGGGACTTAGGGGTGTTTTAGAGTAATGATTCAGCCCTTGGAAAGCTTAAACGATGCAGTTTGGTGTTAAAATGGTGAGAAAAGACTAAACAATCCCTCCAAAATCATTTGAAAAACCCATGAAAGCAGTACCGATGACTTAGGCTTCGAATCATTGGATCTGACTATGAGTCCTAGACTGAGTCATAGTCAAAGGACCCAAATTTTGGTCCCCACTGCCGTGACGATGAGTCACCGGATGACTCGTAGTGCCATGACGATGAGTCATCATCAGAGTTGTCGTCACTGCCAACTTTGATAGTGCTTCAGTAAATTAGCCATAACTTTTTTACTTTGATATCAGATTAAGGTAAAATTGATTTCCTCAAAAAGATAATTCAATTATATATATATTGGTGGGTCTTGAGCTAATAAATTCTTTGTAATACAAAAATTATGATTGTTTGAAGCTGACTATGACAATATTCTTCACAAAAATTCAATTGGTAAGGGGTATTTTGCATTGTCTATAAGCTAGGAGATATTTGAGGCCTTAATATATGTTTAAATTACTTATCAAATAACTGAAAAATGATGTTTGATTTTGTACAAACTTGAAGCATGATTCTAATATTGACTTGCATTTTTGGGATATTACAGGTAGGGATGGAGAAAGTGTTAGGAGAAGAGAGAAGGAAGAATAAGAGACAAAAAATAAATAAAAAGGTTAAAAATTTAAGTTCTCCATGCACTTGTTTTTGCAACATACATAACTTTTCAAGTCAGCAAAAGGTGTCAAAATGACATAGTGAAACACTAATTTAGGTGTTTAAAATGAACAATGCTTAGTTGAGTTGCCAAGTTTAGAGGTCTGACGATGTGTTTAGGGGCCTGGCGAGGTGCAATACACAGATGACCCCTTTAAGATCTCCCTAATGACTAGATAGACATCTTAAAATTTTCAAATGACTAAATAAACACCTCTACTTAACACACGTATAGACTTCTATCATTTTTCTGTATGGCTCAATTAATATAAAATTCATAATTAATAATGACTATCTCGTTTGATTTGTTAGGTAGTTATTATGAGTGTATCAAATTAAGTCTTAAACTCTAAAAAATGATCTTTTCTTCATCCATTAACGTAACCACATATTCTCTACACGCACTCCGTTATACATGATTGTGATATTGTGAAATTTGGGCACTAAGGTAGAAATCAATTTCTAGTAAATATTTTTGCTCTTCTCCGTGATCTTTTCTTTATCTGAAGGTATTTTTTTTTTTGAAACTTCTTATAAAATTGTCTAATCAAAATCCTGATATGCATTAAGTTTATGAATACATAACTCTTTTTAAAATGTCAACTAAATAATATAATAAATTATGTAAAATTTTATACATGAATTTGTACTCCTGATCATATACCAACCAAACGGGCACTTAATGTGATTTAATTTGCTAGTAGAAGTGAAGCCTTTAGCACCACTACTATAAATTGTGACAATATGAACTAAGTTTCTTCTCTACAGGGACAAAATATCAATACATAGATTTTGTAATATCATGGTGGATGGATCAAAGTTTCCATCCTAATTAAAGTGTCACATCTAAAATTAGATGAGGGCAAGGCGTAGCTGATATCCGACTATATCAGTGTTTGGAGTATACCTTATATATAACTACTATAACTAACTAATGATAGTTAACTAAATGAATTGTTTGAACTGTACTATAAAGAATGTCATGATATATTCATAAACTGAAAATTGTATAATCCATTAAGCTAAATCATGAAATATAGGGGTGACTCAAGGGTGAAGCTAGTGAAGTATTTGCTTTAGCCCCCAAAATATTGAGGCCCCAAAATTTTTTTATTGATAAATTTTGTGATTTATTTTCATTGAAAACGATATTGAAGATTGTAAAAAATAGGGTTTTCAATTTTACATAAAAAAGGAAAGAAAGAAATAGTATCTATCTTTTACCAAAAATATTTTAGAACTTTGAATTAAATAACTCAAATATTAATATTAATTAACAAAATTTGTACAACAACATCCAAGTTAATATACTACAAACACATTACTAACATCTTGCTAAATAGAATTAATTTTAGTTTTATATTACTGTGTGAGGTTAATGAAAGAATTTATGCTATTTACAACAAAAACACCTGGTATATGAAAAACAATAAAGATAATTCTAAATCATTATTTTTCTTGTGTATTTTTTATTTAAGGCATCTTATTAAAATTTTATTTTAGGTCATTAATTTTATTGAGGTGCCCTTGATGAAATGTATAAAAGCTAAACACCGACATCAAAACATGAAAGTAAATCTTTCATGTGCTATGGTTTCACGACATTTTTGATGCTTAAAATAAGGAAATTATGCAAGAACTTAGGTACTTTTGTTGGGTACGATGTGTTTTTATGATTATTGTGCTAGAAAACAGGTTTTGGAGAAAAATTGAGAAAAAAAGATGAAAATCTGCTAAGAATGGAAAAAGATCCAGATCCATGGGTGTGGTCTATGATCCGTAGATGGGATCTGTTGATGAGACTCATGAGTAGGTTTTGAAATTGAAAGTAAAATACCAATTTCCATGAATTGACTAACGAACCGTGACACCAACCCACCACTCATGAGTGCAGTCATGAATAAAATATTAAAGATTGATCCAGAGTTTGATTTCCATGAGAGAGACCTACGACAGTGGGTCTGATTCATGACTTTAGTTCACAAGTCATAGGATGCTGCTGACATGATCCTCCTACACAGTTTAGGATAAATTTGTTTTGTATCTATAAATACTCTCATTGTGTTTTATAATTATTTTATTCACTTTTACATATTTTAAGGTTCTTAGACACATTATCGATCTTGGAACTATTGATATTCATTTTTAGAGTTTTTATTCAATTTTAGATTTTAGAGTTTTCATCTTATTCTTCTAAGTGTAGAATTATGCTTTCATCTATGAATTCTTCTTGTGTGCTTAAAATCATGAGTAGCTAAATTTATAATTAGGATTGTGGGAACCATGATGAATTAACAAAATAGGATAAGTGCAAAGTCATCTAGACTGGTGTGCTTGCATGTATTGATATTTTCTTTGATTTGATTGCTTTCTTGACGATTGCAGATGTTAGAAACTCGCATGTATTTTAGACTTGCTTGAGGGAGGGATAGAGATTGAGAAAAGAAGATAACAACATAAATTTGAAGCTACCAACCTTCATCTAATTAATTTGAGTCTTAATTGGTATAGTTAATTCGAGATCACAGAACAAAGATTAGTAATGCAACAGTCTGAGTCAGAGAAGATGAGCGAATTCATTTAAATAAGGTCGAGAGATAGTCAAGTGATACAGATCTTGTTAGATTTTTGCATGCAAAACATAGGGATAGTCTGTTAGCATAAACAACCTGGGGAGTTATGAAGTCATGGGGATCATAATCCTAGTGCTTGTCTTATTTCGATCACAATCCAATTAATCATCAACTGTTACTAGTATAATTTTCTTTTACAAAACCTCCATTTTATTTACTTAATTACCAGTTGTGCAGACAACCTCTCGACAAAATTTTATCCTATTCCTCGTGGGATCGACTCAAATCTTGTTAGTTTATATATTTTATTTTGTGATCACTTTATAATTTTTGAGAGGTATAATTTTGGTGACATTAGATTTTGTTGCCATTGTAGGGGAATACAGTTACAAAGTGATAGATATAGTTTGTTGAAGTTGTTGGTTTTGCTTTTCTACTATTTCTAAAACTCACACAATGTATGCCTAGTAATCAAAGTCAAAGAAATCCCCTTATTCTATTTGATCCTAAACTTAAGAGAACTATAAACAAAATTGGAAAATAGAGAGAGAAAGAGTTCATAATGAAGGAGCCCTACTCAACGGGGTTTATGATGACCCAACAAAATTGAAGCACCCAGTTCAGCATAATGTTCTGGAAATTACAGAATAAGTTACTCACTTATGGTTGAGGAAATTGCTTGTCAAGCAGCTGACCAACAAGCAGCTAGGGAAAAAAGGGCTAGAAAGAAAAAGAAAGACAGTTTAGCTATACTCGATGTAAGGGGTAGAATAAGAAGAAATAGGGGACAACAACCCATCCAATAATATTTTCCAGCGTATGATGATTTAGAAAAAGATTTGGGGTATGTTGAGACAATTGAAATGGGTGAAATCATTCCTCCAGAGTTGCCTCAAGATACCAAGTTTGATATTACGGGTGTATGATCCAGTTGCTGAATTTGAAGGGGGTGTTTACTGACCTGCCTACGGATGATGCAAACATGTATATTATGAATTTTTTAGGGATTTGCACTTTATGTAATCTACATGGGGTGAGTTAGGAGGCCACACATCTAAGGTTATTCCCACTAACTTTGATGAGGGAGGCGACTTTGTGGTTAGGTGAGTTGCCTCGTGTATCTATCACCACTTCAAATGAGTTGAGGACTTAGTTCTTGGACTAATTTTTCCCACTTTCTAGAATGCAATAATTGAAAGATGATATATATACTTTTCTATAATTGCATTCAGAGGCACTATGTGAGATATGGTTGAGGTTCAATAAGAAGATGCAGAATATTCCTAACAATAGAATCATAGGTAGAAACTTGCTTGAGATATTCTACAAAGCCTTGAATGCTAATTCTAAGGTTGTAGCAGGTACTATCACAAGTGGAGACTTCATGACTCTATGCTGGGTGCATGTTTCTGAAATCTTATGTCGAATTATGAAAACCAACTGAGGATTGCATATTCGAGTGATGGATAGATCAACCGTTACTTATACAATTGGTATTTTCAGTGAGTATAGAACATTAGATAAGATAGTAGCTCAAGCAGTTGCATATTTGAGGACTTAGATTGGCTTTCTTACGAAACAAATTTATGATAGTTGGAGAAAAAAAGGTAAATACAGTGGGTGCATGAGGTAAGACTTCTAAACAAGAAGATTTGGATTTTGAGTACGAATCTAGGTATCTTGATAATGAATAATGAGTTTCTGAGCTGAAGTTCAAGGTTCTAATCAATACAATTATAATTAGAGACAAGAGAACCCATATCAGAACTATTATGGAGACATATATAGAGATAAAAGTAGAGAGCGTAATGGTGATTGGAGGAGAAAATATGACTATATGGAAAAGAGTGACCTTTATGTTTCGCCAGGGAACTGAGATGCTAAATCTAGAAACTTAAGAATGGATCATTTACTTGCAAAACTAATAAAGGGTTTGGAAAGACAAGAGAGTTGTCTTAAGGAAATCAAGGCAAATATTTTAGAGTTGAGTTAGAAGGTGGAGGAGTCACATACAACCACCGTCTAGTAGCTTGAGGAACAGTTTGGACAAATGTCTACCACATTGAATCAGTGTCAGCTAGCCACTTTTCCTAGCAACACTATTTAGAACACAAAAAATAACAGTCATTATATAGCTATTACTACTCAGAGTGATAAGGCCACTTTTGATCTGGCCGTGCCTTTGGTTGATAACAAGAGGATTGATCACATGAGCATTAATGATGTGGACAAAGATAAAATAGAAAAGTTAGTGATGAATGATGATGTCTCTCAAAATCCTATAGTTGCTAAAAAAAAGTTGATACTGACAGAGAAATGGGTAAGAAAGTCACACCAGTATTGAATCCCATTCCCCAACCTCCTTTCCTGAGAAAAATGCTGAAGAGGGAAAATATCAGAAGTTTATTTCTATGATGAAAGAGTTGTCTTTGAACATCCCTCTAGTAGAAATTCTAGAGTAGTTATGAAGTTAATGAAAGATTTAGTCACAAAGAAGAGGATAGTGAACTTTGAGCCTTCTTATAATATGCACCATGTGGCGCCATTGCCTCTCGATCATTAGTTGAAAAAGGATGATTTGGGAGAATTCACCATCCCTTGTAATATTAGGTCTTTAAATTTTGCACGGATTGTATGTGATCTAGGATCTAGCATTAACTTGATGCCGCTAGTCATCTATGAGCAGTTTGGTTTGGGGTCGCCTAAATCGACCTCTATGAGAATAACAAATTGTATTGTGAAAAAGTATATCTGTATATTGTGTGATGTGTTGATAAAAGTAACATCTTTCATATTTTTAGCTGATTTCTAATTTTTTTATTATGAGGTTGACTTTGAGGTCCCTAACATATTGGGAAGACCTTTCCTAGTCATGGATAGGTCATCGATTGACATAGAAATGGGACAAATAAAGTTCAAACTTAATTATGAGCAATTTACCTTTAATATATGTCAATAAATAAAGCAACCAAATGATATGCGTGTAGTTTTTGTGATAGACACCATAGATGAAGATGCACTAGTAATACCTATTGAGGAGCTTCGTGGTGTTTAGGCACTTGCAGATGTGATAATAAATTTTGATAATTATGGTATTGATGGGTTGGCAGAGGTTTATATTCTCATGCATTCAGGAAGTTGTGCCTTGATCTAAAAAATAGAGCAACACCACTAGCAAAATGGTGTATTGAGGAGCCACCAATTTTAGATTTGAAGGCCCTTACCCTTGATTTGTATTATGAATTCTTGGAGGCCAACAATACCTTGTCAATTATTATTACAATGTATTTATTAGAGTAGCAGGCTTAGGCCTTAGTTTCGATCTTGCAGAGGTTTAAGAGGGCCATTAGTTGGATCATTGTTGACATTGTTATAATTTCACCCAAAAAATTTGTACTCACAAAATTCAACTTGAGCCAGAATTTATACCTATCATTGAGCATTAGCATAGATTGAATCCATCCATGGTGAAGAAAGAAGCCATTAAGTGGTCAGATGTAGGTGTGGTTTATGCAATTGCCAATAACAAATAACTGAGCCTGGTTTAGTGTGTACCAGAAAAGGATGGAATTACTATGGTTCCTTATGAGAAAAATGAGTTTTTTCTAATAAGACCAATCACTGGGTGGCGGTTATGTGTGGACTACTGATGTCACCCAAAACTATATCTACAAGAAGTATAATATGACCGAAGTCAAATATAGTAACCCAACTAGATTGGGGTCAAACCCACTTGGAATAATCCATATATATCTCTCGAACTTGATGAAATAGCCGGGCAGTGCAGAAAAGTAAATGGGGCGATTTGCTGAAATCAGTAAAAAGTAACAAGACTTGAATGCTTTCGGTCGTAAACAATCCGAGATGAACACTAGGACTGTGTTTTCCCTGGCTTCCTAACTTCGTAGGGTTCTAGTGTTCAATTCGACTATCTCAATACTACTCATGCAGAATTTAAAAAGCTAGGTATCACCAACCATCTTGTGAACACTTTGGTAAATTTCACCCTTTACTTGGTGAGTCTCAGGGTGTCTCCTTACTAACCCTTGCCTTCAATCCATTTTAACTATCACCTTGTGGATCTCAAGTTATTAGACGACGGTTGATAGCCCTGAATCACTGTTGTAATCTTCTTTCCCAATCTTGAACTCTCTTATAAGGAAGATCATGAATACAAGCAAGTCCTTAGATTTTACAGTACCTATGGAAACAAACAATACGAAGAAGATCACAATACATGAAACAATAATGATATAAATGAATTTCACACTTCCGCTGCTTTATTAATCTACCAGGGTTCCCACAACCCTAGCTAAGGGAAATAGCCCCTCATAGTTGTAAGATACTCCATTGAATTCATAATTGAAAGCCTAGAAATAATATCACAATAACTGACGAAGAAAACCCGAAGTCTCAAATTACTTAATCAACCAAAAATCAAGAACAATAATATCCCAAGATCAAAAGTCAATCTTGAAATCAATATATATTTGTAAGAGTATATAATGTGTAACCTAATACAAGAGTATCTCAAGGGTATTTATAGTTTCTCAAAATAACAAAGAAACCTAAACCAAACCAAAATAGAAAAATAAAGTCGGCAATGGTCACATCTTAGGCAACGAGTCATCTGGACTGACGACAACTTGTTGTTAGGTCTCTTTCCTTCTTCATATGCTAGGTGATGGTGACTCATGGTCGGAACCTACAAGTCTTTCGATACAATTATTGTCACTTTCGTAAATTTTTAGCTTTCAATACTTTCTCTCTATTGTCAGCATGAGTCTTCACTATGAGTCATTGGCTGTCATAATGACTTGTACTCATCCTCGATCTCCACTAGGCTTCAACTTAGCCATCATAAGGAATTTTGCTCATTTGCTTAGAACGACTCACACCATGACTCGTTTTCATTCCAAATGAGTTGGGGTCAGCCTCAATTTTAATCCTAGAATCAACAATCCTTACCGTTATCACCATGACTTAGGGTACGAGTCATATAACTCGTAGTCTAGTTAGTAACGTTGACTTTTTAGAGCTTTTTTGTCCAATTCTTTTCCATATCACTTCCGACCTAATTATCCGACAACACACACAAAGTACAATCATATCTAACTAAATGGCTTAAGTATTTGCATATTTTCATAATTTTAAGCATCGAAAGTGCCATAAAATCATGACACATCAATGCCCTCTACTTAGAATATTTGCATGTACCCAGGAACCAACAATTAAACAAAAAACACGTGATGCTTAATTAAGAAAAACCTAAGATACTATGACAGTCAATTTCAAATTCAACTCAAAAACATCACCCATCTTTTTTCAACTTTTTCAAACCGTGCATATCAATGTTGAACAACATCGTGATACAAGGGACTCAAACTATGGAATACATAAGCAATAAACAATCAAGCATATGTATAAATTACAGTATCCGAAAGAATAAGTAGCTAGCAACACAACTCATGTACTCACTCAGTTAAATCATGCATAGTAATTTGGGGAAGGTTATGAGATTCACACTCACAATGAAGTTCTAGAAATGTGCACATAATACCTTAGGCTTGCCCTTATCTTTTTTACCCTAGTTTTCAGACTATTGGGTTAGGATCACTAGAGGAATTTACTCGGCTTGTAATGTAGGCTTAGGAGCCGGTATGGTGCATTTGAGAATTTAGTGACTAATTCACCTTGGCACTACACTAACATTTTAGGATCCACTTATCAGCCAACTTTTTCTTTTCTTCCGCCCTTATTTCTCATTTTTATTGTTTTATCGCTCATCCAAGTTGGGTGCGATTTTATTTTTCTTTCTTTTTCTCCTTTTTAATTTTTTTAATCTTTTTTTTTGTTTTTTTGTTTTTATTTTTCCATATTTTTCTTTTTCTACCATACCCAATCTTACTATCTTTTCTCTTTTTACGCCCTTCATCATACTTGCTTCAAAACACATACCCCTATGATAACTATCCTGAACTAAGGCGATTTACCTGAGTTGAGGTGCACAATATCCATGGAGGACCAGGGCCAAAATAGTTTCATTATAATAAGAATGGGAAGGTGAAACGTGGAAAGAACAAAAATAGTCTATCAGTCTCAAAATAAAAAATAAGGGATACTTATTCACATTTGAAAGGTCGTTTAGGCTAAAAGTGGACTAATTTGTAGGACGGCCTATGATCCTTTCTAACTGACTATCCTACAACCTTGGAAAGTCTAATCGATCATGTTCTGGATTCCTTACACAAAGGAAACTAACTAAGGATCTCACACACATATGACACATGGTTCCATCTCAAACTACTATATATCCAGTTCATGCAAATGTTAGCTATGTTATTATGTCCCTAATCCTAATACCATAATGAGATTTATAATGGTCACATATATATACTGATCACACAGTCCAAAACAATTTCGTAAAGGGGTATCATTTTTCTAACACATCAAAATCAACTGCCCGAGGTACTCATTTTTTCCTGGTTAAAAAAAAACATGACACAATACCAAACAAAAAATAATATTGACATAATTTTCTCTACACATGGTGGTTCTATACTATATCGCGGCCAATAGAAAAGAAGTACGATAACATAAACCTATGGTGACTGTGGTAAACCCACCCACAACTATAGCATATGCACTGTTCCCAGTACATCTAAAAATTAAAAACAAGGAGTGAAGACATACCTGGGAGCCCTAGGATCCAACTTATGAAGTCTCAGTATAGGGGGCCTTAGCATGGGCCCCACTCTCATCAGTAGTACTCCCAGGGGTGACTAGGACACTCAAATTAGCAGTGGTACCAACAGTGGTTGGTGCGCTCATTGGTACCACTAAGGTAGTAGCAGTGCTCTTATTTAAATATACAGCCTTTAGAACCATCACATAAGCAACTCTTGAGTTACTGTCTCCGCCTCCATCTTATGGACCCTCATTTGGTGGTCCTGTGTATCATGAACACTAGTATCCTTGGCCATCTCTACTGTACCGATCCAATTTTCTGGAACCAGAACGTCACACGGTGCTCATGATCCCAAAGGACCACAAGCTAACCCTTTACTAATATTTGTACCTGAACACACATAATATAGATAATAAATGCGGAAAATAGCCATAAGGTTCAAAACATCTAAAAATACTCAAAATTAAAAACTGAATACTGATAACCTGTCCGAAAAACCTCTAAACTATCTGAACTGTGGAGTTGATGGGACATATCCCCAACTAACTCCGTCTACTAAAATTAAACTAAATCTGATATGATAATAATAAAAATAAGGATCATCCTCGACTGAAGAGGACTCACTACTATGTCTACTGCTTCTGACTGGGACTGAGCTGCTAAGGGTACTCTGGATCTCATGCCCCCGAACCTATGGTGTCAAATAAAACACCATAGCGCAAATGCATCAGTATAGAAATATACCAAGTATGAAGATGAGGTAAGGATAAATGTAAGGGCTCATGCATGAACAATTACTTAACTGAATAATCATGAGAGTACTGAATGAGAACACATGCATGAATGCACGAACCATAATTAAAATCATCGTGACTTAAAATACTGAAACTCGAATACTACTTTACTGCTATCTGAACTTACTACTAATGCCTAAGATACTGAACACTGAATCATATGATACTGATAACTGAGTACTGGAGTTGAGATCAGTTCTCTATAGCGAGTGATCTTGGAAACTAATGTTATTGGAGCTGATTAACTGAATCTACTCACATTAATGACTGAAAGCTGAGCTTACTTCTCTCAACTGTCTGAATCTGAGATCAAACCTCTCTAATGGATGATCCTTGAATCTACTTCAATGATAAGAAATGATTATGTCTGAGATCAAACCAATCTAGCGGAAGATCTCTGGATCTGATAAAGAGAATACTCAACTAAATCTGAGACTGAGATCTAGCCTATCTAATGGGTGGTCTCTGGATCTGATAATGAGATTATCAACTGAATCTGAGACTGAGATCAAGCCTATCTAACGGGTGATCTCTGGATCTGATAATGAGATTACTCAACTAAATCAAAGACTGAGATCAAGCCTATCTAACAGGTGATCTCTGGATCTGATAATGAGATTACTCAACTGAATTTGAGACTAAGATCAAGCCTATCTAATGGGTGATCTATGGATCTGATAATGAGATTACTCAACTGAATCTGAGACTGAGATCAAGCCTATCTAACATATGATCTCTGGATCTGATAATGAGATTACTCAATAACTTTATGTGAGATTATGCCTATCTAGCGGGTGGTCCATGAGTTAATGGAACTATTTAAGTTCTTTACTGAGATAGATAACTGTATCTGACAGTTCTGATTTCTGAGTTCTACTTTGAAGATTGATACTGAAACTGTAACTGTGGGAGTTCTCACTTAACCGACATGCCCCGAATTTGAACTGGTGGGGTCCAACTTATAACCCCAACTGGAAGAGTGTTAATATCGTACCACGGGTAAAGACCTCTTTGGTGAAGCCTTTTTAATGGGTTACCCTCGTAGGAAGTCAAGCCTAAGGCAGTATAATAGTCAAGCCTTATTCTAACGGGTGACTCCTACATCCTGCGCTAGCTACACAGTTTTGGAGTTAAGGGATTTCTCCTAATGACTCTGCCTCTCTAAAGGGAAAGCCGTCATCCCTGCACTCGCTTGATGCTAGCTCCTACTCCCAATTGAAAGAGTCTAAATTAATTCTTAGCTGAACTCAAACTGTGCTGAATCTGTTACTGATCATATTTCTCGAATGATCTCACTGAGTTATGCTGAATTCACTTGGTTCCGTATCTAACGGAATACTACTGAATCTTATTATCTGACTGCAGATACTGAGTTCCGAACTGAACTCTAAAATACTACTAGGTCTGAGCTGAGTACTGAACTGAGGCTAGAATACTAGCGATATTGAGATTACTAAGATTTTTGAGATTTCTTAAGTTCTGTATCTGTCTGAGAGTATAGAGTTCTATAACTCACTAAGTTCTGAGAGTCATGGCTTGACCAAGATTATCGAGAAAACTGACACGGGCTCTAGATTGCAGCTAATTTATCGGGTATAAATACCCCAGGACTCGATAACATAAAAGTAAAACATAATCATTATTGAATAATCAAGACCATGGACATTCATTCACCATCACAATCACTAAAGCATCTCTTCAAGTATTTAGAAATCATAAACATGTAATAGTATAGGGAGACATGCTATTGGCTCATACTTCATTAACAAGGTCTTACATCAAACACTCAGCATGTATTAAAGTCTTAGCATCTATCGAAGAGAACATAATTGGGAAATTTTATGTTATCATGTTGCAATTCATTCACTAAGGACTTTCAACAAACACTTGGCATCCATGGGCTTGCAGAAAATTGGGGATTTCTAGTCAATATGCTATAATGGCTCTAATTCTTTCACATAAGCATTTTATCAAACATATGGGGAGCATGCTTTGCTTATTCAACAATTTCTACACTTAATTGACATAAACACATCACTTAACAAGAAACTTGAAGAGGGTTTATCATGAATATCATATGATATCACATACTAGGGTTAAAGCTTGAAACCTCATAATCAAAACATGAATTAAAAACTCAATAGTAGCATAAACTCCAATTTCAATTCACATGAATCATGAAAACTCATAAACATAAGATATTTGAAATTTAGAAAAGAGTTCTTGAGCTTCTTGGATGAAAGGTACCCAAGAATCAACATCTGTATACCTTAAAGACTCTTTCTTGAAGGTTCTTGAAGAAATCCTTAGGCTTGTTCTTAATTTCTTAAAAGACAATATACTTGGATTTATGGAAAAATTGATGAATAATGAAGTATTTTCGTTATTTAGGGTATAGATACCTTATATAGACTAGTTTTGGGCTTTAGAAAATAATAAATTAGTCTTTGAAATTTAAAAACGGAATCTAAAAATCCTGATTTCATATGCTGGCGCGACGCGGTGAAATTGCGCCAGCTTACTGGAAAATGGACAATTGGGAAACTGGTTGGTGGTGTGATGCGGTGGAAATCGCGTTTCCACCTTGGTTGCGAACTGGAAAGGCACCGCGATGCGGTGGAATCGCGTTGGCGCACTGGAAATTGACAACTCTAAAATTAAGCATTGGCGCGATGCGCCATAATCTAGGAGGCTCACTGGATTTTGACAATTTCCATTTTGGCTGGCTCTGCGGCGCATTAAAGTTCCAGGTAGCATATTATCTCACTAAAATGGCTCTAACTCTTTGCCCGAGTGTCAAATTTAGGCGAATTTGGTATCGACAGAAAGCTTATTTAATTCTCTGCATTATATTAGGGAAATTCTACACGGTTTAAAATACTTCTCCCTTAGGAAGACACTTCTCAACCTTTTAGGTCCAGATTAACACTTTACTGAACACGCTCTAAGGCTCAGACTACGAGAGAATTTTTCAGGGTCTTACATCCACATATCTTTTCTTATTTATTTTCTTTTCTTTTTCGGTTTCTCACCTCCAACTTTCCCAACAACTTTTTCTTTACCTTTTGTGCCCCAAATATCTTACTCATCCTCTTCTTTGATCTCCTCAATAATGGTTTAAGTATGGAATGGCCTCAAATATGAATTATCTATGGCAGACCAGTGCATGGACAACTCCTCATGTACCCTTACGCGATCTGAGGCCTGAATATTTGCCAAATTTTGGTTGATCTACTGCTTGAAACCATCAAACCGGGTCTGTATACCTCTCATTTCACTTAATATAGTTATATTAACTCATAGTTGTACCCCCTCCTTTATATTTATCACTTTTAGCTCAAGGGTGCCTAATATTTTTAGCACATTAGTCAAGACAGCCTAGGGACTAGAGTGTAGCCCACAGAAATTGGCTTGGAAGGGAATGGTCTCGCCATAGGAGGTGGGGTCGGAGTCTTAGAAGTACCCACTACTTCATAGGTCTATGGCTCGGACTAGGCAGTCTCTATAGGCGTATCACCAATATCATTGAACCCTAGAGTGTCAATACCAAACTATCCGACCTAAAATGCCTTCCTAAGTAAAGTGCCCCTCACTTTTGCCTTGGATATGGGGTTATCATAATCTCAAATCAAACCCAAATATATAGTCCTCCAAATGTGAAAGAACTAATACATACTTGGATCGCTGATAACCCTTGATCTAAATATATCTGCATCATAAGTATGGGAATGTTAAGGCAGTATCCGTGCTCACCGATCGATCATGGATATCTCGAGATATAATCTTATCTATATCAATCTCATAGCCCTCTATGATGCCCATAACCAAAATAGTTCTTTCAGGACTGAGCACATTGTCCCCATTTGTGGGATTCAACCAAAGTGGAACTAGCATCCACCATGCCTTTGTAGAAAAATTCAAACTACCCTACGTAATCCATATCAAAGGTCCTCCTCCTCCGCCAACCACCCAAGGAGCTTCCTCGTACACCGTAATAATGATATCAGCCATCCGCTAGAAGTGAGCGAACTTATATTCAGAACCAATTTGTTTCGTCTTTACTTTTCATGTTTTCTCTATAAGGTAATCTATCTCAGCAGTATTGGCCAACAGATGAAAGTCTGGACCATGAAGGAATCTAGAAATGGTTTGTGTGGAGATGTTCACCCGCACACCTCTAATTAATACTATCTCAAAGGGACCCCACTCTTTCATAATTTCCCCTGTGGACAAAGCCTCTTAAACTTCATCTAATATGCGACATAAAACTTTCATACCAATGTAGAGCTATATTGTCTTGGTGACCTGGTCATCCACTCAATGTGGTACTGCCTAAATAGAGCCTTGAATTCCAGCATCTTAGACATGCCTGTAATACTCAGCTTGGGCTTTAAATAGAATCCTCTCTTTGGTTTTTGGGTGGAAGGGGTAATGGCATTGTCTCAGTCATATAATTTCTGCATCCTTTTGTACCCCTATCAGTAAATGATGGGCACTAGGGCAGGCTCAATATGGAGTGGTGCAGCAAGTAGAGGGGGAGGTGGTACCTCTACTTGGTTATTATTGGATTCACTCTGCTCCTCCTCCTCTTCCTTATTTTAGACCCCCCATTCTTAGATTTTGCATTCTTTAACCCACTATTTGCATCATCATCTTTCTCATCTTCCTCTCCAGGGCAAAACTTATATCCTGACTCGTCATTCTCTTCAGACTGGGACTATGAGTGTGGTGGTGATTGTCTAGGATTTTTCATCCTTGTCCTAGTGGGTAGTGGTGAGTTTTTAGGTGGAGCAGCTTTAGGGCCCCGAGGTAGGCTCTTCCTTGATTCCACCACCACCTTAAGAGTATATTCTTAGATAGATTCACTTGACTCATCGTCAGTGGCTTCATTTCTGAGATAATAAATTGGGGTAGGGGTGGGCTTTTTTCTTTAGTGTTTGCTTCTTGGTGGAATCAACTTTCGGTGCTATTTTTACCTATTTAAGCACACATATTAGTTAATCCTAGGAAAAGGAAAGAAAAAAAAGAAAAATAAAACTAGTGTGCATCAGTTACTGGGCACCCTACGAGTCAGGGTATGACTTATTTTCGTAGGCCACGCATCGTACTGAGACTCATAGGGTGAAAGGGGGTATATGAACCACTTACTAGGCAGGATATGATCCCTCCTAATGTATCATTGTGTTAGACAATGAAGCATCACCAGAACTTGCGGTCTGACCAGAAGCTTTGCACTTAATATATCTCTTTTTTCAGTTACTATGACTTTACCCTACGAGTTGTGTAGTGTGACAACAACTCATAGTGTGAGTCGTAGTGTTACCAGTACCCATACACCTGTTTTTACCTATGTTACCAGTGGCTATGAGTCACATAACGAATCATTAGGTCACCTCACAAGTCATTACTAGTCCCGTAATGACTGTAACATAGGTATTTTAGGGTCTTGGCTTTTTAATATCAACTTCCCATTGGTACTCCGATTTCCCCATGGGTGTAACAACTACCATACACTCCTAATCCATCCCCATATTCCAAATTCAACCTATTATCATTTTTGTTCAGTTTATTTCTAATTCTGAAGAATAAATACATGGGTTTATCCTGAGCACAAATTTAAATATACAATCCATGTGATTTGCTTACCATAATTTTGCAACAACTTAGGAAGCATAACATTAAAGTTTTAACTCTTACTTGGATGACTAAGTTAGCTTGCTAGAATTCTTTGGAACTTTGGGTATTTCCCTTTTGTTCTTGATATTAAAGAGTTTTTGGAGAGATTGGTCATTGCTTTTGATGTTTAAGGGATGAATTTAAGGGTGTATTTCATGAGGTTATTAACGGTTATGGTAATAGAGGTAGTCACAGCCTTTTAAAAAGGAAGTTGAATCAATTTGGGAGTTTTTTTTCCTTTTTACAATAAAGCAAATTAGACCAGGATAACGTACTAGGCCCGAGGTGTCGGACCTAACCACGAGTTGTGGTAATGAGTCGTAGCCACATGCAATAAGTTGTTGACTTCCTCAGTTATGATTAGAACCTTACCTGGATTATTCAATCATAACAACTCAAGGTCACAAGTCATTGTCACTAACAATGACTTATTTTGAGAGTCTTCATGACTCCAGAGAACCTTTTACCCAAGGGTAGTCTGGGCTCCTTCTCATTACAAATCTAGTGACGAGTCATAGGGTAACCCTACGACTTTTAGAGTCACTCATAGGGACTTGGCACCAGAATTTTTTTTGGTTTTTTCTGCAATCACCAGTCCTGCACACTGAATACACAAGTTACCCTATAATGTTATAAATACAAAATATGGGTTTCCTCCCACTGATTTAACATCGTGGTACTACGTGGCTAAGTTGGATACTCAAACTTGACCAACCAACCTATGGGTTGCATCCCATGCTGCACCTTATTTAACATTGCGGTAAGATGTAGTTGCCTTAGTTACTTAGACTTTTCCAAGGCTCATGTCAAGACATACTTTCACCTCATCAGAGTTTACCATATAGTTCTTCACCCGCTGTCCATTTACCTTGAATGGGTATTCACCATCACTCTTCATCTTTATATCACTATGTTGGAATACCCGAACCACGATGAATAGTCCATACCACCTAGACTTTAACTTGTCAGGGAACAAATGAAGTCTTTAATTATACAACAAGACAAGATCACCGGGGTCGAACATTCTTTTCTCAATTTTCTTTTCGTTATACAACTTTATCTTTTTTTTGTATAGAGCAGAACTCTCATAAGCACAGAGCTGAAAATCACCAAACTCATTTACCTTGCTCAACTTCAACTTAGCTGTATTATGCCCCTTAAAATTTAACTTTTTAAACGCCCATAGTGCCTTGTGCTCAAGTTCAACCGGTAAGTGGAATGCATTGCCATACATAAGTTGATATAAAGAGGCCCTTATAAAGGTCTTAAAAGCTATCTGATAGGACCACAATGCATCATCTAACTTTTTTGACCAGTCAGTCATGTTGGCATTCACAGTATTCACTAATATGGACTTGATCTTTCTATTGGAGACCTCAACCTGGCCATTTGTCTGGGTATGGTAAGGCATTTCCACCTTATGATTTACACCATATTTATCAAGTAGGGCCTTAGATAGATGGTTGCAGAAGTGAGACCTACCATTACTAATAATCAAATGTGGAGTGCCATATTAAGAAAATATGTTCTTTTTCAAGAACACAATGATACTTTAACCCTTATATTGGGAAACACAACCTCCTCCACCCATTTTGAAACATAGTCATCTACTACTAAAATGTACTTGTAACTCTCCAAATTCTTGGTCCTTAAAAATTTATGAAATTTTATCCTAACTGACCAGACTACGACTCTCCTTATGAGTTGTATGGAATCTTAACATGTCTTAGGGACCCAAATCATAGATCAACGTCTATGTATGGATAAGTTGTCTGTCCTTAGTACAAGTGTCTCCCAACAAATTATATTTTTATGAGTCGTGATATCTCAACCGTAGTCAAATCTGTGTATGTTCCAAGTGTTGTTGTATTGGTGATGACTACGACCCTATGAGTCGTAGGGTACCCTAATGAGTCATATGATGCAAGTCGTAAGTTCAACAGTATGTGTGAGTAATTGCACTATCTTAGATATGACTCATGGTGACGAGTCTTAATGTGTTATTATAAGTCGTCGTGTGCCCCGTTGTCACTGGCACTAATTTTTCCAGTTTTAAGTTGAGGGAACCTTGGACATTTCCCCGCTTTACCTATTTAGACCCCACGTCCATAAAACACCCTTGGGGCATTTTTTCCACACTTAAGCACATCAAATACTCTCTTTATTCTCTCCAAATTCTTTCAAGCAAGATACTTAGGGTTTTAAATAAGTAGGTCATCCAAGAGCTCAATGGCTAAATTATCTCTATAAAACTTAGTATCTCAAGCATGTTACTCTTCCCTAAAATTTAATTTATGAAAATGATGTATTTGAATGGTTTAATTGGATATGTTTGAATGTGGGTTTTCAACATGGGTTGAGGGTTTTTGAATGATTGTTGTTTATGTGATGTTTTATGTTTATATATGCATTGGTTATGATTAAATTGTGGTTTTGAAACCAATTTGATGCATGCATATGGTGAATAAACTAGGGGATTGTGATTTCCCCAAATTTTGTGAATATTAACAATCGAATTGGTAATAATCCCAATCCAATTTTGTGAAAGTGGTTTTTGAGCATGAGTACGAGTAACATTACATTGAACAATTTTTGAAATTATTGGATGATATACATAAGTTATTGAAACATAATTGTTTGATTTATCAAAGGGAGTCATTTCCCCCACCGTATATTAATGAACGAAAGGAGTTGTTCTTCCGAGTTAATAGAATTGATTTGGTATATTGATGATACCTTGCAAGTGTAGTTGGTATGACGATACCGACAGTATATGTCAATGCCTAAATGAGTGTTATGTTACAATGAATGGGAATGTGTGATAATGCTTTAACGGAGATTAATAGAGGGTTGTGTAGCTGAGTCATAAAAGTGGAGGTCCCGAGGGACCTTTACTGGAAACTACAGTTGCCGACGCGAGAATGTAAATAATCGAAGGGTTTGAGTCCCCCATATTATATTACATGATTGGTTGCTTAAGATACCTTGGTATGCTGGGTAGTTCGAGCCCCCCACAGTGCATATGTACATCCTCTGATTCATGTGGCTGCACGCACTAGGGCCCTTTCAGGTAGGGAGGTGTTAGACCCATATAGCTCGTTGCCTTCTTTTGATGGTTGAGCTACAGAAATCCAAGCTAAAGTTTTAATGTGCATGTTTCTTATTCCCTATCCCAGCATATGATATATATATATATCTATATATGCATTTTATTATCTGTATTGGGTTTTAATGATTTTGAAGTTTTGATCATGGCATTATGTTATCCTTATCCCTGAGTCACATGCTAGTTCTCAACCCACTAACCATCTCCATATGTTATATCCTCACGCGATACAGGCACCAAAGATACTTCCACTTTTCCAGTACAGTGTTAAGTGGATTGGATCGATTCTTTGGTCATTGGTGGAGAAGTGGTGAGCTTCCATTCTTCGAAAGACTTGGATATTTCATTAGTTTCTAGTTATAGATTAAAATTGAGAGTTAACATTATCATTAATATTTTCATTGTCATTGTCAGGGTTAGGGCATGTCCCGATACTTTATTAATTTAAGTTTTGTTAGAAGGCTTTGTGGATTACTGTAGACTTGGATGGTGTTGGATGGTTGGCTTTGGTTGGTTATCAGCCATTGACTTATCTTGAATTCTTTGAGCTTTCTTATGCTGTCTTGTTATATGTTCGAAATTCATCCAATGTTAGGGGTATGATGTTCTATTTGGTTAGGTGCAGGTGTTGATCTCCGAGCCTTGTTGGACTTTAAAAACCTATCATGGCTAGGCCCTGGTTTGGGTCATGACATTACTTCATCCCAAATGAGCTCACAAACGAACCCATGAAATCAATCCCCCACAAATCAAACAATTCCAACTCAAATATAGGTGTCATGAAGAGTTCATGTCTCTGTAAAATATTGCCTTGACGCTAAAACTGGTCACAAGCTTGGGCAAAATCATGAGCATCATTATATATAGTAGGCCAATAAAACCCATACTGAAGAATTTTGTTGACTGTGTGGTTACCATGATGATGACCCCCAAATGGTGATGAATGACTAGCCTAAAAAATGCTATCATCTCTATCTCAGGGATACATCTCCGAATGTATCCATCCACACAATTCCTAAAGAGATGGTGATTATTCCAGAAAAAGATCATTTGCCAAAAAGTTAGGAAAATCAGCGAACCAAGGGATTAAGTCTTGAGATACTGTCAAGACCCACTCATCTGGAAAATTATCATCTATGTCAATCTCATCCCCTAACTTTTGCATTGCCTCCCCCTCAAGTCGAGACAAGTGATCAGCAACTTGGTTCTTAGTGTCCTTTCGATCGTTTACCTCAATGTCAAATTCTTGAAACAAGAGGACCCAATGTATCAATCTCAATTTTACATCTTTCTTTAACTTTAGATACCTCAAAGTTACATGAGCTATGTGAACTATAACTTTGGTCTCTATCAAATAGAACCAAAATTTCTCAAAATAAAAAACCACCATAAGTAATTCTTGCTCAGTGACTGTATAGCTCTTCTGTGTGGGGTTTAATGCCTTGCTGTCATAATAGATTAGATAAAGGATTTTATCACGTCTTCGGCCTAGGAAAACACCCAAATATACTGCACTAGCATCACACATAACCTCAAAAGGTAAATACCAATCAAGGGACACAATTATCAGAATTGAGTTCAACCGATCCTTAAGGCACTTAAAGGCCTTAAGATATACGTCATAAAATACTAATTTCTCCTCCTTCCCTAAAAGCTTTCATAGAGGATTAGCAATTTTAGCAAAGTCCTTGATAAACCTCCTATAAAATCCAGCATGACCCAAAAAGCTTCAGATACCTTTAACAGAGATCGGAGGAAGTAATTTTTCAACCATCTCTATCTTTTGTCTATCTACCTCAATACCCTTTGTTGAGATTTTATGGTCAAGAATAATACATTATTTTACACTAAAATGACGCTTATCCCAATTCGACACTAGATTACTCTACTCACATCTCCACAGTGCATTGGACAGATGGGCAAAACATTCCTCAAAGGAGCCCCTAATGATCAAAAAGTCATCCATGCATACCATAATCGTGTACTCTACCATGTTAGAAAATATAGACATCGTGCACCGCTGAAAGGTGACAAAGCACTACATAGTTCAAATGGCATTCTATTGAATGAAAAAGTCCCATATGGGCAAGTAAAAGTTATTCTTTTTCGAGTCTTTGACAACAATAGAAATCTGATTGTAACCTCAGTATCCGTCAACAAAATAGTACCAACCCATGCTCTCTAGTCTGTCGAGCATCTGATCTATGAAAGTCATAAGGAAATGGTCCTTTTGAGTCCGAGTGTTTAGTTTTCTATAATCCATTGAAACTCTCCAATTAGTAATCGATCTTATGGGCACAAGTTCATTCTTCTCATTAGGAACCATTTTGATCCTACCCTTCTTGGACATACATTGAATTGAGGTAACCCACTTGCTGTCTGCAATGGGGTAAACCACTTCAGCATCAAACCACTTTATAGTCTCTTTCTTCACCACCTCATGCATATGAGGATTCAATCGACGCTGGTGCTTGATATTAGGAATGCAATCCGATTCAAGCTGTATCTTATGTGTATAATACCTAGTGGAATTCCTACAATGTTTGTAATGGTCCATCCGATGGACCTCTTTGACCTCTAAAACACTGATATCAATGCTTCAACATGTGTCTCTACCAAATCCATAGCAATAATGACTTGTAAGGTATTGTCGGCTCCCAAAAATGCATAATGAAAGTGAGATGGAAGGACCTTCTATGCTAAAACTAGTGGCTTCTCAATAGATGGATGCGCAGAAGGAGTAGATCTATTCTTAAGATCAAGGTCCAAAATTTTAAGAGCATAATAGTAAGAACCTCTACTATACAATACATTCACCATTTCATCAAATTCATCGATGCCATCGCTATCGAAGTTTATAATGATTACTGCTAGCATCTCAACCCCAAGCCTCTTTTCAATGGGCATAGCCACTATCATTATCAATAGTATCAATCACGGATACTACTCTCATATACTTTGATTGATGCATAGAATAGCATATATTAAAAGTGTCTTGCTTATCATTTAGTCTGAACTTCATCTACTCCATCTCTATGTCAACCAAGGCCTTGCCCATAACTAGAAAAGCCTTCCAAGATTGTAGGGACTTTGAATTCCACCTTGTAGTCAAGGATCACGAGTTCAGCTGGAATTATGTAGGATGAGACCTTCACCAATACATCTCACAAAATACCAACTGATTTTTTGACAGTTCGATCAACTGTCAATTGCCTTATTGATGTAGGTTTGGGTGCACCCAACCCTAACTGCTTGTAAACTACCAATGGAATGAGATTTATATTGGCTCCTAAATCTCATTAATCCCGAGAGAAGTTGAAAGACCCTGTAGTACATAGAATAGTAAATGCTCTGAGGTCTTCTTTTTCTCCGTCAACATTCGGGAAGCCACAACACTACAATGACACATTATCAGCATGATCAAAGCTCACCGTTTGCTTATTTGTAACCAAATATTTTATGAACCTTGCATAGCTAGGCATCTTCTCTAGTGCTTCTACAAGAGGAATATTAATAAACAATTCCTTCAGCATTGACAGAAACTTCTGATGTTTTCCTTCCTCTTGTTTCTTTTTCAACCTCTGAGGAAAAAGTTAGGGAGGTCATGGAATAGCCTTCAATACCGACTTATTCATCTTTCCTTCCCTTTATCCTTTACAATTTTCTTTTTAACACTTGTCGATTGTTGTCATGACTTAGCATTAGTCACCAACTTTTCTGACTCCACTTTTGGTGCCTTATTAGCATCAATATTATCATCCCTAGCTTTATCAATAAAAGGCATAGGAGGATCAACGGTAGAATTACCACTGCAAGTGGTGATGGCCCTACAATGACTGTCGTTCTTAGAATTTTACACTGTATTTCTCGAAAGGGTGCCAGACTAATGCTCATTCAAGGTTGCTGACATCTTTCCAAACTACTGCTTCAGTTGCTTGATCGTAGTAGCATGCGATTCTACTTTCAGGGTCAAACCTAAAATGTCTTCCTTAATCTCCTTAAGGCAACTCTCCTCAATTTCTGAACCTTTGACCAGCTTTGTATGCAACACCTCAATTCTTGATTAAGTTTCCAACTTCTCGATAGAATATATGGACTGCCCTTCACCTTATAATCATCCTTACGTCTCCAGTCACTCTTTCTATCTCTACTCTGATCCCTGTACCTATCCCTATAATAGTTTCGACCTTGGTTCCCTTGCCTTGGGTTCCAATATATTTAGCAAATAGTTATCCCTTGGATAAAAAAACCACCAACTCTCTATCAAGATATTTTTCCTCTTTATCCATATTAGAATCATATAATGTAGAGGCCTTACCTTGTACGCCCACAATATCCACCTTCTCAGAATTTATCATTGTAAACTACTTTGTTAGTAACATAATCTCAGTCCTTAGTTGCATAACCTCTTGAGCCACCGTGTCATCCATAACTCTGTGCTCGTTGAAAGCCCCAATTGCACAAATACCTATACCTCTTCCCATATTTGACTATGTCATCCTTGGTTTTTAAAAGAGATTTGATCTAATATCTTAGATGCTATCTCCCAACGCAGATGTATAAATGCACTACCAGTAATAGTACCTTCCATAGCTTTAGAGCTGGTATAAATGACTTGATAGAATATTTCAAGTAAGTATCGCTCCGTAATTCTATGATTAGGTACCATTATCAATTTCTTCTTAAACCGAAACTATGCCTCATACATTGAATTAGAATGCATTTGCTTGAAATTATCGATCTCGTCCTTCGGTTGTAGCATTCTGGATGGAGGGAAGAAATAGTCTAAAAACTACTTCTGCAACTCATTTTAAGTAGTAATGGACCTATGGGGTAGTTTCCCTAACCACAATGTCACTTTACTAGTTAGAGAGAGTGGGAACAACCTGAGTTTCAGAGCTTCCTAATCCACCCCAGGTATAGTGTATGAAGTACTAATTCTAATAAAATTTATGAGGTTAATGTTCGTGCCATCAGTCGAAAAGCCCACAAACATACCCTTCAAATTTAGTAGTTGAATCATAGCACAACGATATCAAACTTCACCCTCGTGGTAATGTAGGAGGAATGATAGCCACTGTCTTGGTAGGCTCATCATATCCAATGTCCTTTTTTGGATCATCATATGCTGTCAAATACTAACAGGTTGGGAGTATTTGAGATCTACCCCTTCTACATCTATATCAATTTCTGTCGAGTCCTGCTCGATGATTTGCTTCTTGCTTTTAACTCACTAGTTATTTCTCCTAAGCTACACAATGTGCATTTGCATCCCTCCTTGCAATGGCTTTTTTTTCGGCTAATACTTGTTAGTAGTTAGATAAATTGTTTCCTAAATTACATTAGGAGGAGGGGGAAGTTATCCAGTTGGATTATCCCTAAGCCCTTTAAGAAGACCTTCATATTATGTTTAGACATCCTATGATTCGGTTGTGGAATTCTCTCTGGCTTTGGATCAAGTGGGAGTAAGGGATTGACTACATTTTAGTGCTAGGCATACACCGGCTATGCCAAATGAATGACAAAAAACTAAAACCCAAACACCTCAACAACTTCAATCAATAACTCTGCAAGTGTATTCCCCACTAATGATGCCAAACGTTGATGTCACCCACAACAGTACCTCCAAGAAGTATAACACAGTCAATGTCAAATATAGTAACCCAACTAAATTGGGGTCAAACCCACTGGGAATAGGCCAGATATATTTCTTGAACTTACTTCAATAGCTGTGTAGTGCGGAAAAGTAAATGGGGGATTTGCTGTAACTCGAAAAAAGTAACTAGACTTAAATGTTTTCGATCGAAAAAATTTTGAGATGAACAGTAGGACTATTTTCCCTATGGATTCCTAGCTCCGTAGGTTTCTCATGCTCAATTCAAATATCTCAATGCTACACATGTAGACTTTGATAAATTTCACTCTTTACCTTGTGAGTCTTAGGGTGTCACCCTTGCCTTTGATCCTGATTTAACTATCACCTTATGGGTCTCAAGTTATTAGAAGAGGGTTCATTGGCTGCAATCATTGTCACTCTAATGGATTTTTAGCTTTCAAAACTTTCTCTCTTTTGTCTGCATGATTATTCACTACGAGTCATTGGTTGTCACAATGATTTGTAGTCATCCTCTATTTCCACTGGGCTTCAACTGTTCCATCTTCAGGACTTTTGTTCATTTTCTCATAATGATTCACACCATGACTCATTTTCACTCCGAATAAGTCGTGGTTATCTTTAACTTCAATCCTGGAATCAACAGCCTTCACTGTTATCACCGTGGCTTGTTTATCGAGTTATATAGTGAGACAACGACTAGTAGTCCAATCAGTAACTTTGATTTTTCAGAGCTTTTTCATCAAATTCTATTCCATGCCACTTTCGACCTAATTATCCTGCAACACACATCATATCTAACCAAATGACCTAAGTATTTGGATATTTTCATAGTTTTAAGCATTGAATGTTCCATGAAACCATGGCACATCAACACCCCTCAACTTATAATATTTTCATGTCCTTAGAAAATAAAATAAAATGAAATAACACACGATGCTTAACTAAGAAAAACCTAATATACCTATGGAAGTCAATTTCAAACTCAACTAAAAACATCACCCTCATATTTTAACCCTTTCAAACCAACTGTGTGTATCAATGTAGCACAACACTGTGACACAAGGGAAGCAAGCTATGATATTACATTATCAACAACCAATCAAGCACATGTACAAATTACCCTATCCGAACAAATAAACCGCTAGTGAAACAACCCATGTACCCTCACAATAAAAAAGTTCCACTCACTTAGATAAATCATGTATTTTAATGTGGTGACAGTTACGAGACACTCACACTCACACTCACAAAGAAGTTCTAGAAAAGTGCACAAAATACCATAGGCTTTCCTTTATTTTCTTAACTCTAGTTTTCTAACAGTTGGGTTAGTATCTCTATAGGACTTTACTCGGATTGTAATGTAGGCTCAAGGGATGGTATGGTATATTTGGGAATTTAGTTACTAAGCCTCATTGGCACTATACTTACATTTCTAGATGCCCTTATCAACCAACGTTTTCTATTATTTCACCCTTCTTTCTCCCTTTTTAGTGTTTTATCGCTCATTCAAGTTGGGTGCAATTTTATTTATTCTTTCTTTTTCTCTTTTTGTATTTTTTTCTCATTTTTATTTTTCCATTTTTTTTATATTTCTACCATACCCAATCCTACTTTCTTTTCTCTTTTTTATGCTTTTCTCCATACCCGCTTCAAAACACGAACCTCTATAAAGCCACCCTCAACTTATTCGATTTTCCTGAGTTGAGATGCACAATATCCAAGAAGGACTTGGGTAAAAACAATTTCATTATAATAAGAATGGGAAAGTGAAAGGTGAAAACAAGAAAAATAGTTTATCAGTCTCAAAATTAGGTTAAAGGGATACTTATTCACATTTGAAAGGTCATTTAGGTTAAAAGTGGACTAATTTCAAGAACGGCCTACGATCCTTTCTAACTGACTATCCTACAACCTAAGCAAGACTAATCGAGCAAGTTCTAGATTCCATACATAAAGGAAAATAAAGAAGCATCTCACACACACATGACACATGGTTGCATGTCAAACTACTATCTAAGCAAATGTTAACTATGATTGTTATGTCCTTAATGCTAATGTCATAATAAGATTCACAATGATCACACACACACACACACACGCACACACATATATATATACGCCGCACAATCCAAAATTAAATTTTTCAAGGGGTATCATTTTTTAACACATTAAAATAAAATACATCAATTTCCTTAGGTACTCATATTTTTCCTAGTTAAATAAAAACACGACACAATACCCAAACAAAACACAATACGATATAATTTTTTCAAAAAATTGCGATTCTATAATCATATCACAGCCGACAAAAAATAAGCACAATAACTAAAACCCGTGGTGGCTGTGGTATACCCCCACCCTCAACTATAGCATATGTACTGTCCCCGGTGCATAAAAAAAGTAAAAACAGGGAGTGAACACAAACTTGGGTGCCCTATGCGCCAGCTCATGAAGTCTCAGTATGGGGGGCCTCATAATGGGTCCCACTATCATTAGTAGTGGTCCCAGTAGTGATTAGGATACTTAAATTAGTAGTGGTACTGACGGTGGTCGGTGCGCTCAATAGTACCTCTGGGGTAGTAGCAGTGCTCTTATTGCTGCCTCTACAGCTGTTGCATCAGTAACTCTGGAGCTACAGGTACCCGCCGCCATCTCCTAGACATTTGTGTGGTGGTTCTATACATCCTGAACTCTAGCCCGCCTTTTCCACCTTTACAGTATGTTTCTTGCATCTCTTTTTCTTCTTTTTTGGTCTCTTATCTCCAGCTTCCTCAGCAACTTTTTTTTTTAGCCCCAAATATCTTCCGCATCTTAATCTGTGATATCCTTAATAATGGGATATGTGGGAAACAACCATGCATGCATATTGTCTATGGTAGACTAGAGCACGACCAACTCCTTATGTACATACGCCAGAGTTGAGGCCTGAATGTCTGCCAAATTTTGGTTGATCAACCACTTGAACCCATCAAATTAGGTCTGTATACCTCTAATATCACTCTTTATCTCCCTCCTAACCCATGGTTGTACCCCTCCTCCATATTCATCACTTTTCACTCAAGGGTGCACAACCTGTTTAGTGCAACAACCAAATAGGCCTATGGGACTAGAGTGTAGCCAGCTTGAGTTGGCTTGCAAGTGAATGTTCTTACCACTGGAGGTTGGTTGAAGTCTGAGAAGTACCAATTGTATTAGAGTTCTGAGGCTCAGTCTAGGCAGTCTCAGAAGAGATATCACCAATATCAGCTAACTTAGAGTGTCAATAGCATGCCCTCCAGTCTAAAATGCCTCCCTAAGTAAAATGAACCCCACCTTCACCTTAGAGATGGAGTTGGAAAAATCTTAGATCAAACCCAAATCTACAGTCCTGTGAACCTGGAAGAACTGATCCACTCCTGGGATCTCTGGCACCCCCTGATCTTATTAGAGTTGCATCAACTGGCATGGGAAAGCTAAGGCAGTTTCAATGATTATCACTCAGTCATGGATCTCCCAAGATATTATCTTGGCTACATTAATCTCGTAGACCTCCATGATTTATACTTTGATTTCAGCAGTGCAAGGAATTTAGGAATGAGGTAAAAATTTTCTTTAGGGATGAGCTGTACTTATTTTAGGTGTGTGCTGAAGGTGTAACTAGAAGGTGTCTTCTCGAGGTTTAAGCTATGAGTATTTTTTAGGCATGTCATTCGTCCCCAGTATATGGTTATCTTGGATGTATTCGCATTACGCACACAATCTTACAGTGTGGTTAATATTGGCCTACTATTTATAAGGATAATCATGATTAAGTGAGGGCTCATGACCAATGTAAAAACATGAGCTTCCTATGACACCCATCCTTGAGCTTGAGTTGTTTGATGATTACGGTATCAATTTTCTAGGACCATTTGTGAGTTCACATGGAATGAAGTATATCTTTGTGGGCATTTACTATGTTTCAAATTGGGTAGAGGTAATTATGCTTCCAAACAATGAAGATTATAGCATTATAACATTCTTGAAAAAGAATATTTTCTCTAAATGTTGTTCTCCCCGAGGAATCATTAGTGATGTGGGATCCCACTTTTGCAATCATATTTTTAAAGCCTTAGTTGATACATATGGTGTGAATCATAAGGTGGTAACACCTTACCATCCTCAAACAAGTGGTCAAGTTTAGGTCTCCAACTAGGAGATAAAGTCTAGTTTTGCGAAGACTGTGAATTTCAATAAGACTGATTGGTCTAGAAAGCTATACGATGCATTATGGGCATATTAGATTGCATACAAGACTTATATTAGGGCATCTCCATATCAATTTGTGTATGGAAGAGTATGCCACTTGCTGGTTGAACTTGAGCAAAAGGCATAATGGGTACTGAAAATGCCAAATTTTGAGTGGATTGATACTTCACACTTAAGATTAGAGAAGTGAATGATACTTTCGTACATATGAGAGTTTAGCCTTGTAAGAGGAAAATATAAAATTGTACCATGATATAAAAATTGAACAGAGAGAATTCCAACCTGGTGATTTGGTTTTGCTGTATAATTCGAGACTTCGCTTGTTTCCTGGAAAGTTGAAGTCTAGATGGTCTGGATGATTCACCATGGTGAGGGTATTTCCACATGGTGCAATCAAATTAATACAAAGTGGTGATTTCCCATTCAAAGTGAATGAACAACGTGTTAAGCACTATATGGGAAAAACGAAAGAAATAAAGTTGAATATGGATTTGTACCTTGATGAAGTTTGAGTAGTAAAGGAAGATAGGTCGTGCCACGATATTAAATAAGGAACTTCATGAGAATCAAAACATGGGATTTTTAGTGAATTCGGAGTACTCAACATGGCCACATCGTGCCACGATGTTCAATCAAGCGCTTTTTGAGAGGCAATCCAAGGTTTTAGTGTTAACTTTGTTTTGTTTTTCTCATGGAAGAGAGCATGTATGAATTCGTGACATAAGAAAAACATGGAAAATTTGTACAGTCCAAGTAAGTCTACTCATGAGTAGTGTCTACACGTCCTGACTTAAGTCCATTAACTGTAGACTTGACTCATGAAAATCAGACAAAAAACTTCCTCCCTCAGAATTTGACCCACATATTTGGTGCATGGTCATGAACCATACCCACGACCCATAGCCATAAGTGGGGATAAAAAATAAAATTTAGGTTGCCGAGAAAAGCTACAAGTTCAACCTACGAGTCGTAGCCCTTGTTTACTACCCGTAGGATTCAAAGATTTTTTGAGTCCCTGAATATGACCCACGAGTTTAACCCACAGTTCCTGGAATTTGTCTACTGTGCATGGGTCAATCTCTAGGGACCAGTTAAGTTAATTTTCCTATTACATTAAGAGGCCTACACGCCCCGACCTGTTAACCATAAATTCAGCATTTCCCTTTAATAAAACACTAAACCCGATCCTTCTTCAATTCAAACCCATAACCATAAGTTCAATTTAAATAAAAAATCTTTCCCATATATATATATATATATATATATATATATATATATATATATATTCCCTCCCCTTACCATTTAAAATGCACAAAAACTTAATCAACCATAAATTGATCAACCCTAATCCATAAACCACACATAAAAGTCTCCTAAGTACGAAATCAACTTGTTTTTTTGTTCAAATTCCTCATCTATATTCCGGTATGTACACTTAATTTATGATTATTTTTGGGTTCCTTCTTCATCATCATAAAAGCTGACAATAATGAATTAATATCCCCAAATTACTAAAGAAAAAGTGTAGATATAAGGGCTGATGGAACACATACTAAATGGGTAAAAATTTTGACAAATAAGAATCTAGATAACTGTTGTAATTTTGTTGCTTCTTCAGTTTTAACTCGTAAGTCCAACCCATAATCTGTGACCTAGATTTATGAGACTTAGGTTGGACTAGAGGGAATCATATTTGAGATTCCACAGGTCAGATATTAGGTCTAACTTCACAAGTTGGATTCATGACTCGTGAATCTAGTCCATGAGTCATGGACTAAACTCATGAATTGTTATCGTAAATTCACGAACATAGTCCACAAGCTGTGAACCCAGTCCACGAGTCAAATTGGACTCTTGAATAAAACTTGTTAATTTCTATTTTTAATAAGTGTTTACCCAATTATTTGTTATAAGAGATAACTCTTTTATATACAGGTACCATGCCGCTAAAGAAATGCAGAAGAAGGGTGATGCCACCCCTAGTGAGAAGGCTTGAGACTTGGACCCATATTGTAGACTTTGAGATGAGTTTTCTAAGAGTATTGGGTCTCTTGAAGAGTATTTGGTAGATGATTCCCCATTGATACCTCACCATGCATGGTATCAGACTCAGAAGAAAGATTCAGCAGAGGCTGTACTACAACCTACACCTTAGCTTGCATCACAGTCTAGGACCTAACCCAGGCCATAGGCTCCACCCGCTCCCATTTCATGGGCAAATCCCTAGATAAAGAATGTTTAGAAATAGCCTCCTTATTCTCTTGCATTTTCTCAGTATGATGAGTAGAAAAAAGTATCTGAGTCCAATGATAGTGAAAAGGACACAACCGCTCCCCAGTTTGAGGTGGGGGTGAATCAACTGAGTTAGGTAGTGGGGAGAGTGATACATAGTTTAATGGCAATTCTGATATTTAAATTAAGGAAATTATTCAGGAACCTAGGTATTATTATTGGATATGATGTGTGTTTATTTTAACTTTGTTGGAAAAAGGTTTTAAAGCAAAAGTTGAGAAATAATAATGAAGAGTTGCTGATTTAATGACCCACGAGTAACCCACAACTCGTGGTTAGGAACTATGACCCATGAGTGTAATAGTGACTTGAAGTTTTGATGATGCTTTGAAAAGTCTTAGTTATATAAGTCCACTTATAACTCGTGGATTAAATCCATGACTTGTGAGTTGCATACATGAGTCGAGTTCTAAAGAGGATTGCCAAGTCTGAGTTTCACGAAGTCAGTTTATGGTCTGTGACTCCAACCCACACCACATGAGTTAGGGTCATTAATCTTGTTCTAAAAGTTGAAGACAACTCTAATTTTCATGAATACAAGACACGACTCCATGACTCAACCCAGGAGTCATTGGTGCGTCAACCCAATTTTTATACACAATTTAGGATAAAATTTGTTTTATATTTATATACACTGCCTTGATGTTTTATTATCAAGTTACACACTTTATATACTTCTTATATTATTATCATGACCTGAGGCTATTCCTTGGTCACAACAACGGTGCTTAAGGCCACAAGTGAACCCAAGCTAATCTATGCTCTAGTACCTACTATGAGCCCAGAATGAAATAAGAATAAAAAAACATATGCAAAAGATAAACTAATGAGGTAGTGTCAGTCTGAGTACTGAAATATATAAAAACTACATGTCTGAAAAATATGATAAACTATGGAAACTATGTCTGTTTGTCTGAAATAACTGATGAAAACTGAATAACTGTCTAACTATCTGAAAGCCTCTAAGAATCCAAGGGAGTTGATGGGACAGGACCCCAATTAACTTCGACTGACTAAACATAAATAAATTCTGAAATAATGGTGAAGCTTGTCACGTCCTCGATAGATGAGAACTTACCACTACTTCTGTAAGATGTTGTTGGACTGTCTACGAACAATCAAAAAACTCTGCATTCAAATCTTTGTTATAAGACAACATAGTGGAAGAGAAAAGTATGCGATCAGTACTTTAAATGTATTGGTACGTGAGGTAAGGACTAAATGAAATACGTAGGGCAAATGAACACGGATGCAGGGATATGTATAACTAAGAATGCAAGACAAAGTAAAGTATGTACTGAAAAGATCCGAATAACATGAATAATTTGTAAAACTGACTAAATAATTACTTAAATCTGATTACTTGGTCAAGCAAACCTAAAGAAATATGAACTATATACTAACTAAAATGGTGGGAGCTATCATGTAACCGACATTCCCCAATCTGAGAAAATCAGGGCCCAACCTGTTACCCTAGATGGAAGGGTGTCAGTACCTTGCCACAGATACTGACATATGGCTGTGTGGATCCACTAAACTAGTGTCTTGAAGGACTAAGGAGCCACCCTCTACTGGAAGGTGCTCCTATGAGATATGTATCAACCTTCAACTGGTATTAACTTAAGTTCAACTGAACGTAACAACTGATAGTGCTCAACATGATCATAACAACTAAGTACATAATAAGATTCATGGTTTAACTGACTTGTTACTTGCAAGGTTAGAGATATAAGTCAAGACATAGGTATCGGGTGTTCATAACCCGCCAATACTGAATGATTACAAAATTTGATAACAATGATAAGACAGTGATATAAAACTTTGATAACAAT
Source organism: Capsicum annuum (assembly GCF_002878395.1). NCBI lineage: Eukaryota > Viridiplantae > Streptophyta > Magnoliopsida > Solanales > Solanaceae > Capsicum > Capsicum annuum. The sequence continues at coordinate 30,767,094 of NC_061122.1, forward strand.
GATGAGTTTCATGAGTTAGAACATGGGAGTGAGTCAACCATGGAAAAGTAATATACACACTTGGATTAATGGATCAATTGGATAAATAAACACGAAATCTATTTAAATATACATAGTAAATTGAAATTTGAAACATTACATAACCTAATTTACATCGGATCATATGAGGACATGAATTGAATTCAATTACTTAGGAAAAGCATGGATTAAACCCATCTTGAACATGTAAGATTTTATAATGAAGAAAGAGCTCATACTTTAATTAAAGAGAAGGTTTTTTGGGCTCAATGGGTGAAAGAAACCCATTGATGAATACCCCACATACCTTAAATTTTCTTGGTGAAGTAAACTTGACCTTTAATGATCGTGAGAAAAAACCTTAATCTTGTTATTGAGAATGGACGTAGGGAATTTGTGTTATTCAATTGAAGGTAAGACAGGAAAAGTAATGACCCTTTAGGTTAAATTTCATGAGTTGGGAGTTATAAGGGGAGAAAAGACCAAAAAACCCCTTAGAAACCTTCTAGAAGTCATTTCGATGTCGTACTCGTATGTTCTGGGTACGGGTCATACGTTAAGTCACACCAGGTACCCAAATTTTAACCCCTACTATGGTGGGTACGACTCCTCATAATGACTCATATGTTCTGGGTACGGGTCATTATCAGGAGTCGTACCCAACTGGCAGCTTTGATAGTGCTTCAGTAATTTGGCCATAACGTTTCACCCCAATATCGGATAAAGGAAAAATTGGTATCTTTGGAATGCTAATTCAATTATATATCTATTGGTGGGTCTTTAGACCATAAATTTTTTGTAGAATAGAAGTTATTATCATTTGGGGATGACTATAGTTATATACATCCCAAGAATTTAATCGTTAAGGGATGTTCTTACTTGTTTATGAGCTAGGAGCTATTTAAGGAATTTATATATGTCCAAGTGACTTATAAAGCTATCAAAACATGAGGCTTGGATCTTGTATCCTTCACTGATCAGGATAAGAGTCATATCTTACAACTGGTAACAAGCCATACGACTAGTACTCATTCTCTCGTACCCTGGAAACTACTCATATTACCTCACACTGACTTGCTTACGACTTACCATGTATGACTAATATGATCATCTTACGACTTCCAAGGTTTAAGTCATACCTTAAACAAAATATCACTCATCACACACTATCATGGGTACGCTTTGAACATACGACTCGTATGATGTCCATACGACTCAAAGACATGAGTTATATGTTGTACAATGACTTCATAACACGGGGTCGTACACTTATTTTGAGTTTAGAGATACATTATTGATCTTAGAATTATTTATATTGGTTTTTAAGGTTTCCAATTGATTTGAGATTTTAGTTTTTTCATCTTCTTCCTTGTAACTTCAATATTATATTATCATCTAAGAAATCTTTGTGTGTTCTTATGACCATGAGTATCTAAACCCCATAGCTAGGGCTGTCAGAACCATGATGAACTAAGACACAGTTTAAGTGGAAATTCATTCTAGATCGATGTTCTTACATATATTGGTAGTTCCTTCAGTTTGATTTCTTTCTAAATGGGTGCACACGTTGGGAATTCACCTTCATTCTAAACTTGCTCAAGAGAGAGGTAGAGACTTGAAAAAGAAAATAACTATATTAATTTAAAGCTACCAACCTTCATATAATTAACTTGAGTCATACCTGAAATAGTTAATCTGAGATCACAAAACATGGGTTAGTAATATGACACACAGAGTCTGAGAGGAAATGAGTGATATTCACCCAAACTAAGGCCGAGAGACAGTTAGGTGATACATATCTGGTTAGATTTTCCATGCAGGTCATCAGGATAGTTTGATAAGCATAAATAGTCTGTAAAGTTATGAAGTCACGGGGAACACAATCCTAGTGCTCATCTCATATTGATCACAATCAAATTAACCAACAATCATTAATATTTCTTTTATTATTACAAAACCCCTTAGTTATTTACTGGAATTCCCAATTACATAAGCAAGCTCTTGATTGATTTTTGGCCTATTCCTCATGGGTTCCACCCCAACTTAGTTGAGTTTTAAATTTGATTTAGCGACTGCTTTAAGAGGTGTAATTTGGGAGACATCAATGGTATGTGTGTATGATATAAAAGATATATATAATTGAGATATTGAGCTGTAACGCCCCAAAATCCTATTCTGGAGCGTCTCATGGTGCTTAAGGCTACAAGTAGCCCCAAGCTAACCTTTTGAGCCTGCTACTTAGTATAAAGCTTACTTAAAGATAATGAGAGCAAAATAAGGAATCATATCATATCATGTCAAACTGAAATCCGAATGAGTACAGTAAAAGTAACAAAATACTGCAAATCTAAATATACCGACCATCTAGTCTGACAAAGCCTCTACTACCCAAAAAACTAGAGAGCCATTGGGACAGATCTCCAACTGACTCGAACTAAACTGAAAGTAGTAGAATAACTACTAAAAATACTAAAGTATCTGGAGATAGGTCCTCGAACCATGAGCACTCACCATAGTGGAGGAGTAGATAAAGGTACTCAAAATCAGTGACGCTGCTGGGACTGAGCACCTGAACCTACATTATGAGACAATGTAGCACACAGATGTATATGTGGAATAGCACTTGGGAATGTAAGGAGTATATGGGGGGGGGGGGCTATGCAACTAAATATAAATCTAATAAATTTTGACGGAAAACATACATGGTTTGATAGATGACTCGCATGGCTTGAAGAAAACTCTCATAAATCATGAATAGTGAAACATGTAGTATAATTCACGTGAGCCATTACACTTTATTCTAAATTTGTATTCTTTCTTTGATCTCGAGCTTGTAAACTAGTTGAACTCTTAAAACAACAACTTTTAGAACATGCATTTTAGTCTTTTGAAAATAAGGAACTACTTTGAAATTCAAGGACTTAAAACCTTAATAACTTTAAGACTTGAGACTCTAGGAAACTTTGGAGTTTATTCTAACCGACATAAACAATGTGAGATACATGGAATCCAACGTCTTGCCCACGTTGTGGAGAGCTGTCCTAAAAGTGCCATTGGAGTAGAACCTTTTACTTTTAGTGATCACTAGCTTAACCCACTTGGGGTAAATCAAATCCTACAGTGGATAATAGTTTTAGGGCATGTGACCTTGGAATCAAGCCCCACTCGGTGCTAAATACTACTCCTTTACTTAAGCTCAGAACTTTTAAGAAAAATCCACCTTAAACAACTCAGAAATATGCAATGGGAGCCAACTATGCTTCCCTTTAGATTAAATCAAATGGTGTGGATTTTCTTTCTTAGCTTACGATTAATATCAACTCTTTTATTGAAACTTTAATAGACTGTCATCAACAAGCTTTAAAACTTCAAAAGTATAAAGATATCAATACACTTTTGAAACATTTTACAAAATATCAAAACTCATTCTTGGACTCAAGGCATGAATAACTATTCAAGAAAACTAAATTTTCAAAGAGGAGAATAAATCTTGACTTCAATCTTAGAAATTTCCCAAAATATCAATTATTCTAGGAGTATATATATACTTCATAACATCAATTCTCAATTCAAAACATAAAATATGCGAAGTATCATATAATTCAAGACTTAAACAACTCATTATCTCATTAACTTGAAATATAGCAAAGTAGGCATAAATCCAACTTGAAAGTATGAAATTCTTTACGAAAAGCCATAACTTTGGGTACAAGAACGAAAGAGGTGCTCTTGTTCAAATTCCACATACCTTGAATTAGGAGCTTTGGATGAACTCTAGCCCTTGGGACTCTATTCGTACACTTGAATAGATATTCTTGATGTTCTTGGTTTGAGGGATCTAATTCTTGAAAATTTACAGAATTAATGGTGAACTTAGGAGATTCTTGGAATTGGGTTTGGATGCTTAGGGTTTTTAATTTGAGAGAATTTTTGAGAAAAGTCGTATATGATGCTTGGAATGACCTTGGATTAGGTGTTTGGATGATTTAAGGGGCTTGGAAAAACTCCAACGTACTATTTTTAACTTTTGTATGAAGCTGGAAAAATTAAGCTTGAAAAATCCAATTTTATGGGCCACCGCGACGCACCAATATTGCGGTGGCTCACTGGAATTTGAAAAATGGGATTTTGGGGGTCACTGTGACGTGGTGCTATCGTCTTGTCCCACTGGTTGGGACCTGGAACTTCAGCATGATGTACTGCTATCGCAGAGTTCCACTGGGATTTGACAATTGTAGAATAAACCCTCTCCGCGATGCGCCAAGCACTAAAATGACATTGATTTACGACTAGGACTTATATTAGCCATAACTTCATTCCTGGTTATCAGATTTGGGCGGATATTATATCGTTGGAAAGCTAATTAAATTTCCCACATGATAACAAGTCAAAATTAGGGAAATTCTATATGGTCTAAATGATACTCACTTAGGAAGTCATTCCTTAACCTCCTCGAGGTGAAATTAAGCTTAAAAAAGGTTTGGCTTATTACAATATCTCCCTCTTAGGAATATTCATCCTCGAATGTTGCTAGTTAAGCTAAGAATATAGTGAAAACTGAGGATACACAGCTGAAAAAAATGGATAAACTGAATCTATATCTTTCTATACTCTAGAATACTTCAGAGAATGTATGAACTTATATTAAGAATAGCTATATAACTGAATCTTTGATTAGAAAGGGACTGAATTAAGAAGGAAAGGTACCTTCGGCTTGATCTGAACTTACGTAAAATAGGTGCGGGTACTTGGATCTCATATCTGACTCGGCTTCCCAAGTAGCGCCCTCAACTAACTGGTTTTACCACAACACTTTGACCAAGGGAACCTCTTTGTTCCTCAATCTACGGATCTGATGGTCTAGAATCTGAACTGGAATATCTTTAAACGAAAGGCTAGTTGGGATATCTGGGCTCTCTAAAGGATCCACAATAATGGAATCACCAATGTGCCTCTTAAGCATGGAGGCATGAAAGATAGGATGCACAACTGACAACTCTGCGGGCAACTTAAGCTCATAGGATACTCTCACCACCCGACTTAGGATTCTATAGGGGCCAACATACCAGGGACTATGCTTCCCCTTCTTGCCAAACCTTTTCACCCTTTTCATTGGTGAGATTTTCAGGTACACTAAGTCATTAACTTCAAACTCAAGCTCTCTTATTCTCATATCTTCATATGACTTCTGACGACTCTGGGCTGTCTTCAACCTTTCTCTAATCAACTTCACCTTCTCCATAGCCTCAAACATTGCATTAGGTCCAATCAAAGTAGCCTCACCCAATTCAAACCAAACTATGAGTGATCTACATCTTCTACCATACAAAGCCTCAAATGGTGCCATCTTGATGCTAGCATGGTAACTATTGTTATACGCAAACTCAATCAATGGTAAATGCCTATCCCAAATACCTTTAAAGTTAAGAGCACATGCTCTCAACATATTCTCCAAAGTTTTGATGGTCCTCTCAGCCTGACCATCTGTTAGCGGATGAAAAGAGAAACTCAAATAAACTTAGGTACTAAGACCCTTCTGGAATTCCCTCCAAAACTGAGAAAGAAACTGAGTGCCTTTATCTTAGATGATAGACAAGGGAACTCTATGCAACCTGACCAACTACCGAATATACAATCTAGAATAATCCTCAGCTGTATAGGATGTATGGACAGTCAAGAAATGGGCTGACTTTGTCAGCTTGTCTACAACAACCCAAATAGAGTCATGGTGACGACGCGAAAGAGGTAAACTAGTCATAAAATCCATATTCACTTCTCTCACTTCCAAGTGGGAATACTAAATTCTTGCATCACACCACCAGGTCTCTGGTGCTCTACCTTGACCTGTTGGCACGTTGCACACTTAGCTACGAACTCAACTATATTCTTCTTTATACCACTCCACCAATAGATTTCTCACAAGTTGTGGTACATCTTGGTAGCACCGGGATGTATAGAATATCATGCGCTATGCACTTCAGTCATAATTCTCTGCCTCAGATCCTCAACACAAGGAACACATAATCTACCCCACATTCTCAACACCCTATCTCCCCCTTGGGAGAAAATCTCTACCTTTTGGTTCTTAACTTACTCCTTCAATTTGACCAAACTAGCATCTAAGTCTTGCTTCTTTTTCACTTCAGACACTAATGAGGATTCGGAACTACTCTGTACCAAAATACTCCCCTCAGTAAAATCAAGCAACCTAACACCCAATCTAGTCAAACAATGTGCATCTCAAGCTAACTCTTTCTTACCGTTCTCTACATGAGTCACATTGCCCATAGATAACCTGCTAAGGGCATCTGCCACTACATTGGCCTTGTTCGGATGGTACAACACGCTCATATCATAATTTTTTAGAAACTCTAACCATCTCTTCTAGCAAAGATTCAACTCCCTCTGATAAAACACATACTTTAAGCTTTTTTGGTCCGTAAACACATCAATATGAACACCATATAGATAGTGTCTCTAGATTTTCAAAGCAAAAACCATAGCAACTAATTCAAGATCGTGGGTTGGGTAGTTCTTTTTATGTGGCTTCAACTGACTAGAGGCATAGGCTATAACCTTACCTCTCTACATCAACACACACCCCAAACCAACTCTAAAGATATCACAATACACCACAAAACCATCTGTACCATCAGGCAAAGTCAACATAGGGGCTGAGGTGAGTCGGGTCTTCAACTCTTGAAAACTCTTATCACAGGAATCTGTCCAGAGAAACTTAACTTTTTTTGGATAAACTGGGTCATGGGAGATGCAATAGAAGTGAAGCCTTGAACAAAATGGCGGTAGTATCCAGCTAGACCCAAGAAACTCCTATTACCTGACGGAGAGATAGGTCTGGGCTAGTTTCTTACAGCTTCTATCTTTTGAGGATCAACTCTAATGATTTTGGCTTAAATGATATGACCCAGAAAGGCTACTGATCTTAGCCAAAATTTACAATTGCTAAATTAGGCGAACAACGATTACGAGTTTGGAAGGTTGTCTTTGGGATATTATACTCCCTTACTCTAAGTTGATGATAGCCAGATCTAAGGTCTATCTTTGAGAAATAAGTCGCATATTGCAACTGATCAAAAAGGTCATCAAGTCTCGTAAGAGGATACTTATTCTTTATTGTGACCTTATTAAGCTGACGATAGTCAATGCACATACGCAAAGAACCATCTTTCTTTCACATGAATAAAACAGGTGCACTCCAAGGTGACACACTGGGCCTTATAAAACCTTTGTCTAAAAGATCTTTGAGTTGATCTTTCAACTCCTTAAGCTCTGTAGGTGCCATACGGTAAGGAGGAATAGAAATAGGCTGAGTATTGGGAAGAAGGTCAATCCTGAATTCTATCTCTCTATCGGGAGGTACCCCCGGGAGATCTTTCGAAAAAACATCAGGGAACTCATTAATAATATTAGCTGACTGAATGGTTAGACCCTCAAACTTAGTGTCCTTAACTCGAACAAGATGATAAAGGCAACGTTTGGATATTAGCTTTCTAGCTTTAAGATAGGATATAAAATGACTCTTGGGAGATACTGAACTCCCGGACCACTTGAAGATTGTCTCATCCAAAAACTAAAACTTAACCACATGGGTACAAAAGTCTATAGACGCATACCAAGAATAAAGCCAATCCATACCTTGAATAAGGTCAAAATCCACCATGTCCAACTCTATCAAATCAGCAAGTATGGCTCTATGAAGAAAAATAATGGGACACTTTTTATACACTTTTTTAGCAATAACTGACTCCCCTACTGGAGTAGAAACTAGGAAAGGCTTAGGAATTATTTTGGGACTTATTTCAAAACTCACAGCTATAAGTAGGGTCACATAAAAGAAACTTGACCCAGGGTCCAACAACACATAAAGATCAAAGTAAAAGATACAAAGCATACCAGTAACAACATCGGGAGAATCCTCCTGCTCCTGATGGGATGGTAAGTATAGAACCTGTTCTAGCGCTGACCGTCAATAGTACTGGAAGAAGCGCCCTGAGGAGGAGCTGGACAGGCTAAAGGATCTGAGGCACTATTAGCCTGAGTCTGAGGTCGCACATCTCTATTTACCTGCCTGGCATGCGGACACTCTCTAAGTCTGTGGCCCAACTTACCACAACCAAAACTACCCCTCTGTTTGGCTAAGCACGCACTGGGATGGGTCCTACCATACTTAGTATAGGAAGGATAATTAGGCTGTTACTTACACTGTTCTGGAATTGGACATAGAAGGCCTGTTCCCTTGCTCCTGCCTATTTTTGGGCGTGGGAGCACTAGCTGATGAAGGTGATATCATGGATGAATGACTCTGAAACTGTAGTCGGTTCCCTCCATGGGACCTATACTGACCATACTCATACTGCTCGGATCAAGCCATCTTGTTTTCTCTCACTCTATCTCTTTTTCTTATCTTGTCTGCCTCTATTTGCTGGGCATAAATCATTAGCCTAGCAAGATCCATCTCCCTATTGAGCATAGCAGTCCTACACTTTTTCAACACCAGTCTAGATACTCCAGTCATGAACTTACTTATACTAGCTCAGGTTTCATAAATCAAATAAGGAACATATTTGGCTAACTGGTTGAACTTCAAGCAGTACTCCTTAACAGTCATGGAGCCATGCCTTAAGTTTATGAATTTCTCTATATTTGCTTCCAACATCTCTAGCGGGAAGAACTTGTCCAAGAATGAATCTTGGAATAGCTGCAAAGTAACGGGAGCATCATCTTCCCCTCTATTTTTCTTCTATGAAACAACCCAGTCATAATAAATGTCTTTCAACTTGTAAAACGCCAGCTCAACACTTTCTTCCTTTGAGATATGCATCACTTGGGTGATCTTCTTTACCTCCTCAAGATACAACTTTGGGTCCTCACCTGCCTTCAACCCATAGAACTCTGGAAGGTTAATCCTCATGAAATCACGGATCCTAACAGTGGCTAAAACACCTCCTTACTGAGGTAGAACTACGGCCTAGTTGTTCGCCTGAACATTCGCGGTAACTGCTTGGGCTAACACCTGAAAGGCTGCCCGAAACTTAGTATAAGACACAGTCTCATTCAAGGGATCAACAGGCTGGGGTTACTCGTTATTATTTCTTTGGGCATTCTCTCTTTGGGGAGGAATTTTTTGAAATAACATAGAACGAATCAATAGCTGGGAGAGATAACTGTAGGCACGATAGAATCTGAAAGAAAGAAATAACTTTTTCCTAAAAAATCTTGAAGCCTCTTTCTCATAGATGTGGCGCGCTACACACTGATGATCAAGACTCTATTTAATGTGGCTTCTCAGACTCCCTAGGACTCCTTAAACCTTAGGCTCTGACACCAAGTTTGTAATGCCTTGAAATTCTATTTCAAAGCATCACACGGTGCTTAAGGCTACAAGTAGCCCTAAGCTAACCCTTGAGCCTACTACTTAGTATAAATCTTACTTAAAGATAATGAGAGAAAAATAAGAAATTATGTCATATCATGTCTAACTGAAGTCTGAATGAGTACTGTAAAAGTAAAAATACTATAAATCTAAATGCACTAACCATCTAGTCTGACAAAGCCTCTACTACTCAAAAAACTAGAGAGACATTGGGACAGATCCCCAACTAACTCGAACTAAACTGAAAGCAGTAGAATAACTACTAAAAATACTAAAGTGTTTGGAGATAGGTCCTCAAACCATGAAGACTCACCACAGTGGAGGTGTAAATAAAGGTACTCGGGTTTAGTGACAGTGCTGGGACTGAGCACCTGTACCTACATTATAAGACAATATAGCACACAGATGTATATATGAACCAGCACTTGGGAATGTACTGAGTATATGGGGGTGTATGCATCTAAATATCAATACAATAAATCTTGACGGAAAACATACATGGTTTTGTAGATGACTCGCATAGCTTGAATAAATCTCTCATAAATCATGAATAATGAAACATGTATTATAATTCACGTGAGCCATTACACTTTATTCTAAATTTGTATTATTTATTTGATCTTAAGCTTGTAAACTAGTTGAACTCTTAAAACAACAACTTTTAGAACATGCATTTTAGTCTTTTAAAAACAAGGAACTGCTTTGACATTCAAGGACTTAAAACCTTAATAACTTTAAGACTTGAGACTCTAGGAAACTTTGGAGTTTCTTCTAACTGACATAAGCCATGTGAGCTAAATGAAGTCCAATTTCTTTCTCACGTTGGGGAGAGTTGTTCTATCCTTGCCATCGGAGTAGAATATTTTACTTTTAGTGATCACTAGCTTAACCCACTTGAGGTAAATCAAATTCTATGGTGGGTTGTAGTTCTGGGGCATGAGACCTTGAAATCAAGCCTAACTCGATGCTAAATACTACTCCCTTACTTAAGCTCAGAACTGTTAAGAAAAATCCACCTTAAACAACTTAGAAATATGCAATGGGAGCCAACTATGCTTCCCTTTAGATTAAATCAAATGGTGTGGATTTTCTTTCTTAGCTTAGGATTAAAATCAACTCTTTTCTTGAAACTTTAATAGACTATCATCAACAAGCTTTAAAACTTCAATAGTATAAAGATATCAATACACTTTTGAAACATTTTACAAAATATCAAAACTCATTCTTGGACTCAAGGCATGAATAACTATTCAAGAAAACTAAATTTTCAAAGAGGAGAATAAATCTTGACTTCAATCTTAGAAATTTCCCAAAATATCAATTATTCTAGGAGTATATATATACTTCATAACATCAATTCTCAATTCAAAACATAAAATATGCGAAGTATCATATAATTCAAGACTTAAACAACTCATTATCTCATTAACTTGAAATATAGCAAAGTAGGCATAAATCCAACTTGAAAGTATGAAATTCTTTACGAAAAGCCATAACTTTGGGTACAAGAACGAAAGAGGTGCTCTTGTTCAAATTCCACATACCTTGAATTAGGAGCTTTGGATGAACTCTAGCCCTTGGGACTCTATTCGTACACTTGAATGGATATTCTTAATGCTCTTGGTTTGAGGAATCCAATTCATGAATCAATTTGAAGAATTAATGGTGAACTTAGGAGATTCTTGGAATTGGGTTTGGATGCTTAGAGTTTTTAATTTTAGAGAATTTTTGAGAAAAGTCGTATATGATGCTTGGAATGACCTTGGATTAGGTGTTTGGATGATTTAAGGGGCTTCGAAGAAGTCCAAAGTGCCTTTTTTAAACTTCTGTACAAAGCTGAAAAAATTGAGCTGGAAAAGTCCAACTTTATGGGCCACCGCAATGCGCCACTATCGCGATGGCTCACTGGAATTTGACAAACGGGATTTTGGGGGTCACCGCGATGCGGTGCTATCGTGTTATCCTACTGGTTGGGACCTAGAACTTTAGCGCGACGTGCCGCTAACGTAAAGTTCCACTAGGAATTGACAATTGTCAAATAGACCCTCTCCGTGATGCGCCAAGCACTAAAATGATGTTGTTTTATGATTAGGACTTAAATTAGCGGATCTTATATCGTTGGAAAGCTAATTAAATTTCCCACTTGATAAAAAATTGAAATTAGGAAAATTCTATATGGTTTAAATGATACTCACTTAGTAAGTCATTTCTTAACCTTTTCGAGGTGAAATTAAGCTTAAGAAAAGTTTGGGGTATTACAGAGCCGACAAAATGGGTGGATTCAGACGAAACACAATTGAAGTGCATCATATTTAGATAATAGAATTGGCAAAGATCCCAGAGATTATGGTTTTATTTGACCAATACAGGTTGGGATGGATGGGAGAGCCTTCCAGATCTATAGTCTTGAGCTGGTTCATGAGTTTTATGCATCATATACTACAACTATTGACTTGATTACACTTCGAGGAAAAGAGCTTGAGACCAACCTCCATTGACTCATCTTTGGTTTGGGGTACTTAGGTTGAGATATCCGAGTAGATAATTTAGAGAATTCTATTTAGGCCCGGACATGAGATGCCAACAACTACTGCAAAGTTTAATTGTAGGATAAAGATTATAAAAATTTGGATCAATATAAAGGACCCAAAGAAGGGAGAAGAGTTATTGAACTGGGTAGATTAATATTTTGCTAAGCACGGAGTTGATGCCCCCCGGGTCTTGGGGATGACTGATGTTAAGAAGTTATTCCTGCACTTCAAATGGAAGTTTTTGTAGTTTATAGTTTAGAATAGATTGTGGCCGACAGGAGATAATAATGCACTTACATTGGACTGAGCTGTTCTTGAGCCACCATCATGGCTGGATATGATATTAATTTTGCCCTATACATTCGGGATGAGATTCATGAGTGGGATTTTTGAGAGATTACCAGTATACTTTTCTCATGTTTGATTCAAACATTATGTGATGCAGTAGGAGTGGAAGAGTTATCGAGTATTGATCATCTGATTATGGTGACTCGTATTATTGATATAGGTTTGATTAGAGATGAAACCAATCTTGTTGCACAGGAAAAGGGACAACCTTCTACCTAATATGGAATGGCATTATTTGAGGAGCCATTAGAGATGACCATCTAGGTAGATAGGTAGACACCAGGTGGTGAGATAATATGGCTAGTTAGCAGATTGTAAGTTTAGCTGTTGTGGCTAAAAAGAGGGTCACAGGCACTTTAGCTCAACCTTTTGCATCTATAGTTCTCCCTTGCCTGCCTACTTAGGGTAAGGTTACAGTATCCCATGAGATTTTTGCAGAGATTGGTGGATAGAAAAATAGAGCTAGCTGACCAACAAACTTATAGAGACACCTAGTTAGCAAAGTTGCTGACTTAGATTAGACCATGGTTGCGCACTAGTATTGAGACATCTAAGGCATGAGTTGAGGCCTAAGTGATAAGCACAATAAAGAGGTTTATAATAGAGTTGTATGGTAGGATCAACACAATTGATATTCGACTGAGGGAGAGACGATGCGAGGCCTATGTTCCCAATTTATCTAGTCTAAAGAAGGAGGTAGCAAATTTCAAGACTAAGGTTCGTGCAATTGCCGACAACCACACTCCTATCATTCCCCCAATTATATCACCTATACTACTTCCTAGACCACCAACTATGGTATTTGATATGTTTGATGATGATGATAATCCCCCATTCTGCTAGGGGTAAGAGAATACGAGATCTCACTGAACAAAGTACCAGTTTTGATGGGTTTATGTGGGATATGAAGAGGGCAGCAAAGGATTCATGCACTAAGTATCATGTTATCTAGATTGAGCTCAAATAGTGAGATTTGGGAGCCTCATTTAGTCTACCACCACCATCTCCTAGCACTAAGCCTGGTGTGTCTTCTAACATTCTTGCTAGGGACGAGTCCATATCCAGCGCCAACAACATCATAGGTATGTCTTCACTCTCTTTTTTATTTTCTTTTCTTGTTATATGCTGAGGATAGTGCATTAGCTTAGGGTTGGGGTGTAGGTGTACCACCACTTAGGATTTTTATTATCGTGTCTCTTTTCCCCAAAGTGTGCTATCATAGTAGAGCCGATATATTGAAGATATTGTGTTTTTGTTGTGTTTATGTTATTTTTGTTGTGTTTGATTAGGAGAAAAATAAGGGACTTTTGTGTAGTCAAGTTTTTTCACTTGAATGGTTTTTGATGATTAAAGGATACCCCTCTTGAAATTTAAATTTTGATGATTTAAGCATACCCTCTTGAAATATTTTATTGTAAACTGTGTGTTATGACTATGTGAAATTATGACCATTATTGGATCTTGTTATGATATTAGTATTAGGGACAAAATAATCGTAACTTAGCAATTCATAAAATAGATAAGTAGTAATTAAGGATGTAACCCTGTGCTACGTGAGTTTAAGGTGTTTACTTAGTTCACTTTGTGAGTGCAATCCAAAACTTGCCTAATTAGCCTTGCCTAGGTTGTAGGATATTTATTAAGACTGGATCATAGGCCATTCTTGAAAAAGTCCATTTTCAACCTAAATGGCCGACTAAATGAAAAAATTATCCCTTAATCCTAAATTTGAGATTTAAGTGACCATTTTAATTACAATAAACCTATTTTGGCCTTGGTCCCCCCTTGAATATTGTGTACCTAAACTCAGGCAAATCACCTACGTTGAATATGACTATTATAGGAGTGCGATGTTGGATATGGGCATGAATAAGAAGTTACGAAAAGAAAGATAGTAGATTTGGGTATGGTAGAAAAAATAAAAATAAAAAATAGAGAAAAAAGAAAGGAAATAAAATAGAAAGTCCAAAGCAAAGCCACACCCAATCTGAAATCATAATAATGAATAAGGGAGAATAATCTGAGCATGGTTAAACAGTGGAGCAAAAATCATAAGTGTAGTGTCAAGGAGGGTTGAGTCACTATTATTTATATGTACCATACCTACCTCCAAGACTATATTACAAGCCAAGAAAAGTCCTATAGTGATCCTTGTCCAACTATTAGAAAAACTAAGGTGTGGAAAATAAGATCAAGTCTATGGTATTTCACACCTGTTGTTTTAAATTATTTGTGAGTAAGAGTGCTTTGATGTAGTTCCTACATTGCTATTCATTAATATACCAAGAGGGTATAAGAATTTTTCACTATGAAAGTACATGGGATGTATTGTTATCTATTATTTGTTTGTGTAATGCACATTATACATGCTTGGTTTTTTCTTTGTAAACTAATGCCACACTTGATCCCTTTTGTGTCATGATATTGTGTTGAATGTATAGATACAATGGTTTTAAAAGTTGTGTATAGGATGGCTTTGGAATTTTTTGCTGAATTGAATGAATTGACTGTCATTGATATCTTAAGTTTCTCTTAGTTATGCATTATAGGTGTTTGTTGTATTTTATTTTCATGAGGACATTCAAATATTGTAAGTTTAGGGTGTTGATGTCCCTTAGTTTCATGGAACTTTCGATGCTTAAAACAAGGAAATTATGCCAGAACTTAGGTATTTTTGTTAGGTATGATGAGCTTTTGTGATGATTGTGAAGGAAAATAGGTTTCGCAAGAAAAGTTGAGAAAAAAGATATAAATCTGATAAGTGTGGAAAAAGCTATAGATCCATGGGTGTGGTCCAAGACCAATATATGGGACCCATGACCCATGGATGAGACTCGTGAGTAGGTTCTAAAACTGAAAGAAAAAGTCTGATTTCCATGGCTTGACTAACAAGTCGTGACTCCAACCCATGACCGTGAATGGCAGTCGTGAATGATGTACTGAAGATTGTCCAGAGTCTAATTTCCACGAGAGACACCTATGACTCATGGGTTTAATCCACGACTTCAGTCTATAAGTCGTAGGATGATGCCAACCAAGTTCTCCTACATAATTTATGATACAATTTATTTTGTATGTATAAATACTCCTATGGTGTCACATTACTATTTTACACACTTTTACATTATTTAGAGGTTTTTAGACACAGTTTTGATCTTGGAACTATTGATATTGTTTTTTAGGGATTTTATTCAATTTGAGATTTTAGAGTTTTCATCTTATTCTTATAAGTGTAGAATTATACTTTCATCTATGAACTCTTTTTGCATTTTACGATCATGAGTAGCTAAACCCCATAACCAGGGTTGTTGAACCATAATGAATTAACAAAGCAGGTTAAGTGTAAAATTACTCTAGATCAGTGTGCTTGCATACATTGATGTTTTTTTAAATTTGATTGCTTTCTTGATGGTTGTAAATGTTAGAAACTCGCCTGTATTCTAGACTTGCTAGAGAGAGAGAGAGAGAGGTAGAGATTGGGAAAAGGAGATAACAATATTAATTTAAAGCTATCAACCTTCTTATAATTAACTTGAGCCTTAACTAGGACAGTTAAACAGAGACATAGAACAAGGTTTTGTAATGCAACACTTTGTGTCCGAGAGGAGAGAAGTGAATTCATTTAATAAAGGTTGAGAGATAGTTAGATAACACATATCTTGTTATATTTTTGATGAAAAACATCGGGATAGTCTGGTAGCCGAACGACTTGTAGAGTTATGAAGTCATTGAGATCACAATCCTAGTGCTTGTCTCATACTGATCACAATCCAATTAACCAAAAACTGTTACTATAAAAATTTAGTTTTACAAAAACCCTCTTGTATATACTTAATTTCCAGTTATTTAGACAAACTCTTGACCGAATTTTGGCATATTCCTCATGGGATTAACCCTAACCATATTGAGTTCTATATTTGATTCAACAACTGCTTTATACTTTTGGAGAGGTGTAATTTAGGTGACATCAATGTTCTACTCCAGGGTTGAGAATCACCAATTGGATTGTAATAACCCTCGTTGCCTCATCTTATTTATGAGTTATGAGGATGGTTGGCTTGATTTTTTATTCGCTTGAGAGTCAATGAATTTGTGGTTTTGAACAAGCTTAAAAAGAGTTAGTTTGACTTCGATTAATATTTTGTGATCTGAGCCTCGGATGATGATTCTTACGATTTCATTAGCTCCAAAATATCGATTATGTATTAGTCGTATGGTTAGTTTGAGTCCCGAGTCCTTATTTTACATTTTGATCCCCTATATGAAAACTAATTAAATTTGTCCTTGAAAGGAATTCGGGTGTTAATTTTTTAAAAAGGATATTTTTTTTGAAAAGGTGACATTGCCATTGAGTCCAAAACATTGAAATTAGCCTAGTAGAATTATTGGTTCATTTCTGTGGGCTCCCAAATGAATCTCTAGGGTCCGTTTGGGATTTTTGAACAAATGTATTGCTCATTTCAACTATTTCTGGTGCATGGCTCACCCTTCTTCACATTCGTGACCACCTCTACCACATTTGTGAAGTTTTGTCATTCTTTCCTTCACATTTGCAAGCCCCTCGCCACGTTCATGAAGGGTAAATAAATTTTTACAGCGATCGCAATGTATAGCTCATGGGTAAGGTCAAGTTTCCTCTTCATATTTGTGTCCAAAGTCCACGTTCAAGAAGGCCTGAGTCGGGAATCCGCGCGATTGCAACCTTGGGGCCCACGTTTCCAAAGGAAAATGACCTGAATAAATTAAAAACTCTAATTTTAGCTAGAAAAATTATTTTATCCATTTTGAACTTCTAGAGCTTGAATTTAGGTGATTTTTTAAAGGGGTTTTTGAGATTGTTTTCATGGGTAAGCTCATAATCCCTTATTCACTTTCCATTAATTTCATCTTAAAGCAACTTTAAATTCTTGATTTTAAATGTGATTTTTTTTTTGGGGGTGGGGGGGGGGGGGGTTACCTGATAAAGTGTAAATCTCTTTTCCTATGGTTTGAGGTCCTATTTCTACTTGTCTTTGCTTGGGTTTGCTCGGGTTTTCAGCTATGGGAAACATTATTCTTAAATAAAATTTAAATTTTACCCCTTTTTTTTGAAATATTTTTCAAATTATTTTTGGACCCATTTAAAATAGGGTCAATATGGATATTATTAGCTTCCTTTTGACTTTTAGGTGACATATTTGACTAGATTGAATGCATTTGGTATTGATTCAAGGAGTTGAGTTTTTGATTAGGGCTTTGAACAGTATTTGGGATTGCGGATCATTATTTAAGGCAAGTTGAGATGTCCTTGAATTTTTTTTCAAAATGTTTATGTGTTTTATGCTTGTTTGTTTTATTTTGTGTATCGCTTATGATTAGGGGTCCCGCTTAGATGAAATGGAGCATATCTGTGGATATCGAAGTGTTTGATGGATTGATATTAGATTCTTATCTTGATTAATTAGTCCTACTTCTTTTAAATATCCTTAGATTAGAATGTAGATAGATAACCTAGTGATCTCAAATAATTATTATTGAATGCCTACTTTAGAGCTTGAATTTTGTTAGCGGACTTTATTGTGATGATTGTAGTTGAGTGCCTTGTTAGGGGGTTATTATGTTATTGTTTTATTTGAATGGAATGATTGATATCAAAAGATACCTGGAGTATGAACAAACTTGTAATAGTTGATGAGACTTAAGTAAATGGATTTAGGTAGTTCTATAATCACTTGTTCTTTAGATTGTGGTCTGTTTCGTGTTCCCTGTGTGGGGCTTATGTGAACCTCATTATGGACTTGAGTAATTACTTATGATTATATGCTCGAGTGAGGGTTTATTTGCATATTGTTTTTATTTGAGAGGATATATTATTGTGATACTCGAGTGGGGGCATGACTTGAAGTCATTGATAATGTTTTGTGTATTAAATACCTTATTTATCATTTTATTTCCCGAAGGGGGGATTGACTTGACATTATAGGACTTATCTGAGCATTTAATTGGATATTCACTATATTGATACCCAAGTAAGAGGTTGAAAATAATAATATTGTTGAGAACATAACTGTTTATTATGGTGGTGCTGAATGAAAACTGATATCATAAATATAATACCTCGCAATTTTAGGCTAGAATTTGAATCGTTGTTCCTACGTGTTTAAACTCTAATCATATTATTTGTATATGAATATATGTTTTATGATTATTTACCTAGTGTGTGAAGTTCTATCGAAGTGAAAAATGTTCATAGGGAACACTTAGAGCAAGTAGAGTTAAGAACTCTTGATTTGATCAAATTTTGGTATTCGATAATAATATCAGTGTAAGTTTAGTTGGGAGTAGGATTTAGCACCGAGTGAACCTAGAGATGGGGGCTCACTTGCCAGAAGAGGGTGTGACCTTTAGTTGCAATCCCTGAGTTACAGAACTACGTAGCCAGTGTGCCAGTTGAGGGTTGACATTCTATTAGGGGCACTTTCTAGGAGAGGGTGACTCCCTAGTCCTTTGGAAGACTAGTTAGTGGATCCACACAACCGTGTGTTAGTACCCATGGTAAGGTACTGACACCCTTCTAACTAGGGTTACAGGTTGGACCCCGATTAGCTCAAATTGGGGCATATCAGTTACATGATAGCTCACACAATTTTATTTTAGTTTAGTTTTCAAAATTTGTCAGTTCAGGTTTGCATGACCAAGTGTACAGATGTCTGTTATTCAATTATTTTGTTTATCATTTATTTGACTATTCAGTTTTACAGATTATTTTAGAACACGTTTATGCTTGGTATTGCATTTATTTTTCATATTTATGTTTTTATTCTCTGTACTCACATATGATCCTCAGTATAGCTTTATAACATATCCAACTTTACATGAGATTTGCGTACAATATTCATGTTTCTATCACTTCCCAGCTTACAAATTGTTTTCAGTTCATAATTTATAAATTTCACTGTGACTTGCCGTCTCTATGTACAAACATATTTTAAATGCATACTTCAGTAATTCACTTATGTCCGCAGCTTTAAAGCATGTTTAAATATTTCCATGATGTAGTGCATGTCCCTATATACTCAGTACACATATATACGTTTGTGGCTACATTCCTACATGATGTAGGTACCAAATGTAGTGCATACACCAGGGCCAGACAGTTCTCAGCATTCAACCAGTAGGAGATGATTTCTGTTTTTTTGGGAACTCGAGTCAGTTGTAGTTCATGTATTGTATTGTTATTATTCTTATGTATTGATTTGTGGTAGTTGGAGGCATGTCCATCCACCTACAATTAGAGGCTTCATAGATGGCCAGTTAGAGTCATGATATGTAATTCAAGTTCTTTCTTAAGATTTATCATGCCGTAAACTTTATCAGTATTAGATTCATTCAGATTTTCTCATGATTATGCTTCTTTTTAGTAAAATTAGCTTTTACATATATTTTAAATTAGTTGCTCAAGTATCCTGTTAGTACAAGGGTTAGCTTAGGATCACTTGTGGTTATAAGCACCGTGTTACGAATAGGGGATAGTTTTAGGCCATGCTAATAAATTATTGATAAACTGAGTCAATTATGAGCTGGGTTATACATGTATTGAATGGATTCTAATTTTCGTACTGATTGATTATGAGCATTACATCCTTATATCACGTATACACTGATGGATGTGCTGGTAAGGTTGATTTGAGACATGAGATTAAGATTATATGAGTATATTAGTTGTGAACCAACCATGGGTACTACTTGGGAGCAATTAGGCTAGATAGTTATTACAGAAAGTTATGCAATAACTTTTAAAACATTAATCATCATCCTATCATCATCACTATATTTTATTACATTATTTGTATTGCATTGACATTCCTTGGTGTGGTTTCATAGTGTGTTTGTATTTACTCATGTATTGTATTATCGTGATAGAACCTTATTTGTAATATTATTTTTTGAGAGTTCATTTCACTTTAAAACATTACCTTATATCATCTTATATTTGTTAGGAGGTTGAGGTATTATGAGACTTAGGGTATGATGGTGGCTAGTTCAGAAAGATAGACGGGTAATACCTTTAGGTAGCATGAGATATACCTTTATATATATATACACTCTCCCTGTTGCTATCATCAATATTGGTTAATGATAATTGATAAATTCTATTATATTGTATCTGTCCATCTTTTGTCATAAAAAACTTCCCTTATTGTTAGTGTTGACTCACCTAGATCAATGTACCTACCTTGTACCTGATATACCTTTTTACCACTTCATTGGGTTACCATAATAGGAGAAAGTACTATGATTTGGCAGGTTATAAGTTGTTCAAAAAACATTGGTAGTTGGGGTGATGGTTCTCGCATCATTTTGTATTAGGATCGATTATCGATAATGCCTGTTGAGTACATGTGGTTTTATATTCACTCTTGCTTTGCTCTCCTATTTTTTTTATGAATCCTATGTAGAGATTGAATCAAGTAGCATCTTTTAGATTATTTTCTTCCAACATTGACATTAGGAGATTAGGGTAGTGCTGGCAAACTCCATTGCCTAAATCTCTCTTTATTTATCTTATGCTTACCTGCACTTAAGGTACTTTAGCTATTGTTATCATTTTGTATTATATGATTGTACTTCTGACAGCTATCCTTGGGATGTACTCTTAAGACTTGTATCTTATATATAAATATATATAGATAAATTATGTACTTTCTGATAGGTTAGGCTTACTTGCTCAGTGGGTTTGACAAGTTCCATTACGTATCTATTTTGGGTTGTGATAAATTGGTATCAGAGCACAGGTTCATTGGTTTTATTAGTATAAGCTGAGTCTAGTAGAGTCTTGCGAATCATTGCAAAGATGTTTGTTATCTATATTTATTCTGTTTTGTGCGTTTATAGCTTTGTATAACTTAGAATGTCATATTCACTCTCTCATTGATGGTTAGAATGCATTCTTTCTTAACTGAATTTTTAGATCCCATGCCTTTAGTACATAAAAAGAGCAGGTTTTGAAGCAGAGGCTGGATTAAGATCTCCTGACCAGCTAGAGGTTAAGTTAAAAATACCTCTTTATGTTTTAGGGTTGCTAGTAGTGGTAAGTCTAGTGAGTTAGAGAGGTTGAGGCCATTTCAGATACTACCGATGACCATATTTATGATTGTGAATTGTTTGATTCGCGTGTTGGGTTTACTTCAGAGGGTCACTCCCATTTTGGATCAGTATGTTACTTCAGGGCTTCAGACTATAGATGCACACGTGACTAATACTGGTTCTCCTAGTGTTGACGATATATGTATATGGAAATTACTCCATATTTAGTTACTTTACCCTTCATGTCCATGGAATGACAAAATCGATATGAAGTGTTTATGAAAATATGCCCCCCATTTTGATGGAGATACTAGATTTGATGCTTATATATTCTTACTTTGTTGTCATGAGAGGTTGCACAGACTGGGTTTGGTGGATTCTAATAGAGTAGACTTCACTTTCTTTTAGTTCATTGGGCCATCTAAACAGTAGTGAAAGACCTTTATAGAGGGTAGGCTAGTTGGGTCACATTTTATTTTATAGTATAATGGCCCACACTTTTGAACTAGAATTTAAATCGTCCCTTATATGTGTATAAACCAAAACCCAATGATTTTTATTTAGATATCAGTGTGAATATCAATTTTTTAGTGTGTTAATATCTTTGGATATGAATTGAGGTTATAGAAATTTCCTTCCTCAAAGTTGAGTTGAGAACTTTCCTACTAATTGAGTTCTAGTATTGGATTTTAATAGGGTCAACTACAAATGAGCATTTCTCCTAGATATGAAGAGTTACCCGATCCATTACCTATCAAATTAAAGGTTTTTCTTTCTTCTTTTCAGTGCCACAAATGGCTCATAGATCAAAGTTTGGAGTGAAAGATTATAAGATTTCTGCCGAGGGTGCACGATAAGAGCATGCCACAAAGTTTGACCTTCGCTCTAAGAGCATGCCACAAAGGCTAGCCTCCACTATAGCACCACGACATGGAGGTGATGTTCCAGCGATGAATCCTTGGCTTCCCTATGTATTTTAAGGGATCTTTGGTCATTTCCTTACTCAAAATCATCCCCCAACTATTCAAAATGTTTCCCTACTCCTTTAATTACCTCAAGTCTCAATTAAAACCCTCCTCTCTTCCTCTCTAAATTTCAAAGGCATCAAAATTCAAAGTATTTATCCATAATTCTTTTTATCGAGGTTTTCCTTAAGTCAAATTTAAACTTCCTCTCTTATTCTATCTAAGTCCAAGAAAACTCAAGGTTGCATAAGGTGATCCTAAAGTCAAGTTTCAAGGCTCCTCTTCTAAGATCTTCATCAAAAGACATATTGAACACTCCTTACTTAAGTAATATTATATTGTGTCAATTTACTTGGTAATTATGTGTTCTTTAACAATTCTTTGAAACTAGGGTTAAGAAAATTATTGGGAACATCTTTATATTGATTCTTCCTCTTGGTTTAAAGGTTTCCTGAGCATTATTAGCTGGTTTTGAGATTTAATTATAACCCATGAAAAGGGTGAACTTGTTAGCATGGATTCACAGCTTTTAAGATTATGCATGATGAAATTATGGCCCTCAACCCATTTTGAAAACTTGATTTTTCAATGAGGATTATGATGGTACTCCATCTTTTGAATAATGTATGGCATGAAATAATGAAAGGTTTAATGACACTTTGAAAGCCCTTGGGGCTATGTTTATGTGTTTTAAAGATGGAATTAAGAGTCTAAAATGTTATATGAAAAATGGTTTGACATGATATAGAAGACTTATAACTCTTGGTGTGATGATACCAATATGGGAATGCCTTAATAAAAGACTCCATGGATGAATAATTATGAAAAATGTTTTAATCGAGTTTAAAGGAAATTATGTAGTTTACCGAGAAGGCGCTTATCATTATGACCAATGCCCAAAACCTATGTTTTGCCGACATAGGGATGTCACACCTTAATTGGATGAAGGATGATGTCCTTAACATGAGGATAAAATGGTGGCTTTACATTATTGGTGACTTTAGCCTAATCTCAATACTTTTGGCTAACATGGACTGAGGCCTAGCCGATTTAGTAATAGCAGACCCATATGGACTGTGGGTTACGTGACGTCGGTGGAAGCTACATAGTTCAGAACTAAGTTTTAAATGACCAATTCTTTAAGCATTATATTCCTTGTTTCATGTTTTTCTTTTAAAAATGATTATATGAGTTTCATGATTTGCTTTATAAATGTTTTATCCCATTTTCCTTGGTTGCATGCTAGTACTTGCTATACTGACCATCCCCGAACATTACATCATTTCATGATGTAGTTTCAAAGATATTTTCCCATAATTTTGTAAATCATTAGGACCTTTATACTCTCTCTCATGGATAAACTAGTGAAGAGCGGTGAGCCTTCCATCATTTGGAAGGCATTTGGTCTTTCTTACTTATGATTAGGCCATGTCCTGATCTAGGAGTTTATTCTTATAGTTAAAGCTTCATAGATTGAGTTGGGTAAATGTTTTTTATTATGTTCTTAAGACTTGGATATTACTTCGTTTCAATTATTGAATTTCTTATTTTATGGGCTTGCTTTTACAATCTTGATTATGACTATGCTTATGATACAATGCTAAGGGGGTTATCTTAGGCCTTCTTTGACTTAGGATGCCTGTCACAACCAAGGCCATGGTTTGGGTCATGACATATGGGATCTCCTTACTCAAGTATTTTTTAGAGGTGTTTGTGTGGAGATATGAGAGACTTGTAGACCAGAGGGCCCAGATTTTTGATAATCATTGCTATATGAATGATGGAGTTCATAATCATCGTGGTTATGTTTTGAGAAGGCTATAGTAGGCGATCCTTCTGGCCATTCAAGCTTAGTTTAGTAGGCTCCCACTTTTTTAGTTTACTTTTTGTGTGGAGGTCTCAGTTACTATTGGAGGGATCATCAACATCATAGACAGAGAGATGCTTCATCAATTGCTTCGAGATATGCCAAGTCTCAGTATCAAATTTTGTAGGATGGACACAAGGCAGGAGTTTTAGGTACAATAGTCGCAGGTATGAATTTAGTTCACCTTTGATTTTTATTGATAATGTTTGATTATAGGTCTACATCCTTCTATGTGGTTATATCTTTTTACGCTGAGTCTTGATATGAATTTTTAGTCTTTTATTGGATCTACTGATATTGCTACGCCATAGATGATTTCATAGTGATAGATCAGGTGTACCAATCCTATGTCGTGACTCACTTAGAGTACATAGTAGGATTAGGTTTGATTTCTTGAGTTTTATGAATTTTGGTGTGTTGAGTGTGATTTCTTTAATGGTTATGTTATAGACTAGTATTGGATTGATGATAGATTTTAGCATATTAAAATTGTAGAAGGTGATCGAGGGGTTCTCTGGAGAGTCCTGGGTCAATTGGAATTGAGTAAGTATGTTGATTATTGGATGGCAAGTTGCAGGTAAAGGAAGTTATAGCTTGAAAATATGCATAGAATTGTTTGCAAGTATTATGATAGTATGTATGTACGTATGAGTTGGTTGTTTTAGGGGGTCACTTCAATGTATTTATGGGTTGGGTTAATGTTGTATTGATGATATTGACTTTGTGGAATGATGCTTACTAGATTATGTAGGACGACCTTATGGTGGGTGAAATTTTAGTACAACCAACTTGGGAAGATCGCCTTTGAAAGATTTTTATTAGATATGGGAAATTTTTCAAGCGTTCATGCCTTTCATATTAATTACTTTCTTAGTGATTGACCTTTGTTACATATTGGGACTCGATGGTATTGAGACAATCTTTGAATAGGTTTGAAGGATTTCATCTTATCGGAGATTCTTGCTTTGTTCAGAATGAGTTTTGAATGGAAAAGAAAATTTATTTATAGCAAATATTACTTTTATAGCTAAGTGGCCTAATGGGATATTTGTGCTCATGAGTTTTGATTTTGGAGTATGTTTTACTATTCCATCGTTCTTGTGTTAGAGAAATACTTAATAGAAAATTAAGTTAAGGAAAGGTTAAGGTACTTGTTCATAAAGAGTTTAATACATTTAGAGTTTAGCTATGAGTTTGAGTTGTAAATTTGAAGTACTAAAAGTATGGTTCACTAGTAGCTTATATAGAGTTAGTGGTAACTATTTTGAGTTTAATTCATGATGTGGGTGTTCGTTAGTAAGATATAGTGATTTGTCTTATTTTAGTAAGGGTTGATTATTTCTGTTATAATGGGTTACGTATCTATGCGGGATCGAGAAAACTCTTTGCTCTCCCAGATTATTGAGGACGTCTGGTAGTTTGATGGCTTTTGAGTATTAAGGCCTACATATGTTATTCTAGCTTTTGGGTATTTGAGGAACTTTTGTTGTGTTCAATAATGTTTTTGGGTACCGATGAAGTTAAAAAATATTGTAATTTGGCTTCATTGAGAATTTGGTCTTAGATGCTAATGTTGTGATCCGGTGAGTCCCTATGTGATATATTTCTGATTCTATGATGTGACCGGTAGTTCTTTGGTTATAACTCTACGTTAGAGTGCTTTCTTGATGTCTCTCAAGAGTGTTTTCTATCCTATACTTGTTTTTGGTAGTTTACTACTTATATGTTCAAGGACGGACATGAATTTAAGTGGTGAATATTGTAATGACCCTCGTACTAATTTTTAGAAATTTCTATGTTTTAACCATTTTACCCGTTTTCATAATTGTCTTATCTCATTTATGAGTTGTGGAGATGGTTGGCACAGTTTTCGATGCACTTAGAAGTATTTGTAATGAATTTGTGATTTTGAACACCCTTAAAAGGAGTTTGTTTGACTTCGGTTCATATTTTATGATCCGAGCCCCGGATGACGATTTTGAAAGTTCCATTAGCTTCGGAATGTCAATTTTGGATTATTAGCATAGTTAGTTCAGGTCTTGATCCCTAATTTGCATTTCGATCCTCCATTTGAAAACTAGTTAAATTTAACCTTAAAGGGGTCCTTAGGGTTAATTTATTAAATACAATCTTTTTTCAAAATATGAAGTCGTTATTGAGTCCAAAACATAGAAATTAGCTTAATAGTATTACTGGTTCATCCTGTAGGGGTCCCAAACGAATTTGAGGGTTTGTTCGAAGAATTTTTTAACAAGTGTGTTGCTGGTTTCAGTTGTTTCTGGTGCATGGCTCACCCTTCTTCATGTTTGTGACCTCCTCTATCGTATTTGCAAAGTGATGTCATTCTTCCCTTCGCATTCTTGATCCCTTCATCATATTTGTTAAAGGCAAATAAATCCTTCACCGCGATCGTAAATGAGGTATCGTGGTTGAGAAATATAGTTCGTAGGCCAGATCAAGTTTCCTCTTCATGTTCGTGGATAGAGGCCCGCGTTTATAGAAGGCCTGGGTTGGGCAACCTCGTGATCGCGATCATAGGGCCCTCATTTGCGAAGGCAAATGATCTAGACAAATTAAAAACCCTCATTTTGACCCCAAATCGTATTTTCTCCATTCTTTGAACTTCTTGAGCTCGAATTAAGGTGATTCAAAGGGGGTTGGAGATTTCTTCTGGGATAATTTCCTAAGCCTTTATTATATTACTTCCATTAATTTTATCTTTGAAACAACTTCAAATCTTTGAATTTGAATGTGTTTTTGAGGGTTTTTACTACGTAAAGTGTAAACTATTTTTTCTTTGATTTGATGTCCAATTTCTACTCGTTTTTTCTTGGATTTCAGCCATAGAATCCTCTTAATAGTGGAATATTATTCTTCAATAAAATTTTAATTCTACCCCATTTGTTTTCAAGCTCGTTTTTCAAACCTCTTTTAGACTTATATCAAACAGGGTCAATATAGGTTTAATTAGCTTCTCCTTGACTTGTAGATGATATGTTTGATTAGATTTGACACATTAGGTGTTGATTTGAGGGAGTCAAGTTTCCAGTTGGGGCTTTGAACAATATTTGGGCTTGCGGATCATTTAAGACGAGTTGAGATATACATTAATTTTTTCCAAAGTGTTATGTGTTGTGTACTTGTTTATTGTATTTTGTGTATCACTTAGGATTGTTAGTCCTGCTTAGCAAAAATAATGAGCATCTCTGTGAGTACTAGAGTCTTTGATGAATTGTAGTTAGATTATTGTCTTTTAAGTAGTCTTACTTTTTTTTAAATATCCTTAGAGTAGAATGTAGATAGATAACTTAGTGATCTCGAATAATTATTATTAAATGCCTATTTCAGAGTTTGAATCTTGTTATCGGACTTTGTTTCAATTATTGTGGTTTAGTTCCTTTTTAGGGGGTAGTTATGTTATCATCATTTTTAGATAAAATAATTGAGGTTAGAGGATACTTAGAGTATGAACAGACTTGTAACAGCTGATAAGACTTAATGAATGGATCAAGCTAGGTTTGGGTAATTTCATGATTAATTATTCTTTGGACTGTTGGTTTATTTTGTGTTGCCCGTGTCAGACTTATGTTAACCTCACTATGGAGTTGAGTAACTATTTATGATCATGTGTCCACGTGAGGGCTTATTTTTATATTATTTTTTATTTGAGAGGATATATTATTGTGATTCACGAGTGGAGTCTTGACTTGATGTTATTGTTCATGTTTTGTGCATTAAATGTCTTATTTATCATTATGTCGCCTGAGTGGAGACTTGACTTGATGTTATAAGCTTTAATAGAGGATTTAATCGCATATTCATTATAGTGATACTCGAGTGAGGGGTAGGAAATGATAATATTGATGACTACATGACTATTCATTTTGGTGGTGCTAACTAGAAGCTGATCATGAATTATTGATACATTGAGTAAATTTTGAGCTCAAGTATACATTTATTGAATGGATTTTGTTCTTCATACTAATTGGTTGTGAGCATTACATCTTCATATCACGCATGCATATTCATGAGACATTGGTACCACTGAAATATTTTAATTTTTGTAAGAAAATGAGACACTTTATAAAATGCCTATATCAAGGGATGTGCGGGTAAGGTTGATTTGAGACAAAAGATTGAGATTATATAAAGATATGGGTTATGAACCTCTCATTGGTCCTATTTGGAAGCGATGAAGCTCGTTGGGTGTATACAAAAAGTTATGCGATGACTTTCAAAACATTCATCATCGTCACTCCATTTTATTGCGTCGACATTCCTTGGTATGCTTCCGTTTTGTGTTAGTATCTACTCTTGTATTGTGTTACTGTGAACCTTGTTTGTGATATTGTGTTTTATGTATTTATTTTACTTCATTATATTATCTTATATCATTTTATATTGGTTGGGAGGTTGATGTATTATGAGACGTGGGGTATGACGGTGGCTTGATCGAAAAGATAGATGGATAGCACCTTTTGATAGCATGAGATACACCCTTATATATATATACTCTCTCTTGTTGCTATTCCATAATATTGGTTACTAATAATTGATTGAGTCTGTTATATAATTTTATGTGTCTTCTTCATAAATAACTTTCCTTGTTAAATATATATATAAAAAGTGTTGACTCTCCTACATCAATGTGCCTACCCTATACCTGATAAACCTTTTGACCTCTGTGCTGGGTTACCCCGATAGGATAAAGTTCTATGATTTAGCGGGTTATAGGCTGTTCAAAAAATCTTGGTAGCTGGTGGTAATTCTCGCCATCGCTTTGGATTAGCGTCGGCTATTGACGATGCTTGTTGAGTACATGTGGTTTCCTACTCACCCTTGCTTCTCTCTCCTTTTTCTTATTTTCTGCATCCCGTGCAAGTGTTGGATCGAGTAGTAGCTTTTAGATTATTTCTTCTAGCATTGACATTGCAGAGATTGAGGTAGTGTTGGCAGACTCCAAGCTTACTCGGATCTCTGTTCGTTCTTATGTTTCCGCCCCTTTCTCCTTAAATTGTGTTCTTTGGGATGGATTAGGTTTACCTGTCCGGTGAATTTGACAAGTACCATCATGTACCTATTTTGGGTCGTGACAAGGATATCGGGTAAGTTTTGTAGATTATCTCCTTAAAAAGGTGGAGTAAAACTTTCAAGGGTAAAATTAAACATGTTAGGTCGAGTTCGTCGAGTAATATATTTTATAAGTAAACATGTAACTTATTTTAAGTCGGAAAACAAAAAGTGAACTGAAAATTGAAATTAATTAAATACTAAAGTGAGGCTGAAAACTAAATTATTTTGGGGGGGTGGGGGTGGGGGGGAATTAACATTTACGAAAAAAGAGTTTTCATACTATGACCCTACGTATGTTAGACATTGCAACATGGACATAGGAGTATCGTCTTATCTCCCACATCAAACAATAGTCGCGCTATGTGCATGCAATAGTTGGCGCTGATCTTTGTCATACTCACGCAAAGGGATGCCATTTAGGTCTCTGTCTAGACTAATTTGGACGTGATCACACCAATTCATGAATCTGAAATAAGAATACACACAAAAAAAATTGCACGTAATAAATACAAATAATTAGACTATCGTGTAATGCACCATCATATGTGAGACTTTTATTTTGGTTCTTGTTTTAAGACTGGACTAAGGACTGGACTAAGTGTAGATAAGATAGACTAAATATTTAAATCTTAAGAATTATTTTTAGGGATTTATCGAGTACATAGGATGCATATGTTTTACTAGAACTCCTCTTTAATAAGTATGCTTTATCTTATCTCGAGCTAGAAGCTTAATTTTGGCTTTCGTTTTTTTTTTTTTTTGAGACAATTCAAAAAAAAAAAGGATCCTTAATTGACTTGCTAATTGAGTTCAATATAAGTTAATACATTCTCAAAGATTCAACAATGTTACTTTTAACTTGGAAATTGAATTTGCTTAAGCTCTCTAACACAATCATGAGTTGTCGAAGAAATTTCACGTTCTTATCTCCTTTTGTTCACGAAGATTTCAAAAAAAAAAAAAAATGTGATTTTTCTTGTTAATCGACTAAAATTTGCGTAACTATGATTGAGTTGTTACCTTGGGTTGTTTGACGCAGCTCTAAATTATTTTTTCCCTTCAAAAACTCTCAAATATTGTAGTAAGGAATGTGGATTTCTCTCCTTTGATTTCCTTTTCTAATCAACAAAATTTTGGGCTTAGGAACGGCTTATGCATCGCACAAGCATCACTCTAGACAAACCTGAAATACCTCTCAAGTATTGTGCAAAGCACAACCATAACACTGCAATTACTAGAATTATTCTATTTTATTTCTATTCAGTGGTCTTGGAACATTACATTTTCCATGTTTTAAGTATTTTAAGACATCTTATATTCTTATTGCTTCCACTAAATTTTATATCGCCATTATATGTAGTTAATTATCATGTCCTATATACGCTGTTATCTTCAAGTGAGTTCCAAATGTTTCTGCTATGACTTACTATTACTATACCCTTGAATTTATCCAAGCTAGTTATTAGAGCATAATAGGATATTATTTAAAAGTTTTGAATTCTAATCTTGAGAACCTTTTTTCTTGTTTCAATAAGGAGGGCTTTCAAGAGAGTAAAATTTGATTAGGCTCAAACCTAATTTAGGGTAAAGAAAATTTGAAAAATATTTTAATATTTTATTGGTGTATACAAGTTTTATATAAGTACTATAGAAGTTGCAAAATAGTACTCCATTATTACATACTACTAATAATTACACTATAGCTTAATGCAGCTCATTGTACCATTTTCATTGAATCCAAGGTCCTATTTTGGGGGATATGTTGGACCAAAATAAGGTCAATTGAATGATCTTAGGAAATGGGGGTAGGGGTTTGGGTGGGTGGGTTGGGGGGGGGGGGGGGGCTATCATATATAGGCGCCAAAAGATATTAAATTCTGCAGGAGTTAGTATAACATTTACTTTCGTAGAAGATGGGACTAATTGGTACAAGAATAGTGTCCCTTTGATTGACTTAAAAACATTACTCATTTTCCTCAACTGATAGATCAATCAACGTTTTCAAACTAGGTCCCACTGATTTGAAATCTTCTTCCCATTACAACGGGGCCTAGTGAAAAGTTGAAAAGAAATTTTACCATTCTTAAGAATTGGGTAAATTACAAGTTACTCCCCATCCTACTACTTCCAGCTTGAAAAATAAGTAGAAATACTATAATTTAAAGTTTATTTTTTACTTCTCATATGTGTTTGATACCCCATTAGAGGTAGACTAAATTTAGTTTTATGGCTGGGAGTCTCACATTGAGAGATAGGATTCTCCCTAATAAAACAATTCCATACTAAGATTTACTCGAGAATTTTGATTAAAGATGTAGTATAATAGTACTTATTAATCCACCACAATTTTCATCAACTAAGTTGAAGTTATTCACAAACACATCTCCTTTAACTAGTATGACAATTAGAAACAAGAACATAAAAAAGAACTGTTCTAATTTTTCCTTCCAATATGATTGTATTTACCTAATTAAAAGATGTAGAAAACGTAAAATTTGTTTCACTTTTTCATTTAAACAAATAGAAAAAGTTTCCCCTAAAAGTTGAATATGGAGTCTTACACTTTTAAGATTTAGTTTTTTGTTTTTTCATATAATTTGTCGAAGTAGATGGAAGACTCGTTAAATTTCATTGAACTAGTGAGATGGTCTAAGTAAATTCACCCTTTAAATGCTTATTAATTGGTTCTTGTCCTTCCTTGACTAATTAAAAAGCTCAAGACAAAGACACTACTAGCTAGAGGTGTGCATCGGACTGTTCGATTCGATTTTATATATTATTGGTTCGATTTATCTGTTTTTGATTTTTAAATATATTAAATCAATAACCAAATCAATAAGATATTTTTTATCGATTTTCGGTTTATCGGTTTTAGTCCTTAATGGTTCGATTTTCGGTTTAACCAATAAAAAAATACTCATAAAATAGAAATAGTAGTAACTAACATAGAAATAGTAGTAACTAACATGAAAAAAATGAATCTTAGTTGCAACAAAAAATCTTATATGACGTGTTTTAATTTACAAGAATCTTCAAGTTTGAACTAAATGTTGTTAGGAGAAATTAAGAGTTTGTATAATTGAAATAATACGTTTATTAATTTATAAAAATTAAAGAGAAATATATAATAAGTCATATATATAATATATATATATATATATATATATGTATATATATATTCTTATTGGGTTATCGGTTTAGCCAATAATCAATAAGAAAAAATTGAATTGAACCAATAACCCAATAATATTATTTATAAAACCATTAAAAAATCTTTAACCCAATAACTCAATAACAATAAACCAATAACATTTTTATCGGTTTGGTTTATCGGTCGGTTCGGTTTTTGCATACTCCTACTACTAGTTGTTATCTAAAAATTACACAAGTACACAACTTATATTTCCAATATTACAAAAAATTCCCACTCCCTAAACATATTACAAAAATCTCAATACATACACACAGAATGTTATGTATATGTCGGCTATGTTATGTATATTAATAGGAAGAGATAGTAAAGTAATTAAAAAAAGTGAGAGAAAGTATAATTACTTTTAAAAGGGTTGATATTTATGTTATTTATACAAAAATCATAGGAAATTGGAACTAAGTGAAATCACTCAACATATAATATCACACAAAATAATACTCTATAAATTGTTAAGGTTAAATGACTTACACCTATTTGAGTTATGTTAGAATGATGATAGTATCGATGAATCAACTACCACACACTTATGTGCCATTTTTTATACACATCGATCGTATAATTGTAATGACATGCTAGGGAGTAAAACTAGCTACCTTATTGCAATCACAATAGCCCCGCCCATTTCAATTTTAATTGAGATAAACCCTACACTTACCATACATCTCACTTCACCACCAAACTCATAAAGTGCACGAATGTACCCCTATTATAGTTACAGTTATAACTGAAATTCATGTTTATAGATCATTATACAATACGAATGATCAAAATATAAATAAAATGCTCTGAACTAACGTGAGTTCATGTCTTCAATATGTGTATCAATAATACACATACTATTATTTTGTAGTCTATTATACATAAAATACACAATAAATTTCCACATAACTTGTGAGATTTCTTTATTATTCTGAAAGTTCCAATAACGTTGATTTTTAACATCTATAGAGTTGATTTCACAGGATATCACTTGGTTGGGCTCGAATTCTCAATGGGCTTGATGGCGTGGGGCCACTAATGTAGAAAAAACCATCAATGGGCCACATTCTATGGGCTTACACACCTGTTGGGCTTTACCCATTTCAAAGTCTTGAAAGCCTCTTGATTTATAAATGGGAAAAGACAAAATAGGTACAACAAAGATTAAAGGAATAAAATCATATAAATAGGTACAACAAAGATTAAAGGAAGAAACCTGTGGCCTTCAATGTCGTAACAATTGGAGAAGAAGAATCTTTAGATGAAGACAACAATGAGGGAATGACTCTTATAAATGCAGAGTAAGGCAAATTTTAAGACAAAGGCAACAGAGACCATAAGGCTACAAGAATAATAAATTCACAAAGAATAATGATCGTTGTTATCACTATAGTAAATCTGGACAATGAAACAGAATTGTCCAGAGTTAAAGAGGAGATCATCTAAGAAAAATAAAAATTTTGGGGCATGGAGTGATGAAGATGAAACTGAAGACAATACAGAAATAACCAATATGTGCTTCATGGTAAAAGGTGAACCAAGTAAGGTAAGATCCTTCAATTGTCATAATTGCAACCTTCTTAAATTAAATCTTGATATGATTACTAACGAGCTTCAAAAAATTATTGATGAATACAATAAACTTGCTTAACAAAAGAAAAATTGGCAACCTCAGTTAAAATTAAAGCTTGAAGAGGAAAAAAAATTTGACAAATTGAACTTGAAGCATGTCAAATCAAAACTGACCTACTTCAAAAAGAACTTGATGATGTGAAAATGCAGAGAAATAACATTAGAAAATCACCAAGTCATAGTTCTATAAAATTAAATTCTTTTAAGGCTAAATCAAGCTCTTCATCAAGTTCGTTTGAGTCTGCTAAAACTTTATTTTCTTTTCATGGACCAGTTTACTACATCAATGATAAAAATAGGCATAAATCACACAACTGCAGACAAAGGTCTAACAAAATGTGGGTTTAATGGCCCAAAGAGAGCACATCTAATCCTCAAGGACCCAAGACCACTTGGTTACCTAAACAAAATTAATTTTCTTATTTTGCAGGAATATATCTGCAAAAGATACAGAAAACGAATGTGGGTCATAGATAGTAAATTTTTCAGACACATGACCAGAAAAAAAAAAAGAAAACTTCTGTTCTCTAAAGAAAATTGAAGGAGGGTCAATTAGATTTGGGGATAATGCCAAAGGTGAGGTCATTGGAGTCAGCTCAGTGAAGCTCAACTTCTCTTGCAAACTCATTGAAGTATATCTCATAGATGAAATCAAACACAACCTATTGATATCAGTTAACTATGTGATGCAGGGTTTGGAGTATCTTCAAATCTGAGAGTTTCTCCTATAGCAAGGTTATAATCAATTTGAATTATGTTGGCTTTTGCTTCTTTTAAATATTTTAAGTTATATCAAATGAATTTTAAGAGTGCTTTTCTAAATGAATTCATTCATGAGAAAGTTTACATAAAACAACCTCCTGATTTCAAAAATTCTTCTTATCCAAACACTATGGTCTCAAACACCCTAAAGGCTTGGTATGAGAAGTTGGGTAATTTTTTATTAAATAATAATTTTTAAAGAGGTAAAATAGATACTACTCTTTTTGCTCGAAATTTAGACTCTAATCTACTCATTGTGCAAATTTATGTTGATGATATTATTTTATGTAGTCCTGATATTTCTTTGTGCGAGAATTTTACAAATTTGATGGAGGAATAATTTGAAATGAGTTTATGGGAGAACTCACGATCTTCTTGGGATTAAAAATCAAACAAACTCCAAAGGTACCTTCATTTGTCAAGCCAAATATATTAAGAAGCTTATCAAGAAATTTGGGATGAAAAAGGGAAAGGCCTTCGAAACCTCGATGAGTCCCTCAATAAATTTTGATTCAGACACACCTTGAAAAGATTTTGATGAAAAAATATATAGAGGGATGATTATATCTTTACTTTATTTAATTGAAAGTTGACCAAATATTATGTTCAGCATTTGCAAATGTGCCAGGTTTCAGTCGACTCTCAAAGAGTCCCACCTGACTGCCGTCAAAAGAATTATTTGCTATCTCATTGAGACTCAAGATACTGGACTATGATACCCTCACTTCTCAAATTTTAACCTAGTTGGGTATTCAGATGTTGATTTTATTGGTGACAAAAATGATAGAAAGAGAACTAGTGGAACATGCCAGATTCTTAGTGATGCCCTAATCTTGTGGCATAGAAAAAAACAAACTTCAGTTTCTCTATCAACTAAAGAAGATGAATACATAGCCATTCATAATTGTGATACTCAAATCCTATGGATTATGCATCAATTACTTATTTTTAATTTATCATTTGAACTTGTGCCCATTATTTGTGACCATACTAGTGCAATTAGCTTGTCAAAATACACTGTGCATCATTCTTGGGCTAAACATATTGACATCAAGTATCACTTCATTCGTGATCATGTAGTAAATAGAGATTTTTCTTTAAAATTTACAGATTCTGAAAATCAGCTTGCTGGCAGTTTTACTAAACTCTTGCTAGAAAAAGATATCATGCATTAATGACATTTGATTGTATAGGCCCTTTATTATGGTGAAAAATCTCTTCACAATATTATGTTTATATGTTTACCCCTCTGACTCCACATCATTACATTTCTTATTCACTTTTTTTATGCCTCTATTTTCTCTCTCCTCTTAATTATTTCTACTTTACCCTTTTCACTTCCCCAAACATCTACCGTTCCTTCACTTCGTTAGTCATCTCAGTTCACTTTACCCCTTTTCAACTTCTCACCACTTCATATTCCTCTCCTTATTTTTATACTCTCTTAACCATATCTTGTTACTCAATGACCCAAACAAGATCAATGGCCCATATTACCAAAACACCTCCAGATTGCCATTTCGATAATCATGACCCAATCCTTATCTCCAGATTCTCTATAGAAGCCTCCTCTTATTCTCTACAACTGATTGTTCATAAAAAAATACTCTTTCCCTAGCCCTAATTGACCCATTAATAAAACTCATTCCTCCTCTCTAGATTCACTTCCACTAGAAGACATGCATACATTATGGACTAGCTCAGAACAGAAGAAGTTTCCCCCCTTCAGAAGCCACTCCATTGTGCCCGATAGAATTTATCTCTTACAGTTAAAGGAATACCATTGCAATGTAATTTCCTTTTTCAAACCCCAAGATTTATCTCTGATATTTCACTCTGTGGTATGGAAGTTTAAGAGAATCCTGTATGCATGTATATGGGAATCTCTGCCTCTCTCCAGATAGTGGCGAGTTGGAAACTCTTGTACTTGAAATAAGAATCATTCTTAATAATTTCTTGTTTAAAAATTTTTTTGACACTAAGTTCTATGGGGTCATCCCCTTTATGAATGGTTCATGGCCTTATAATTTTTAGGTTAGCTTCGAGGAAGCTGAAAAGGATGTTTCTGATCCAGAAATAAATTTATCCAACTTTGGTCCTATGTCTCTTTGTTTTAAGTACAAAATTTTGACTCATATTGTCGCCACCACTTTAATCCCTCAGATAAGGTCTCTTAATAATGTGATATGTCGCAATATATTTATGTTGTATTGCATGTTAAGAAGTACAAAATCAATTGGGCTGCTTGGTTCTGAAAATATATGTTAGAGAGTGTTGCAGGTTCTCATGACTCGACTAGTTTACCCTATGGCTTGTTGATTACCAAAATCCTTCTCTACTACTCTATTAATCTCTCTAAGTATCCAGTGGTGGAAGTCTCAAAAACTTATGAGTCTAAGATATTTGCCAACATGGGATGCCTTGATCGACAATGAATGGTGAAATAAGAACTCCGCTAAAGCACGATTTGACATACCCAAGGTACAAAAAAATATTTCTAACCCTGTGCTCCCTATGGTGGAGGATACTAAGGAACCTAAGGACCGACTCAAGGTGATTGAAGAAGGACTGTTGCTTCTCCAGGTGTCGACTACCAGGTTGTTACAGTTGGGTAAGGAAACTAGTACTGATGTAAGTAAGGTGTACTTATCTATAGACGGTTTTAAGCAGGAGGGTGTCAAGCTGTTTAACAGATTATTTACATATGTGGAATCCATCAAATTCGAGACCAACTCCTCCAATAATGAGCTTGCTATATCAGTCCAGAATTCATACTCCAGTTTCTCTAAAAATGTTGAACTGTCCTATGAGCATTTCTGTCTTAATATGCACAACACTCTTACCTATTTTTTGGCCAAACGATGATTTCCTGACTGCTATTCAAAAAGGGTTTTGTTTTTTTCTTTTTTTTTAGGTCTTTAACTGATATTTTGAAATTGTCCCCCTGCCACACTCTTCTTTTTTACATAAGACATTGCATAGTTATCTGTTATGGTTTCTATTTTTTATTTATTCTGTATATGCCTTTTTTTTACTTGTGTGCTCTGATCTTTTTAATTATGTCAAAAGGGAGAGAAAGTCAAACATAATCCATGTTAGATAGGCCTCCGATCAAGGGGAGTCAGTCGACTGCAATTAACGATGAAGGCATGGAGTCAGCAAAAACAGGGAGCCAATGGACTATAAGGACAGAGAAATCAACTGATATTTATTATTTGTCATTATAAAAAGAGGGAGATTGATAGCTTCCTATTTTGACATAATATATTTTTTCACACCCTTATTTTTACCGCATCCGACCCACTAGGGAGTTGGTTTCAGAGAAAATGAGTTTTTTCAATTAAAGTGACGTTTTGAAAAGGGATTATTCATTTTACAGAGTTGCCACTTGGAATTGAGTTTGGGTATTCCAAGTCACCTTATTGAATCCCTATTCAAAAGGAAATGACTCTTAATTTTTGGTCTGCGAACTAGAAATCCGAATAAGAAATTCTGTTGACCGAGGGAAAGGTGTTAGGCACCCCTCGAGTCCCGTAGTTGTAGCATGGTCTCTTTAATGACTTATGTCAGGCTTAAATTAATATTTTGGATATATAATTAATATTTTTTGGCCCTGAAGTTATTTACCTTCCGCCTTTAATTTATTTTGAATTATTTAATTATATTAATGCATGGCTTGCCAGTAGCAGTACTTTCCGATCATACCACGATTTTTGATATATTTCTCGCGCCTTTGAGGCATTTATGAGTCGTTCCCACTTTTTAGTCTAAATAAGCATCTGATAGATTTAGAATCTACCCCAACCCAAATTCAATCGACTTCAAATGGTAGATTAGTTTTATTATAACGAATGGTCGGTAGCAGGGCTTTCCAACTTCATCGTTAACTTTCACTTATATGTAAAATTTTAATTTCTTGAGGTTGAGAACCTAACTCACTATTTTACAAGTTCACTCCCTTACAATTGTTTTTTCCTCTCTTTTCTTTTCTTTACTGCTATGGAGTTTTGAATAAATTAACCACCCATTAGATGATATAACCTATTTTTGTTAACTTATATAACTAGTCACTATCTTAACTACAGAAAAAAAAAACTAAAGATTTAACCTTTGTGTAACAAATGAAAGGAAAAAAACTGTAACATAATTGACAAAATTCTCAACTTAAACATGGCATAAAGAAACCATTTGAACCCTACTATTTTATATTTATATTGCTAAATTCGAACTAAAGTTAATTTCTATATGTTGGTTAGTTATTTCTATATGTTGGTTCATAGCATACTTGACTAGACCATGGATTGATACATAAAAACGTCAACAAAACACTATTATTAAGATGTGCAGATAAATAAACATTTCATCAACATTAACTATCTTACCCAAAATTGTTAATCACAATTTTTAACCACTATTATTTAGTCCAAACTCAATGGAAGAACCTTTAATTTACACTCATATATTCGGAACCACATTGATAACACTCACATTACATATCCACAAAGAGCAACTAAAAAAAAATAAGATAAGCAATTAAGATTTCAAATATATATATATAACAGAAGTGTTAAATACTAAAAGACAATACAAGGGATGGACCTTTTAATTTAATTCCAAAGCTATTACAGAATAAAAACCTTACGGAGCCTTGATTCAAGGAAAAAAGAACTGAACTCAAAGCAAAGAAACGTCGGAACCTCACCGGACCTCACGAACTCTTTTCTTCTTCGACTGCATGTGTTTCTTCTTCTTCTTACTCTGTTTCACCCTTAATTTTTTCTTCTTTGGTTTTCTTTGTTTTGTTTTGCCTTCTGTTTCTTGTTTTCTCTATTCTTCTCTCAGTGTTTTTTTTTCTTCTCTTTAATGTTCTCTCCTTCCCTTTTTTGAAAATCTTTTTTTTTTTATAATCTCTCTCCCCCAGGTCTCTTTTCATTCCACCCCACTTTCTTTAGCCCCTTTTTGTGTTCTGTGTTTCCACCCCCTTTTTTTTTCTAACGATTTCATCTTCTCATTTTACAATCCGAGTGTGAGCGTTATGTATTTTTTTTCTTTTTCTAATTAAATTTTTTTTTTTTTTTGTTGCATGCATGCATGCATGCTTGAGTCGTAACTTATAGTTTATAACACAACTACATCGATTGCATATCAATTGAATGTGATGTTGTAAGACAAAATCTAGCACCTGCATCTAACACATTGGTATTATCTTGAAGCTTAATCACTATAGGAGAAAAAAATTCAATAACTAACCCAAGATAAGACGCACTCGCCATCTTATACGTATTGCAAAAAATAATACAGAAACATTTAGAAAAAAAAAAATCTCACCCAAACTTCAATTAATTGCATAATGTATAATACAATATCTCACGAATTATTCAAAGCCAAGGTGACAGATGGATTTTATGCATGTCATTATGCCAAACAACTTACTTTAAATTTATCCACATAAAAAAGGGAATATACCTTATGTTGAACATCGTATATAAAAATGAACAACTTCGTAACATGGGAATCAAATCTCGCATAATCACGATGTTACATTGTACAAAGAAGAATTGAGGTTTACCTCTTGAAAAGATAACTCACAAACAAAATCAATGTAATTTACTGATTGAGGAGCCACGACCATGAAACCATGAATGAAAACCTTAAAACTTTCACTTTTCCTCTATCGTGAAGTTTGTTTCCCCCCCCCTTCCCCCCCTTTTTTTTTTCTTTCTATGGC
Organism: Capsicum annuum; assembly: GCF_002878395.1. Taxonomy (NCBI): domain Eukaryota; kingdom Viridiplantae; phylum Streptophyta; class Magnoliopsida; order Solanales; family Solanaceae; genus Capsicum; species Capsicum annuum. The sequence goes on from NC_061122.1 coordinate 30,807,671, forward strand.
TTGGAGTTTTTCAATATTGTTCTTTTCTTGTAGCCCCTCTATAGTGTGTTGTGAGTTAATATATAATAGTGCATGTATGTAGTTGTGTCGTGTGTGTGTTCCAGAAAAAGGTGGGACGTGGGAAAGGTTAGTGTGAGGGAGTTTAGGGAGTGGTTTGGAGGGAGTGGGTATGTGGGAGAGTAGTTTAGGATTTTTTTTCTTTTTTTTTTAAAATTATTTTAAAATTAATGTTTTAAATAAAAATAAAGAAAAAATAAAATAAAATTTATCTAAAACCAATAAAATATAAGTTAAATAATTAGTCTTAAAACATGATTTCGGAGTATTAATATCACTAAATTATTTATTAAAAGTTAAAAGAATTAAACAAATATAGTTTAACAAATTTTCTTTTTCCTAAAAATAAATAAATAAATAAATAAATAATAAAAGAACTTATATAAAAAAATGTGACTCTATTTTTGTAGTTTTTTTAAAAATTTAAACATATTTAGTAAAAATAAGATAAACTTAAAATATCTAATTTAGACCAAAAATAAAAATAATAAAAAAATTGAGTACTAAAATATATAAAAATATTAGGTTTGGTCAAAAATTAGGTGTTTACAGAATGCCCCTCTTTGTTTGGAAATATTGAGAATTTTCAAGCAAAGAAGTAAACATGACTAATTTTTGGCCTAACCATTTATTTAAAAGTAATACATAAATAAGTAGGAAAGAGGTGTGACCGAGCCCTGGCTTTGAGCATCCTACATATCCCGGGTTATACGAGAATCAGGTCACGTGTAGTTCAAATGGGTGTAGGAATGAATGGATGAATTGGAGAGTCGAGTTGAGGTCCCGTCGAGTTTCCGGTTCGTTGCTCCTTTTATTACATCAAAAATGGAGCTAGAAATAAAAGTACAAGATCCTATCTATTATATTTGTCTTGATTCTCTTGCTTCAGATCTTCCTCTTGGATCCTCAGTTATTGCCTCACCTTTTTCTGGTGGGTACCTTGATCTCAAAATTTGATCTTAAAAATTAGAATTTGAGACTTGAACTTGAAACTTGAATTGAGTCATTGACACTCTACCAAAGATCGTTCATAGAATATTATTGAATACTTGTTCTCTTGATCAAAAGATATGAAGATACGCTTGAGATGTTGGGCCGCTACAGATGCAAAACTGACTCTGTATTTTCAAATGAACCATTCTTCTCTACTCCAATCAGAGATGGAATGCCATTCTCGGTATTAAACCTGTGTTTTGCAGAAAACCTGCAACCAATCAAAGAAAAAAAAACAAAACAAATAAAAATTTCTCTGCCCTATTTTGCACTAAGAAAATTTTGTGAGTTATTATTAGAAAAACTACACAATAATTTAAAAATAAGTAAATAAAAATGATAGAAATCAAAGCTAGTTATGCAATAAAATAAGATTCTTGTTCTCAATAATGCAACTAAATGTTGTTATGCCTTGCGAATGCATGAAAAAGAATTAGAATTTTTGCTTCTAAAGATGTGACTAGGGATTGTCATACCCTATGAAGACATAAAGAACAAAAATAGGAAGGTTTATTTCCTAAATTGTCAACTAGGGGATGGCGCCCTATTAAGACGAGATAAGATGTCAACTAGGGGATGACGCCCTATGAAGACGAGATAAGATGTCAACTAGGGGATGACACCCTATAAAGATGAATAAGATGTCAACTAGGGGATGGCACCCTATGAAGACGAATAATATGTCAACTAGGGGTGGCGCCCTATGAAGACGAAATAAGATGTCAACTAGGGGATGTCGCCCTATGAAGACGAGATAAGATGTCAACTAGGGGATGACGCCCTATGAAGACGAGATAAGATGTTAACTAGGGAATGACACCCTATGAAGACGAATAAGATGTCAACTAGGGGATGTGAAGACGAATAAAATGTCAACTAGGGGATGACGCCCTATAAAGACGAGATAAGATGTCAACTAGGGGATGGCGCCCTATGAAGATGAATAATAAAAAATAGGAAATGATGTTTCCTAAGACGTCAACTAGGAGATGGAGCCCTATAAAGACGAATAAGATGTCAACTAGGGGATGACGCCGTATGAAGACGAATAAGATGTCAACTAGGAGATGGGCGCCCTATGAAGATAAGATAAAATGTTAACTAGGGGATGACGACCTATGAAGACGAGATAAGATGTCAACTAGGGGATGGCGCGCTATGAAGACGAGATAAGATGTCAACTAAGGGATGACGCCCTATGAAGACGAATAATAAAAATTAGGAAATGGTGTTTCCTAAGACGTCAACTAGGGGATGGAGCCCTATAAAGACGAATAAGATGTCAACTAGGGGATGACGCCCTATGAAGACGAATAAGATTAGGATTTCTTTTTTAATCTTTTCATTATTTTTTTGTTAGAAAAGAAGAGAAAAAAAGAAAAAAAATAAAAATGCCCCAGTTTTGAATATGAGGGGTTTTATTATTATTATTATTATTATTATTATTATTATTATATTGATACGAACTTAGAATTATAGAAGTATAAAAAAAGAGAAAATTTAAGAAAACTTAACTTTGCTATACTTGTTTTTTTTTCACTAAACTTCACAAGATTGCTTTGCCCCTGTTCAAGCAAAAATAAATAAATAAATAACTTGTGAGTTTTAAAATTGATAGTTGGTTTGTGGCCTTGAATCCCTTGGAGGTTTGCCTTATCCTTGCTCCAACTTGATACGGTCGATCAAACTAATTGGTTGGTGAGCTTGAATTTTCGTCTTTCAAATCCTGTTGCATTTCTGTTTGTTTCAGTACGATTCTGTTCTTCATTTTCAAATGCTTCACTCATAACACTTATCTTAACTGGTTCCCTATCCTTGTCAAGGTGGTGCATGCCCAATAATCTCTGCTCAATTTCACTGGGAGCCATGGTCAATTTTGCACGTTTTTATTTATGTTGCATTTGGTGCAAGACTTACGCATAAAAAAAACAGAGCGTGTAAAAATGAAATAAGGAAAAATCAAAAGAAGGAATAAAAGAATTATGTTTGACTAGAAGGTATTTCTAACAGTAAAGGAAGAAAGCTTATTTGGAGGTGTGTATTAACTTCAATGAAGCATGACATGTAATTTGGAGTAGACATTTGACCCTTCAAAACTGTCTAATCTCGAATTAGGATGTACCTTTCAATTAAATCAAATCATCCTTCTTGATCTTTGTCCTGTCATAATAAACTTTGTTTGACTAAAGTTATTCCTTTTAGGATTTTCTCAATTGACCTCTCTAATTTCGATTGTCTCGTTCATCATTGTCTTATGGCGCCCCTGAGGGTTTTCACCAATAAGATTTTATTTGACTCCAAAGAGGGTAAGCAAGGAAAGGTAAATAAAGTTCGAAGGACTGACAAGGGATTAATGACATTTAGTTAAGTAGAATGATGGTCTTTCGTCATGTCAACTTGAGAATTTTAAGCACAAGTGTGTCAAATATAATATATTTTGACTGAATCGGCATTGATAGCTTTTTCTGTCATTTTTCCGTCCAGATCCGCAAGTTGCAAAGCTCCATTTGATAATACTTGTTTAACTATGTATGGACCTTTCCAGTTTGGAGAAAACTTTCCTTTAGCCTCTTCTTGATGTGGAAGGATGCATTTTACAACAAGTTGGCCGACCTCGAATTTTCTAGGACGTACCTTCTTATTGTAAGCTCGCGCCATCCTTTGCTGGTATAATTGGCCAAAGCAAACTTTCGTCAACCTTTTTTCATCTATTAATGATAATTGTTCTAGTCTAGACTTGATCCATTCAGTATTTTCAATCTCGGCTTCAACAATGATTCGAAGCGAGGGAATTTCGACTTCTGCGGGTATCACAGCTTCAGTCCCATAGACTAGTAAATAAGGAGTTATGCCAGTCGATGTACGGATAGTTGTACGATATCCTAAAAGAGCAAATGGTAATTTCTCATGCCACTGTCGAGATTCTTGGACCATTTTCCTAAGAATCTTTTTGATATTCTTGTTCGCTGCTTCAACGACTCTATTTGCTTTGGGACGGTAAGGGGTATAATGATGATGCACAATCTTTAATTACTCCCAAACCTCCTTCATTAGATGACTATTGAGATTGGTTGCATTGTCTGTGATAATGGACTTTGGTATACCAAAATGACATATGATGTTGGAATAAACAAAATCCACTATTGTTTTCTTCGTGACTGATTTGAAAGTAGCAGCTTCTACCTATTTGGTGAAATAGTCAATAGCGACCAGTATGAATCGATGCCCATTAGAAGCTTTTGGTTCTATTAGACCGATTACATCCATGCCCAAAGCAACAAATGGCCAAGGAGCAGACATAGGATGCAACTCTAAAGGTGGCGAGTGAATCAAATCACCATGAATTTGACACTGATGACACTTGCGAACAAAGCGAAAGCAATCTCGCTCCATAGTTAACCAATAATATCCTGCCCGCGTAATCTTCTTCGCTAAAACATAGCCATTCATATGCGAACCACATACCCCCGAATGTACCTCATTCATGATTCTTTCAGCTTCCTGAATATTAACACATCTCAAAAAGTTCAAGTCTGGGGTTCGTTTGTACAGAATCTCCCCACTTAAGAAGAAACTATTTGCAAGTCGCCTAATAGTCCTTTTTTTATCTGCATTGGTGTGTATTGGATATTCTTTTGACTTTAGGAAGCATTTGATATCATAGTACCAGGGTTCATTATCTGGTTCTGCATCAATTATATTGCAATAACCATGTTGATCTCATATCTGTATCTCTAATGGGTCGATATGCGTATTTTCTGGGTATGGGAGCATGGAAGTTAGGGTAGCCAGGGCATCAGCCAGCTCATTGTGGGATCTAGGAATATATCTAAACTCGATAGACTTGAACCTTTTACTAATGTCCTCTAAGAACTGTTTGTATGGAATTAGCTTGATATCTCTCGTTTCCCATTCGCCTTGAATTTGTCGAATGAGCAATTCGGAATCTCCCAACACCACTCGTGTACATCCAGATTTATTGCCATATTTAACCTCATGATGTAAGATTCATATTCTGCTGTGTTATTAGTACAAAAGAAATGAAGTCGTGCTGTGGCTGGATGATGACGCCCAATCGGTGAGACAAAAACCACCCTAATTCCTACTCCTTTGACATTGACTGCCCCATCAAAATATAATTTCCACGCATACATATCATATTGAACTTCTTCCTCAATTGAATTAATCTCTTCATCAGGAAAGTAAGTTCGCAAAGGCTCATAATCATTGTCAACTGGGTTCTCTGCCAAATGATCGGCCAATGCTTGTGCTTTCATAGCGGTATGAATAACATACACAATGTCGAATTCTGTAAGTAAAATCTGCCACTTCGCCAATCTACCTGTGGGCATAGGTTTTTGAAAAATATACTTTAAAGGATCCATTCGAGATAGGAGGTAGGTTGTATAGGACGAAAGATAGTGCTTTAAATTCTGAGCAATCCAAGTTAGGGCGCAATATGTCTTTTCTAAAAGAGTATATTTTACCTCATAACTTGTGAACTTTTTGCTCAAATAATAGATTGCTTGTTCTTTTTTGCCTGTGATATCATGCTGTCCTAAAACACAACCAAAAGAATTGTCCATCACTGACAGATATAGAAATAAAGTCCTACCAGGTTTCGGTGGGACCAGTACTGGAGGATTTGCCAAATATTCTTTAATCTTATCAAATGATTCTTGACATTCATCTGTCCGTTAGATAGCAACATCCTTTTTCAGCAACTTAAATATCGGTTCACATGTAGTGCTGAGCTGAGCGATGAATCTGCTTATATAATTCAGACTTCCAAGAAAACTCATGACCTCAGTTTTGTTCTTCGGAGGCGGCAATTATTGAATGGATTTTACCTTGGAGGGGTCCAATTCAATGCCCCTGTGGCTAATTATGAAACCCAAAAGTTTTTCGGATGGAACTCCAAATGCACACTTAGCTGGATTGAGTTTAAGATTATACTTTCGCAATCTTTCATAGAATTTCCTCAAGTCATATACATGATCGAATTGTGTCTTAGACTTGATAATGACATCATCAACATATACTTCTACTTCCTTGTGCATTATGTCATGAAAAATAGTAGTCATAGCTCTCATGTACGTAGCTCCCGTATTCTTTAAACCAAATGGCATGACCCTATAGTAATAAGTACCCCACGGGGTGGTGAAAGCAATTTTTTCTACATCTGTTTCATCCATTAAGATCTGGTGATATTCGGCATAACAATCCACGAATGATTGGATCTCATGTTTAGAACAATTATCAACAAGGATATAAATATTGGGTAGCGGAAAGTTATCTTTAGGGCTTGCTTTGTTCAAATCCCTATAATCAACACAAACTCTGATTTTGCCATCTTTCTTCGGTACGGGCACCACTTTAGCCAACTATGTGGTGTACTGAGCGAACCTAATCACGTTCGCATTCAATTGCTTCATGATTTCCTCTTTGATTTTATCGCTCACGTTAGTTTTAAACTTTCTTTGCTTTTGCTGGACCGGTGAAAAATCAGGGTATGTAGGTATTTTGTTTACTACCAAATCAGTGCTTAGACCCGACGTATCATCATAAGACCAAGCAAAAACATCCTTATACTCGAACAAAATCTGAACAATATTATTCCTGATATTTTGATCCACATGAATACTTATTTTTATTTCTCTAACCTCCTCTCCAGTTCCCAAATTTATTATCTCAGTGTTATTTAAATTGGGTTTGGGCTTATCCTCAAATTGATCCAATCCTTTTTTGACTTCCTTATCAGCTTCATCTCCATCGTATTCATCTACCGTTTGGTTTGCTGATTCGAGATTACACAACTTTTTAGGATCTAAATATGAACTCCGTGTACATGCCATGTTATCGAAGCCAGTATTAACATAACTGTAATAAGAAAAAAAATGAAAATTAAAAGAGGGAAGAAAAGATAAATTTACTAGGAAACTTGAATTTCATTTCATTGAATTGGAAAGGATAGGAGAGTCAACATAAAAGCAGAGCAACTAAACTATGTGGATTACAACCCTGAGAATAATCCAAAATGCAAAAGAAAGAAAAGAGACACAACAAAATAAACTACCAAGACTCCTTCCTTATGGGGAGAGGAGTGGTTTCCCAGTTAGTGAGATTGACATTTGACCCGACAAACTGTACATCTGCATGGCTAGGGCCTTCACCCATCTGAACCATGTTTACTTCATAAAATATTTCCTTGAGACCTTGACATATTTCATCTACATCCTTGTTAACAGATGGGTCTTGATCTTCTTCCTTTTGAGCTTTCGTGAAAAATTGGCTAATGTGTGGAACCGAACTTGTTAATTGGCAAGCCTTATTTTTCTATTCTTTCACCCATCTCCTATCTACCATAGTTTTCTTAAAGCCTAAGCCAAAGGTGTTGTAGCTACCACATGGATCTACAGGGTTTATAATTCCTTGCAGCAAAACCCCTAATCCTTTTCCCGGTTCATAACCATTTTATAGCATTTAGCTAGCCACCATGATTGAAGTAGAAGAGAGATAAGTCCTCGGAATCGGCGTGCCTTCCACGACTTGATCAGCTGTCACAATTTCAAAGGCTTGATAAATGAAAGATTCACAACCCCCTTTTGCTTCGATACAGGGTACAGAAGGATCTCGATGTATGGGAAGGTCATCCTCTCCATGCACAATGATTTCCTGATTATCGTGTTCAAACTTAACTACTTGATGCAAAGTGGAAGATATGGCTCTGACCGTATGGATCCATGGTCTTCCTAAAAGTAGGTTGTAGAAAGTATCCATGTCTATTACTTGAAAGGTGATCACAAACTCAACTGTTCCAATAACCAAAGCAAGATCTATCTCACCAATTGTGTCTCGTTTTGCACCATCAAAAGTCCGAACACATACATTATTGGATCGAATCCTATCTGGGCTGATTTTTAATTTTTGCAAAGTAGAGAGAGGACAGATATCTACTCCTGAACCTCCATCGATCATTACCCCTTTTATGTAATATCCTTCGCATTTGATAGTCAGATGCAAAGCCTTGTTGTAACCAGAACCTTCTGTGGGTAACTCATCATCAGTGAAAGTGATTCTATTTGGTTCAAATTTTCTACGAACCATCCTTTCTATTTGACAGACCGTAGTTTTCTTCGGGACGTATGCTTCATTCAACAACTTAATCAATGCCTTATATTGTTCTTTAGAATGTAGTAGCAGGGATAATAATGAGATTTGAGTCGGGGTTTTCCTCAATTGATCGACAGTGGAATAGTCTTGAGTTTTTATTTTCTTCAGAAATTCCTCAGCCTCTTCATCTGTGATAGGTTTTTTCATTGGCCCTTAACTATCTTTAAACTATTTTGGTCTCCTTAATTCTTTTGGAGCATAGCATCTTCCTGATCGAGTCAAACCCCCTATTTTATTTGTTTCTTCGATGACCTCTTTTCCTTTGTACATCACCTTGGTTTTGTTGTAGTTCTATGGGTTGGGTTTCAAGCTTGTCACTGGGATCTGTGCTGCGTGTCTTATGACAATTGGCTCTATTATCTTTCTCATATTGTTGCGCTGTTGGTCGAACCACGCGGGACCACTCAAAATATATAGTTTTGGCCCATCTTGTGCTATTCCCTTTAGCTTTGCAGGAACATACAATACCATCTTTTCTGAATCTCGAGGTCTTATAATGGAACTCGCTCCTCTCACGATCAGTGGTTCTCTTTGCATAAACTTCATTACTTCACCCGGGTTCTTCTTCAAGGTGCTTATTTCCATCACTGCTTGGCTTGTTGGCCTGTAGTCTCTATCATAAAAAATCATCCCCACGATATGTGTTACTGTGATTGGGAAGTGGATTGTCGGTGACATTCGGCGCTTCTTCTTTTTGTATTATGATTGCCTTGGTTTTGATTAACAAATCAATGGCTCTCTTTAGATTCCAACAATTTTCAGTACTGTGACCTTGGACGTTTGAATGGTACTCACACCTTACATTAGGATCAAACCAACTTGCATTCGGATCCACTTTGAAGGGCAAAACAGGTTCAATCCATCCTAATTTGACCAATCTCCGCAACAGGCTCGTATACGATTCTCCAATTGGGGTGAAGTTTTCCCTTGGCCTCTGTTCTTTTGTATAGTCTGCCTGAACATACGAATTACGAGGGCCTTGTAAATTTGGCTGCCACAGATGAAAACCCTGTGGCGCAGGTGCCCGCCATTTTGGACGTTGAGGACGTCGGGCATACGCTTGAGCATTAAGAACAGTAGGTTGAGGTGTATAACAATGTTGAGGAGGGCTGGGTTGCCCTTGTTGGACATGAACGTAAGGGGAGTTCAGTCCCCTTTGGGTATTGCCCGGTCCTGATGTCATCATGGATCCTTCCTCCTTCTTTTTTTGATTTCCAAAACCACCTGATCCACTCTGAATGGATTGTGTAGTGGCCTTGAAGGCGGTTTGGCTCACGATTTTTCCTGATTTGACGCCATTCTCCACCATTTCCCCAATTTTTATTACTTCGGCAAAAGGTTTACCAACCGCAGCTAGTAAATGATGAAAATAATCGGACTCTTGAGTTTGGAGAAAAATGTCAATCAATTCCTGGTCCTTCATTGGCGGTTTGACTCTAGACGCCTGTTCTCTCCATTTTATGGCAAACTATCGTAAACTTTCAGATGGTTTTTCTTCATATTAGCGAGAGAAGTACGGTCAGGGACAATGTCGAGATTGTATTGAAATTGTTGTACAAAATCATGAGCCATATCATTCCAAACGTGCCAATGGGAGATGTCTTGATCGATAAACCATTCGGAGGCTATTCCCGTTAGACTTTCTCTGAAATAGGCCATAAGCAGCTCCTCTTTCCCTCCTGCTCCTCTAAGTTGATTGCAATACCTTTTTAAGTGGGCCACTGGGTCACCATGACCACTATATTTGTTGAATTTTGGGGTCTTGAATCCTATTGGCAAATGAACATTAGGGAACATACACAGGTCTTCGAAAGAGACACTTTTGTGTCCTTCCAATCCTTGTATGTTTCTCATACTCTGCTCCAGACTTCTCACTTTTCTAGCTATCTTTTCTCGTTCTTCATTCATAATAGCCTTCTCAATCACGATATGAGACTCAGGCTGATGAACGGACTGATATGAATTTACGGGTTTGAATGCCAATTCAAGAAGATAGACTTAATCATGATTCAGCTCGTCGATAGACTTCTGTATCATTGATGAAGGATTTATATTAGTTGGCACGACCGGAATAAAAAGCGGGTTGTTCGTGAATAACGGATTTGGAGGACGTATGGTGGATGTGCTAGCAGCGCTAGACACATTAGCATATGGACCAAATCCAGGCGGATAAAGTGGATCGTCGACTTGGGCTTGAGTAGAATTGGGATGATTTGCATTCGAAAGACCAGGAATCGAGAAAGGCAGGGCTTATCCATTCACCCAGGCCTGATACATTTCCGCAATTTGTTGCTTCAATAACCTATTCTCCTCCAAAGATGCGAACTCTCGTGGAACTAACTGATCTCGACCTTTTTTATTATCAGATTCTGTTCTATCTTTTCGAGTCATCTTCCTTTTTCCTTTATACCTTGTGTTGTACGGGTGAGAGGCCAGCTTAACCACAACCAACCACCTTACTCTCTCTCTTATGTAAGAGAAACAAATATGTTAGGATTTAGAGCTTTAAAAATATTGATATACTCATAACAAACTCAAATGTCATGCACCTAAGTAATTTCATTCCTAAAATGGACTTAGGAAAACCCTCTTGTTTCATCCAGGCTTTGGTAAATTAATTTTTACCCTCATTATTTAATGCCAACATCTTAAAATTATTACTTAAAACTTGGAAAAATATTTGATCGCACCCACTGAGGGTTGCCTACATATCATGTTTTACATGAATCAGATCATCACATAGTTCATGGATATAGTAAATATATATATATATTCAGAAATAAAGAGAATAAAAACTTGAAACAAATGCAAAATTTTCCATATATTTCCAACTGTTCTTAAAACAAAGCTTTAATGAAAGGAAACTAAAATTATCTAAAACTAGAACAGACTCGGAATACTGGCGAAATACTAAAAAACCTATAAAGAAACTAACTCTAAGAAAACAAGGACTTTAATAATTATCATCAAGATGCCTTCCAAAGATGTCTTGCAACTTAATCCTCCCTCAGACTTGAGTAGATCCTGGATAATGCTTTCGGAAGATGTGGAGCGAGAGCACGTGCCTGACGGCCCAGATTTTCATCACCTCAGTGAAGATACTTAGCATATACATTAATCAAGGTTTTACTGAGCTGAAGTACTTCTCCCCTGGCCTCGATCATACTCTCATTGCAGTTTCGCACCCAATGCTGCGTAGTGCGGACGATATGCTTTAGGTCTTCTTCTTATTCATGAAGGTCATCGATCTGATAGTGAAGCGCCAGCCGTTCGATCATCCACTGGTTTCTCTCAACTTCAAATTCCTTAAGAAAAATCTTAAAGCGCCTCGCTATTTCTCTTTTCCGTTCCATGGAAGCTTTTAGCTGAGCCTGAAGCTTCGACTGTATACTTGTTAGCAAGGCCTTTTCTTTATCAAATCACTCGATTGCTACTCCATAGCACCGGTGGCAATATCCAGGTCTTCTTGTAGGGCATGCATGGCAACACGGTTCTCTCTCTCAATCTCCTTACGAGCCGACCTAATTCTGGCCTCAAATCTCGCCTCATGGTGAATCAATTCTTCTCTAGCCCTTTCCAGATCATTATTTAAGACGTGCAGAATAGAACGATAGTTCTCTTCTACCTCTCGTCGAGCCTGCTTAATTCTGAATTCATTCTCCGCTTCTCGATCTACTGGCTTTCTGACTGACCTTTCTGGCATACCTTTAGAAGGAGGCTGGTCATAAAACCATGGCAGATACTAATAGTCTACTCTCCCTTGTCGCGGTCTTCTACCATATGATCGAAACCTAAAATTACACATCCTACCCAAATCTTAAGTATCTCAGTCTTCCTTAGAGGGATGTCAGGGAGGAATTCGTACATGAACTCTTTCATATCCTCGACTGGCGGTATATGCTGATGTCGACTGAATTGTCGCATGACTCTTAGTGGAACATGGGGCTGAACACCTCAGATACCCATTAAGACGATGAAGGGTCGAAAAGTAGGCATATATATCACCTCTTTTGAGGGGTACCAATGATAATTAACACTATCTTGTCCGTCGTCAACCCCTCCAAGTACTCCTTCCAAGCTCCTATTCCTTCGGGAAAGTTTTGGTTCTCCATCCTCTTCTCATGGCCATTGATATAATCATTCCATTCGACTAGAAAATCCACAATAAATGGATGATAACGAACATGCTCGAGCATCTATAACTGCAATAGAATGTTACATCCTTCAAAATAGTCCGCCCCATTTTTGCACATCGTCAGGGCCTGATAAATGTCTGCCAAAATCATGGGCACGAGGGTGACCTTAGGATTCTTCTCAAAAGCAGTAATAAACGCAGCCAAATTGGTGCTGATTTTTCATCCTCTCTTCAGAAATACCATGATTCCCAAAAAAGCCACCATGAATGCTTTAGAACTGTACTTTTCCCAAGTTCGGTAGCACCCCCCGTTGTTAAGTTCTGATCTAAACAACTCGAATCCCCTTTCCTGACCATATCTTTCATACAAAAATTCTAGATGAACCCATTCATTTTCTAGGCAGCCTCATATGTTCTTCTCTTTTATGTGCAATAGCTCGAAAAATCTTTCGGAAGTGACATGCTTCGGTATCATGGGTTATCCTCGGTGAAGGTTCTTTCCCTTTCCAATAAATGCTCCTATTTTCTCCAGTGTGGGAGTGAGCTCAAAGTCGGAGAATCGGAATACGTTGTTTGAATGATCCAAAAACTGTACCAAAGATTCTATCACGTCTCTTCATGGTTCAACACTCGACAGACTCCTTAAAAATCCCAAGTGTTTATATACTTCTCCCTTTCCATAGTCGTCATATTGTTATACCATATCCGCAATAGCTTTGGAACTTTAACCAACACCATGAAATGGGGTACTTCATCATCCTTCGGCCTCTTGTCACTCCTTCCGAATGAGTTCATATTGCCCTATAGGATAATGATGGCAAATAAGAATTCTATTTTAAACATCCTAAAACAAGACAAAAATAATTTTTGAAAGAAGTTGACAGAACGACACGGAATAAAATTTCAAAATGAGCATGAGAAAATAATAACTGACAAAACAGGAAGTATCCAAGTCTTCTAAAACATCCTAGAGTAGAGACAATAATTTGATGACGTTTGAACCAGACACATTAAAAATAATTAAATTACTAAAACAAAATAGTGGACCAAATTGTTTGACAAAATTTTAACTGTGTTTGACAAAAATGGGCTCTATGATATTCCTAAGAGAGATTTTAAAACCAAAGAAAATGGACATAACGAGACCACGACGTTAAACCCACTTAATCTTTTTAGAAAAGTTCTATGTAAAAATATTATATATTTTCTAAAATAAACCCTTAAAATTTTTTATTTAACCCCTTTTTTTCAGATCAATTAATTCACTTAAAATCCGGTCAACATTCGATATGACATTTCCTATAATACAACAAGTAGCACATAAAATGTACATGATGTTCTCAAAAGGTGACACCTGACCTAGACGGACCCGACCCCCGGGTCGAGCCCCACTAAGTCAAAATTGCACGTGACACCAATAAAATACAGTCTATTAGGTATAGCCATGTCTAAGTTCCAGTTATACTAGGTTCAACCTGGTGGAGTTAGGTCTCTAGACTGGCGGTAAATCGAGCAGACAACTCGAGTCGGCAAGGGTCAGCTTTACCAGTAGCAGGGCTTTTCGGCCTCACTGTTGGTCCCTTCCCATCATAAATTATGGGTGACTACAAAATCCTTTCCAGGAGCGTTGCCGCATCTCTGGTATCTCAAGCTCGAGAGCGTATACCGCATCTCCGAATATACAGTATCTCAGAAGACTCAAATGGGTGCGCGAGAGAAGACAGTTTATATTGTAATTCAAATAATATCAAAGCGATAAACATGTAGGCAAAGAACACATTTAGGCCAACAATATACAATATCAAAATTAAATAAATCCAAACAAGTCAATATAAAAGCTCGAATTCTGGTTATCACCCCAGCAGAGTCGCCAACTGTCACACCCCCGTTTTCACCGCATCCGACCCGCTAGGGAGTTGGTTTTTGAGAAAATGAGTTTTTTCAATTAAAGTGACATTTTGAAAAGGATTATTCATTTTACACAGTCGCCACTTGGAATTGAGTTTGGGTGTTCCAAGTCACCTTATTGAATCCCTATTCAAAAGGAAATGACTCTTAATTTTTGGTCTGCAAACTAGAAATCCGGATGAAGAATTATGTTGACCGAGGAGAAGGTGTTAGGCACCCTTCGAGTCCCGTGGTTCTAGCACAGTCGCTTTAATGACTTATGTCAGGCTTAAATTAATCTTTTGGATATATAATTAATATTTGTTGGCCTTGAAGTTATTTACCTTCCGCCTTTAATTTATTTTGAATTATTTAATTATAATAATACATGGCTTGCCAGTAGCAGTACTTTCAGATCATACCACAAGTTTTGATATATTTCTCGCGCCTTTGAGGCATTTATGAGTCGTTCCCACTTTTTAGTCTAAATAAGCATCTAAAATATTTAGAATCTACCCTAACCCAAATTCAATCGGCTTCAAATGGTAGATTAGTTTTATTATAACGAATGGTCGGTAGCAGGGCTTTCCAACTTCATCATTAACTTTCACTTATATGTAAAACTTTAATTTCTTGAGGTTGAGAACCTAACTCATTATTTTACAAGTTTAATCCCTTATAATTATTTTTTCCTCTCTTTTCTTTTATTTACTGCTATGGAGTTTTGAATAAATTAGCCACCCATTAGATGATATAACCTATTTTTGTTAACTTATACAACTAGTCACTATCTTAACTACAGAAAAAAATTAAATATTTAAACTTTGTGTAACAAATGAAAGGAAAAAAACTGTAACATAATTGACAAAATTCGCAACTTAAACATGGCTTAAAGAAACCATTTGAACCCTACTATTTTATCATTATATTGCTAAATTTGAACTAAAGTTAATTTCTATATGTTGGTTAGTTATTTCTATATGTTGGTTCATAGTATACTTGACTAGACCATGGATTGATATATAAAAACATCAACAAAACCCTATTATTAAGATATGCAGATAAATAAATATTTCGTCAACATTAACTATCTTACCCAAAATTGTTAATCACAATTTTTAACCAATATTATTTAGTCCAAACTCAATGGAAGCACCTTTAATTTACACTCATATATTCGGAACCACATTGATAACACTCACATTACATATCCATAAAGAGCAACTAAAAAAAATAAGATAAGCAATTAAGATTTCAAATATATATATATATATAACAGATGTGTTAAACACTAAAAGACAATACAAGGGATGGACCTTTTAATTTAATTCCAAAGCTATTACAGAATAAAAACCTTACGGAGCCTTGATTCAAGGAAAAAAGAACTGAACTCAAAGCAAAGAAACGTCGGAACCTCACCGGACCTCACGACTCTTTTCTTCTTCGACTGCATGTGTTTCTTCTTCTTCTTACTCTGTTTCACTCTTAATTTTTTCTTCTTTGGTTTTCTTTGTTTTGTTTTGCCTTCTGTTTCTTGTTTTCTCTCTTCTTCTCTCAGTGTTTTTTTTTTTCCTTCTCTTTAATGTTCTCTCCCTCCCTTTTTGAAAATCTTTTCTTTTTTTTTTCTAATCTCTCTCCCCCAGGTCTCTTTTCATTCCACCCCACTTTCTTTAACCCCTTGTTGTGTTCTGTGTTTCCACCCCTTTTTTTTCTAACGATTTCTTCTTCTCATTTTACAATCCGAGTGCGAGTGTTATGTATTTTTTTTCTTTTTCTAATTAAATTTTTTTTTTCTTTTTGTTGTATGCGTGCATGAGTCGTAACTTATAGTTTATAATACAACTACATTGATTGCATATCACTTGAATGTGATGTTGTAAGACAAAATCTAGCACCTGCATCTAACACATTGATATTATCTTGAAGATTAATCACTATAGGAGAAAAGAAATCCAATAACTAACCCAAGATAAGACGCACTCACCATCTTATACGTATTGCAAAAAATAATACAGAAATATTTAGGAATAAAAATAAAAATAAAAATCTCACCCAAACTTCAATTGATTGCATAACGTATAATACAATATCTCACGAATTATTCAAAGCCAAGGTGACAGATGGATTTTATGCATTGTCATTATGCCAAACAACTTACTTTAAATTTATCCACATAAAAAAGGGAATATACCTTATGTTGAAACATCGTATATAAAAATGAACAACTTCGTAACATGGGAATCAAATCTTGCATAATCACGATGTTACATTGTACAAAGAAGAATTGAGGTTTACCTTTTGAAAAGATAACTCACAAACAAAGTCAATGTAATTTACTGATTGAGGGGCCACGACCATGAAACCATGAATGAAAACCTTGAATTCCTCTCTCGTGAAGTTTGTTTCCCCCCTTTTTTTTTCTTTCTATGGCTTGGAGTTTTCCAATATTGTTGTTTTCTTGTAGCGCATCTATAGTGTGTTGTGAGTTAATATATAATAGTGCATGTATGTAGTTGTGTCATGTGTGTGTTCCAGAAAAAGGTGGGACGTGGGAAAGGTTAGTGTGAGGGAGTTTAGGGAGTGGTTTGGAGGGAGTGGGTATGTGGGGGAGTAGTTTAGGGTTTCTTTTTTTTCTTTTTTTTTTTAAAATTATTTTAAAATTAATGTTTTAAATAAAAATAAAGAAAAAATAAAATAAAATTTATCTAAAACCAATAAAATATAAGTTAAATAATTAGTCTTAAAACATGATTTCGGAGTATTAATATCACTAAATTATTTATTAAAAGTTAAAAGAATTAAACAAATATAGTTTAACAAATTTTCTTTTTCCTAAAAATAAATAAATAAATAAATAAATAATAAAAGAACTTATATAAAAAAATGTGACTCTATTTTTGTAGTTTTTTTAAAAATTTAAACATATTTAGTAAAAATAAGATAAACTTAAAATATCTAATTTAGACCAAAAATAAAAATAATAAAAAAATTGAGTACTAAAATATATAAAAATATTAGGTTTGGTCAAAAATTAGGTGTTTACAGAATGCCCCTCTTTGTTTGGAAATATTGAGAATTTTCAAGCAAAGAAGTAAACATGACTAATTTTTGGCCTAACCATTTATTTAAAAGTAATACATAAATAAGTAGGAAAGAGGTGTGACCGAGCCCTGGCTTTGAGCATCCTACATATCCCGGGTTATACGAGAATCAGGTCACGTGTAGTTCAAATGGGTGTAGGAATGAATGGATGAATTGGAGAGTCGAGTTGAGGTCCCGTCGAGTTTCCGGTTCGTTGCTCCTTTTATTACATCAAAAATGGAGCTAGAAATAAAAGTACAAGATCCTATCTATTATATTTGTCTTGATTCTCTTGCTTCAGATCTTCCTCTTGGATCCTCAGTTATTGCCTCACCTTTTTCTGGTGGGTACCTTGATCTCAAAATTTGATCTTAAAAATTAGAATTTGAGACTTGAACTTGAAACTTGAATTGAGTCATTGACACTCTACCAAAGATCGTTCATAGAATATTATTGAATACTTGTTCTCTTGATCAAAAGATATGAAGATACGCTTGAGATGTTGGGCCGCTACAGATGCAAAACTGACTCTGTATTTTCAAATGAACCATTCTTCTCTACTCCAATCAGAGATGGAATGCCATTCTCGGTATTAAACCTGTGTTTTGCAGAAAACCTGCAACCAATCAAAGAAAAAAAAACAAAACAAATAAAAATTTCTCTGCCCTATTTTGCACTAAGAAAATTTTGTGAGTTATTATTAGAAAAACTACACAATAATTTAAAAATAAGTAAATAAAAATGATAGAAATCAAAGCTAGTTATGCAATAAAATAAGATTCTTGTTCTCAATAATGCAACTAAATGTTGTTATGCCTTGCGAATGCATGAAAAAGAATTAGAATTTTTGCTTCTAAAGATGTGACTAGGGATTGTCATACCCTATGAAGACATAAAGAACAAAAATAGGAAGGTTTATTTCCTAAATTGTCAACTAGGGGATGGCGCCCTATTAAGACGAGATAAGATGTCAACTAGGGGATGACGCCCTATGAAGACGA
>NC_061122.1:30828997-30951285 GCF_002878395.1 Capsicum annuum
AACCAATAAAATATAAGTTAAATAATTAGTCTTAAAACATGATTTCGAAGTATTAATATCACTAAATTATTTATTAATTAGGTGTTTACAGATTTTAATAATAACAAACTAATTATCGATAATATGCAGGATACACGAAGATGTAATCAAGGCAAAAAAAATCATCATGGAGCTAAACTTGGAGAAGCATCTCGTGTAATCCCTAACTATAAAAAAGTCATAGCTCGATTTGGAATAACATCAATAAAAGATCTCATTAGATCCCAAAATACAAGGAAGACAATTGGCAAATTACAGAGTAACATGAAAAGAAGATGTCATAAGATGCCAAATCAGGATAAATCTTTGTGTTATTTTCTTACTTGCTTATTTATTTACAAATTTGAGTTTGCTCTATTTTGACTATCAAGGCTAATTAGTCGACTCAGAAAAAGTTTTAAATTTACCCTCAGTCTTCTTGAATTTTACGTCATTGTTAGCCTTGATCTATTACACTCTCTTTTGAGTTGGCAATCTTTCATCTTAATTTTATCTCTAAGACAATGCCTACTGCATTTTGGTTCTAATTCTACCTAACTCACGTTGCCCTAATCTATATCCAAGTTATTTTACCCCATATAAATAGTCCCTCCATTTTTCAGGAGTAGTATCATTGCGGGCAGGAGACGAAAAAGCAAAATAAAAGAAGCCTTTGTCCGACCAACGCTGGCATACTTACTTAAATATTGAGCGGCATTTTGATTCTGTAGCGTAGTTCTTTTGATAAAGTATATTATTTCACTCCTCATATGATCTTGGTCCCAATTATAGGTTGACAGCTTTGAGGCCATGCACTCGACACTATAGTTTTGTCTCGAATATTTTTCTATAGTTTTGTCTCGAATATTTTTTCTTTTTGATGTGAAAAATGAGCAGGCGCCTATTAATCTTAACGATTTCTATCTTCCTCTTTTCTCGTTTATTAGCTGCTGGAACTCGCAGAATATTCTCCCATGTTATCTAAAACTGCGCCCTTAGAAATAATAGAAAGGCTCTTGATGTTTCGTCTACTGAGTCTTTTCACATCTTTTGCGGATAGCCATTTATGTGTCCTTTATTCAGGTTCTTCCCTTTTTTCCTACTTGACAATTCCTTGCCTATAAATTCTAGGCTTTTTTGACTCTTTCTCTATATATGTTCTCTCTTCAAGCCATCTTATATTAGAAAAATAAAATGACAAGTTCTCTCGATGCTAATACATTTACCCTTAGTATTTCTTATAGTCCTTGATTTATTATTATCTTAGACCCCAGTGAACTATTTATTGTGTCACTGCTCAAGATTGCAATGAGAGTGAGGAAAGGACTATGGACAAAACCTAGAGTGAAGGTGGTGGTTAATCTCAGACCAACCACACCTCTCTGCAGCGATCATTGCTTTTTTCTTTGATGTTGAGATCCATTAGCTCTATAGAAGGTACCTGACCATGGCAAGGGACTCCACACTCTGAGTGACTCATACTAACCTCTGATGGCATACCCAATGCAAGGAAAAACCTGCCCTCTCCAAATGTTTATAAAGATACATTATTATGAGGGTGCCCGTCCTACACATCTACTCCATTCATCGACTTTGATTTCTATCAAAAGTGTAGTTATATTATATCGTAATCATTAGGAGGAGCGGATGAATTTTGTTTCCAAAGGTCCCTTAGCTAGGACGAGTACTTCTTTCAAAGAGAACAGGGGATGCTCGAGCACCGTGATCTGAGGTACTCTCTATCTGCTTCCAAGGGAGGGAAACACAACTAGAAACTTCTTGAGCTAGATTTTTTCCGAATACCAATCGACTGTTTCTTTCTACCACATGTGCTTTTATCTTTGTTGTATATTAGAATTCAAAGTTTCTTGTATCATGTGACCTTTTTCCTCATTTTAGGGATAGTACTGTAACAACCATAAATGAAGCTTTTATTTACTTAATTCTTCATTTAATCCCTACTGAGTTTACCTATCACCTTTGTGAATATTTCTTTTGAGCCAATCATGTAGTTTTCAAAGAAATGACCATGTTCATGCCCCAACTTTAGGCCAATGATTTTTCTTTTTGGAAACATAATTGTCGCATCTCTTTCCCCTTCTAGTTTACCTTTCTAAGCATTTGCCCCTAAACGAACAAACAACATTATCATCTCAGAGTCCCTAGTTTGGGTCATCTATGTTTGAACGACTGCCTAATGTCATAGATAGTTTTCACTTTTATGGAGGAAAGACTTCTGAGAATTCTACTGTGACATGAGGGTTTAGGCCTTTGTATGCTATCTTTTTATTTGCCTTAATGTCTTTTAAGGATACCTTATCAGCAACCTCGGCTTGGGCTAATCGAGACTTTGTAGAGTCCAAGATCTAAGCTAATTTTTTGGTTTGGTTAGTCTCTTACAACACGGGAAATTTTTTCCCTCTCAGAAGTGTGGCATCTTTCGTCTGTCTTAACGTGGATCATTTAAATTTGCCTTGAGCTTTATGCTAGATATCTTGAGATGAGCCCTTATACAAAGTCTTACATTAGTCGACTAGATTCCTTGACTTTCTACCCCTTCATTTTTTCAGACCAAGACTCCAACTACCTCGAGATCTAAATTATTAAATCTTGAGTTGGGAAAATTTCAAGGCCTCTGTCATGGCCCAAACTAGGTTCTGGCCGTGATGGGTATCTCAAGTACAACAAGGACCGGAGACTACCCCTTTCTCCTAGCCAAACAAAACACAATACCCCTAACGTCGATTGAATTCTGAACATTAACAAGATAGCATAAGACAAGCTCAAAGAAATCAAGCTTTGTCTATAATCGATAATCGATAACCTACCAAAACAACCAACCAATATCACCACCCAAGTCCACAGTAATCCACAAAGCCTTCTAACAAAATCAAAATCATTAAAGTGTCGGGACATGACCCCGACCCTGACAATGACAATGACAATATGAACTATCAATTCTAATCTATGAAATAAAAGATGACAAAATGCCCAAGTCTTTTGGTGAATGGAAGCTCACCACTTCACCATAATGATTGACGAACCGAGCTGATCCACCTAATCACTACACAAGATAAGAAGAAGTATCTCTGGTGCCTGCATCGCGTGGGCATATAATGTCTGAATATGGTTAGTGGGTTGAGCACTAGTGCGTGTAGCCACACGAACCAGAGGATATACATATGCACCACGGGGAACCTTCCTGCATACCAAGGTGACTTAAGCACCCAATCGTGTAATATAATATGGAAGAATCGAACCTTCTAATCATATAGTAAGGGAGACTCAAACCATCTGACCATTTTGACCCCCGCATCGGCAATCGCAGTTTCTAGTATCGGCCCCTCAGGACCTCCACTTTCATGAATCAGCTACACAATCCTCTTTTAATCACCATTAAAATATTTTCATACATTCGAATTCATTGAACCATAATACACATTTAGGCATGTACTGTTGGTATCATCATACTAACTATACTTGCAAGGTAACATCAATATGCCAAACCAATTATCATCACTTGGGGGAATTCACAACCCCCTTGGTTTAATTATACATTAGCTTAGGAAATTACACAACTCCATAAGGTTCAAAATCATTTGTTTCATTAGCTTTTCACATTATGCAATAGTTCAAAAATAGTTCAGTATGCATAATTTTCATATTCAAAACCAATTTCACAATATAGGGTTGAGGTCATTACCACTTCAATTGTCAATATTTACAAAATTAGGAGAAATCACAATCCCCTAGTTTATTCACCATAACCATGCACCCCACAAGTTCAAAACCCTTAATAAAGCATGAACAATCATATGTAAACCGTGAGAAACATTGTTTAGACACAAACATTGAAAACTCCTCAACCCATGTTCCAAAACCAATCAAAACCACATGAATTGTAATTTAAAACCCATAATTTAACAAAATAATAATGGGGGAAGAGTAACATACCTAAAACACCAATTTTTATAAAGAGAATTCAATCCTTGAGCCCTTAGATGACTTACTTCTTGGAAACCCTAAGTATCTTGACTTGGAGAGTTTTGAGAGAAGAAAATGTGTTTTTGATTATGTTATGAATGAGAAATAATCCACTTGAGTGCTTTATGGACATGGGGTTTTAATTGGGTAAGAAGGAAATTGTCTAAAGTGCCCTAGACTTAAAAGCTGAAAAATTATCGTAGTGACTACGGGTCACACTGCGACACGTTACGACTTATCACCGCGAATTGTAGCCAAGACAGTTCCATTAGACACACATATTGCTGGCCTTACGACTTATATTCATATGACTCGTTAGGGGTCCCTACGACTCGTAGGGTCATAGTCGTCACTAGGACATCAACACTTGGAACATATACTGGTTTGACTACGGTTGGGACATCATGACTCGTAATGAGTCCATATGACTCATTAGGAGACACTCATACTCAAAACAGAAAACTTATCCACTCACGCTAGTTAGGCTACAATTGGGTCCTAACAATTCGTCAAGACTCCCTACTACTCTTAAGGGTAGTCATAGTCAGAACAGTGAGTATAAAACTTCAGAAACTTTCAAGGGTAAAAACTTCGAGGTGTTGCAGCCTCGATTTCCAAGTACCATTATTTTTGGTTTTATCCTAATTAATTGAGCCACCTATGTGGCAATTATCTAGGTTCTTTGACCATTCCCACATTTAACAAGGTTTTCACTGTAAATGAATGCCTTTTAGACCTAGTGCCACAGTTTCTCCCACCTTGTTGTTGAGAAAGAAAATAATTAGTATAGATCTTGTCCCCTTTTTCTTTCATGGCGCTCCTCTCTAGCTTTCTTGATTATCTTGGTTTTGAGTCAAGTGTCTCTCATAGTTTTTTTTTCTTATCCTTGTTTTTTATCTCAAAGTTTGTCTTAGGGTGACTTCATTGCGGTTGTAGGCGAGGGTAAGGTACAAACTATGGGCGAGAGAGGACTATAACAGATTCCCTCGCTCTTACGGCGGATGCAGATATAGAAGGCTCAACAGGTTGTATCGATTCACTTTGCAGGCATGTCTTTTCAAAAGAACAATAATGCCAGTGAATAAAATTACACAGTGACATCTACATGGGGCCATGGTGCCTCTTCCTTAGTTTTGTATTTTTTATTTCTTATATGAAAGCTTTATACTGATTTTCTTTCTATAATAAATTTAGTATGTGTTAATTTTATGGTATGTTTTTCGCACATATATTTATTTATAAACATATTTTGTTAAATTCTTCTCCTCATGGTTATGATTACCTTTTTATTAGAGTCACTCGAAGGATTGGGTCGTTACTGCTGGTTGTACTATCAATGTCCGTTAGTAAGTATTGAAATGTTTGGATTGACGATTGGAGACATTCACTAACTATTTTTAAATTTTGCGTGCTTCCCGCAATGTCTAAGTTGGTTACAATTTGACTCTAGGTGCTTTCGACTTTTTTGTACCTTATTATACTGAGGAGGGATCCATGTAATTTTATGTCATAATGCATCTAGGTCTGGACGTCTCCTAGGCACTTTAGTGCATGGTATATGAGTGATTATTACTTTTTGTTTCAGCAAAATTGACACTGATAGAACAATCTCAGGGTTTTTAAGATAATATTTCATGGACTAGTATTTTATTGTTCCAATCACTTTGGTATCCTTGGTCCAATTATGTCTTGGTTTTGACTATTTCTCCATTGAAAGCCCAGATCATGTGATTTTCTTGACTTAATCCTTCTTAGGGAGGCCATGAGTAGCGTGCACGTGTCTTGGAAAGTGACCTCCAACTCTATTCACTAGGTTGTTCAAATTTGTCCTTTTTGCGAATTCTAAAGTCGTAGCCTGTTTTTTCTTTTAGGGTTTAGAAAGATCACCCTTAGAATTTCATCCTTGTGTCTCTGGAAGAGTAGAGATCCCCGGCCTTGTAGGCCTTGCATTTTTGCAGTTAGTTTGTGGTTCAACTGAGGGACTTATTTTAATTATTGAGATGAAGTTCCAAATGAAATGCTTACACACTTGTTAATTTCCACAAGTCTTTTCATTCATCCAATCATTATCGGTGATTGTGTTTTACCTTTGTAGAGCAAACATAAGATTTTTTCAATTTTTTCCCTCGCAAGTCCCTACAGCTACCTCGTTAAAAATCTTGCCAAGACAACCCTTTTGGGTACAAAAACTAGACAAAGAGTTTTGCTTTTCCTTTTGGATCTTCTATTTCTACATCTGAGCCTTGTTCGAAGTAACCTTGCAAATAAATTTAAAACTAGAATATTAGCTAAAAGAAAAGACAAAATGAGAGTTGTTACCTGCTAGGCCAGGGTTGTCACATAGTTTATTATTTTATGAGGGGCTTGCTAACCTATGGGTATCTAGTTACCCTCGGCACCCTTCCCATTGATATCCTTTGCTCGATTTCTTGCTTAAGAACTCTTTGAGGTGTCTGTTCTTTAGCAGTTTGGTGACTGCTTCTCAAACTTGGCGATAGACCCCGGTGTCGTGTTCATATTTTTTATGGTAACCCACACTAAAAGATGAGAAGATTTAGTTATAAGTTCACTTTGAAAACTTATTTTAGGAAATAAACACTTTTTTTGCCTTGACCTAATATTTGAGGGTTTTGTGGGCTATGGGTTTAAGTGTAAAATAAAAAAATCTTTTGGCACCCTTATGTATTTTTAAATCTTTTGGAACCCCTTACATATTTATTAAATACATTTTTAACCCTACTCTTCCATTAAATACAAATAAATAAATTCTCTCTCATCTTCTCTCTTAACTACAACAACACGCTTCATCTCCCCTTTCCACCATTTTCAATTTCGAGCTCATGTGAATCAGCTCATCTTCAACTTCAGGTAAGTTGTATTCTTATTCCAGTTAATTTGTGCTCCATATTGATAGGGTTTTTTTTTTTTTCGAACACGATTGTGGCGGGTGAAGTCGTTGGAGTTAAAAAAAATTGATTTTTTTTTTTAAAACGGGGCTTGATTTCACTGAAAGTGGTTGTTTTTAGTTGGTATTTATTTGATTTTTGATGGATAATTGGTTTATATTGATTATCCTTGGCGATTGCATGTTGAAATTTCTTCACTAATTTCATCAGAATGTGGCAAAACATGTGATTTTTGTTAAAACTTTTCTCCAATGTAAGGATGTTGTAGAAGCATGTTAATGTTGGAAATTTCTTCACTGCGTATTTGATATTTGGACCCGAAAAATTGAAATTTTTTGAAAAAATGGGGCTTGATTTTACTTATAATTTGTCTTTTTATGTTGGTATTCGGTTTGTTTGTGCATTATTTTTGTTGGATTTTAATTTTTCTCGACGATTGCATTGAGATTTTTTTGCCACTTTTTCTCGCTTTGCGTGCTAAAAATCTAGGTTTCTTTCTGTTTTTGTTTAATATAATAGTGATTTAAATGCATGTTTTTGTGGGTGATGGAGTTGTTTTGAAAGAAACTTGTTCTGCAAAGTAACTTTTTTAGTGCTGCAACTACTACCATATTAATAGACTGCTAGGTCGATTAGGTATTGTATCTGCAGTAAATTGATTTTTTTTCAAAAAATAGGGCTTGGTTTTACTTATAATTTGTTTGTGCATTGTTTTTGTTGGATTTTAATTTTCCTCGACGATTGCATTGAGATTTTTTGCCTATTTTTCTCAATTTGCGTGCTAAAAATTTGGGTTCCTTTCAATTTTTGTTCAATATAATGGTGATTTTAATTCATGTTCTTGTGGGTGATGGAGTTGTTTTGGAAGAAACGTATTCTGCAAAATAGCTTTTTTAGTGCTGCAACTGTTGTCATGTTAATAGACTGCTAGGTCGATTAGGTATTGTATTTACTGTTATAGTTGACAAATGTTAGTTTTTGTCCGTAGATCATAACAAATGGTTAGAGGTAACAAACGCAAGGCTGTAGAAGGTTATAGGTCTGAGAAAAGAAAAAAATGAGTAGTCGATGAATCAGAGAATAGAAATTGCAGCGAGAAAGCTGTTGAAGCTTCGATTTGAGATGAGCCGGAGGAAGTAGAAATTGAGGCTAGGATTGACAAGGAAGCACTGATCTTTCCCCACTATGTAAGGTTTATTTCGGCTAAGAGGTACGAGCTCTCCATAGTCTTGGATTATATCGGATCATTTTCGACTAAGATTTCCGTTAGGTCCCATTTGAAAATGTTTAATGAATTCAAACAAGTCGTGGTTGATCAACGTCTGATGTCTAGGTTTAAGACTTCCTATTTTGGTGGTTTATCGGGACTGCCAGAACATATGAAGTTTAATGGATAACTTGTCCACTATACACTTCTGCGCCGAGTTAAACCGAACAACAAGCTGCATGAAATGTGGTTCAGCATCAATGACAGGCCTGTATGTTTCGGAATGAAGGAGTTTACATTAATCACAATTTTAAACTGTAGGCGTTATCCCCGTGATTTAAAATATGTCAAAGTGATAGAGAAGGGTGAAGCTTTTTTCAAAAAGATTGCAAAGAAGAAGAGTGTAAATGCGAAGAGATTGTTGAAACTTATTAGAGGTGGGAGGCTGGACAAGGAGGAAAAATTCAAATGTTGCTTGGTTTGGTTCGTGCACTGCATATTGCTTGCACGCGACTTGTCAAAAATCGTGGACATAGACATCGTCAAGATGGTGGATAACTTGGGCTTCTTTGAGAGATACCCTTGGGGTAAGGAGTCATTTGCCTTGACTCTAGACTATCTAAAGAAGCGGATAGACTTCAGCAGGCAGAAGAAGACATTTGAGACAAAAGGAGTTTCATCGTACGCGCTCTACGGATTTTCCTGGGCATTTATGGTATTTGATTATAAACCATTGATGTAGTTTATTATATACTGTAATTCATCTATGATATCTATAATATGCTTACTCTCAATTTTATGTTTTTGTTTTTTCTTTTGATCACAGATTTAGATATACGAAGCCTTTCTCGCGCTAGGCAGGGGAAATGGTAAATCAACTGAAGACTCGCTACCCATTTCTCGATTGCTCAGATGGCACACCTTAAAAAGCGATAATCTAATCAAAGGCGATCCATATTTGAATGGATGAAGCACAAAGGTATGAAACTATTTTTTTGAAGAATACTTTTACCAATATTGTGTTGCTAATCTATCACATTTGCCTATTTATCTATAGAGAGTGCACCCGTACCTTATCCCCACAGTCCGTGAAATGAAGAAGCACTACATGAATATGGGACCGTAGTTTGATGGATTATTTCATTCTCTACACATATTTGCGCAAAGGGAGATTTATATTCTCCGCCCCTATCGCTTCTTATCATTTTGATTTTTTTGTCTAACTGATTTTCAACTTTAGTTTTATATTGCCTAAACGCATCTATTGCTTCATCCTTACTATTTAGCAAGTAGACATAACAATATCTAGTTCAATCGTCAATAAAAGTTATGAAATACTTTTTACCACCACGTGATGGTGTTGACTTCATATCACAAGTGTAAGTGTGTATTAAGTCTAAGGGATTGTAATTCCTTTCAGCGGACTTATAAGGATGCTTTGCATACTTCGATTCCACACACGTTTGACACTTTGATTTATTGCACTCAAAGTTTGGCAAAACTTCTAAGTTAATCAGTTTTCGTAACCTTTTGTAATTAACATGGCCTAAATGTTCATGCCATAAATCAGAAGACTCAAGCAAATAAGAAGAATTCGAACTTTTATTTATTTCAACAGTCATTACATTAATCTTATAAAGTTCTTCGGTCAGATAGCCTTTTCCTACATACATTTCTCCTTTGCTAATTTCAATTTTTTCAAAAACGGTTACACATTTGAATCCATTCTTGTCAAGAAGTGAAACAGAAATTAAATTCCTACGTAACTCCGGAACATACAAGACATTGTTAAGTGTCAAGACCTTTCCGGAAGTCATCTTTAAGCAAATTTTTCTGTTCCTTCTACCTTAGCCGCAGCGGAGGTAGCCATGTAGATCATTTCTTCTACTTGAGCCTGAGCGAATGACGAAAATAACTCTTTATTGGTAAAAACATGACGGGTGGCACAAGAATCCATCCACCACTCGCGAGAATTCCCCACCAAGTTGCATTCTGAAAACATAGCACACAGATCATCACATTCTTTGTTAGATTCAATCATATTTGCTTGATCCTTCTTCTTGCCTTTCTTTGGGGCATAACAATCTGTGGACTTGTGGCCAATCTTGCCACAGTTGAAGCATTTTCCCTTGAACTTTTTCTTGGGTTAATTGCTTTCCTGTTCAGCTTTCTTCCTTTTCTTGGAATTGTTTTGGTTATCTTCTACATACGTGCTCCATTAATTGTAGAATTCCCCTTTGAAATTCTTTCGGCAACTTTATTATCCTCTTTAATATGAAGTCGGACAATAAGATCTTCAACAGTCATCTCCTTGCGTTTATACTTTAAGTAGTTTTTGAAGTCTTTCCACAAAGGTGGTAGCTTCTTAACTATCGCTGCTACTTGAAAAGCATCATTCAAAATTAAACCTTCTACTAGGAGATCATGTATGATGACTTGCAACTCATGTACTTGAGAGACAACAGATTTGCTATCTATCATTTTGAAGTCCAAGAACCGTGCAACAAGGAATTTCTTAGTTCCTGCATCCTCCGTCTTATATTTTTGTTCAAGCTCCCTCCACAGTTCCTTTGATGTCTTGGTTAGACTATAAATATTGTAGAGGTCATCTTGGAGACCACTCAGAATATAATTCTAGCAAAGAAAGTCCACATATTTCCAAGCTTCTACAATAACGAAGCGGTCTTTGTCCGAGGTACCCTCGTGCACCTCAGGAGCATCTTCACTAGAGAACCGTTGCATACATAAAGTGGTGAGGTAAAAGAACATCTTTTTCTACCACCGCTTGAAGTCAATGCCCGAAAATTTTTTGGGCTTCTCCGTCGGTGCCATTGTTGTCGGAGCATTTGTGTGACTTGATATGGCAATATTAGTTGCCCCCACAGACGTTGTCACATCCATCATTTGACTTTTGTTAGTTATCTTTCTTGTCAACACAAGACAGAAAAATTTAGTATTTTCAGAGTACTACTTATAAAGTTAAATAACTTTTCAATTTTTCTTCTTGTTTCTAATTAACGATGAAGTTTTTATAACTTCAAATTTTCAACCGAGTTAACTTTA
Organism: Capsicum annuum; assembly: GCF_002878395.1. Taxonomy (NCBI): domain Eukaryota; kingdom Viridiplantae; phylum Streptophyta; class Magnoliopsida; order Solanales; family Solanaceae; genus Capsicum; species Capsicum annuum. The sequence goes on from NC_061122.1 coordinate 30,840,176, forward strand.
ACTTGTAATGAATATTTTAAGTCTTCTAATAACTAGTTAAATTCAAGCGGAGTAGAAAACTTAAAACTTTAATCTCCAAAAACAAGTTATATAGATTCTGTAAAACTAATTATTCCTTAAGATTGTTATCTCGTTTGCGGGTACGTAGAATCTATATAGTAGAAACAACAACTTCAACTAAATTTCAAGTATATAAATAAGAACACAATGAAGTATATCAAATACCTTCAACACAAGATCAAAATGACCTTTTCAAGAGGTGCATTTTATTTTTTAGAAAATAGATGAAACAGAAATAAATAAGACTAAGTCGTCCGAATTCACTGACTTTTCTTAAGGAATAATTCCCCTCACTGTACCCGAGGTTATGAAATCTTCCTCCCAGGATAAAATGGCCATAGGAGGATTCTTCGAACGCACAGAACGTTTTTATTGATCACACAGAATATTTGTAAAGAAAAGAAGAGAGTTTTTATTCTGAAAATTTCATCTCAAAACATGTGAAGGAAAGCAGGTTTATATAACCTAGTAGATGCCTCTTCGAAAAGGTGGCATTGGTTCACTTAAATGGTGTGATGTCTCTGAAAATGCATGTCTGCAGCATTTTTGCTGAAGCAGTATACCATTTCACCAAACAGTGCACCTGTTTAAAACAGTGCATCACTTCATTGAAGAATTGCATCTGTTCAGTCGAAAAGAAACAGTACATCAGTTTAGAACTATTATTACATTTATATAAATGGAGTATTGATTAGATTTCGTCAAATAAAGTTTTTTCAAAAAGATAAATCTCATCGATCGATCATTTTCCAAATCCAAATTCGAATCCAAAGTCGAGCAAGCGACAACGACGACGGCGCGAGGTATCTCTTATTTCTTGCCTCACTTATCATGTAGAGTAAGTATTCATCATTATAAACACTCCAAAGTTCGCTTCTCCCACCAATGTGGGAGAATTAGTGAACTTTCTAATTTTGGGAGTACACTTTCCAAATTGGTGTCTCCTCTTCTCCACCATTTTTTTCACCATTTTCCATTCTCACTTATATGAACCCAACAGTTAAATTCATACTTGGATATTGTAGTTAGAGATAATGCAAGATTTATATTTTGTACTTGGATTTTAATTTATCTTACACTTTCATATTAGTTGATTACTCTTGATTTATAATGAGTTTTGCTTATTTAAATTAATAACTTGCTTTATCAATTCTTACTTTGATTGAGCTTGTAGAAGAGATTAGAGTAGAAACTGCTAATATACTTGAATTAATGCTTGATAGAGCTAATTGAGGTTGGAAATGACTATTTTAATGTGATTTGGGATGTATGACTCATTTAATGGTATACTAGAAATGGTGAAATTCTAGTATAGCCATAGATTGGAACTATTTGTGTTGGAACTTGGCTAATATTTGATAGAATTTTGCTGAAAAATATTCATTATTCGATAGACAGACATGGTGGATGCTTGATATTCCGAGGCCAATTTTCTAAGCACATGAGTAATTCGCGAGCAATTAGTTAAATACGATGGATCCTTGATAGAATTCATTCCTAATTGTCATTTTTCTTGTGTCCTGTTATTTGTAAAAGTCATTGATCAACTTGTCCGTATTAAAATCGGTCCTATCTTTATTTTTTTTCTATATTGAACACTTGATAACGCTCAAATACATCCTAAGATTGAATGTATGTCGTCGTTAGCAATATAATTACCCAACTTAGATTGGGGTGTGGAATCCACTAGGAATGAAAGCAATAGGTTCACCTTCGAGTGACGTAGGTGACTATATGTTTGTTCGTAATGCTAAACTAATACAAGAAAATAAAAATAGGGGAGTAATTCAAATATTGTTAAGATCAATATAAAATGTTTGATTAATATACAAAAGTGAGTTCTAGAGCTTGTAATCAAGAGATGAAGGTACTTGAGGTTATGATTTCATAAGAGTGAGTTCATGTATGGGTAGTTGAATTATTGCCTAAGTTCGATTAATAGCTATGAGTAAGCAAGGTCTTAGATTTTAATGTTAGTCTTTCAATACAACATCAAGCATCACAAGTGGGTTCTTTTGAACACCTCACAAGTGGTACATTATAACTTACCTAAAACTTCTAGTTATTAGTCTTATATCTAGAAACTACCATTAAATGATAAAAAACAAGTCATAGTTGACCACTACTGTCATGACCCAAAAGTTGATTTTGTGATGAAACTTATCTTGTCCCAGTCTTGATAAGCAATTCAAGTTCTAAAAATAAATAAAATCCAAAAACAACAATAAAAAAATAAGATGAAACTTTTAGAACGAAGTGAAGCGGTAAATACAGATAAATATGGATGTTTGTACAATATACATAACCATCTCAAAACCTAATATCATAAGACAATAGCATAACCATATTCGCATTTGAAATAAAATATAAGTTTGTCTTTAAAAATAAATGAAGACAAATCAACTCTGAAAGTCTAGAGCATGCTAGTAGCTCAAAATCTTTAACTGATCAAGCACGAACTCAGCCATCTTGTTTCGCACTTGTATTAGGATCAACACCAGAAGGGCATAGTAGGAGTGTGTATGGTCCACTAATACTTAATAGGTATCAAAGTTCGACTAAGCAAATCAAAAAATGATATAAGTAAAGAAAATACTATAAGTACATAACATACAAGCGGAAAAGTTCCCAAATGATAGCTCACACACTCTTTATTAATAGTTCTAATATATATATATATATATATATATATATATATATATATATATATATAAATCAATATAAACAGACGTTCACAAAATATACATGTAGAAGCTATTTACACATCAAGTTACTCATAAAAACAACACATGATATGCAAATTCAATACAATGTATGATAAAGTGAATAATTTAAAAGTCATCGTGTGACTTTCTCTATACACCTATCTAGCCTCAATGCTCCCAAAATAGGACCCACGGGGGTTTGTGTCCCATATATTTTCTCAAATTTACATCAGTCTCAATTTTATGTCTCAATCTACCCAACTGGCTCATCCCTTGATCTAGGCGTTTTTCAAAAGTGTCTTATTTTCTTTCAAAATCAATGTTCCTCAATGATACTAATATCTCATGAATGTGTATGTACGTAGTGAGGATATAATGCTCACAATCATATCAGTACAAAGATATTAAATCCATTCAATACATATATAAATGAGCTAGAAAATTAACTCAATGTGCTAATAACTCATAATATCAGATCTAGTGGGCACCATTAGAATAAATATGAATGTAAGGCATCATTCATATCATATTGACCCACAAACACCAGTATTTTATTATAATAATGACAAATAATGCTCAGTAAGGCCTATAATACCTATCAAGCTCCCACTCAGGTATCATAATAAGAAATAAGGCATTCAAATATACAAATAAGGTCAATGATATCAAATACCACCCCCTCCCCCGAGCAACATGCAGAATATAATATCACAAGTCAATAATAATAGAATATAGCCTTAACACGGGCATCACACAATACATAATAGTTCAAAAACCGTATGTCATAGTCACTTTTCCCAACTCATAGCATTCTTTACTTATTTATTAACTACCCAGCCCTGTTTGAATAAAGTGAAGTCATAATCTACCTCGAAACGATGCAATTCAAGCTTAACATATTCAACACAGAGCCTTCCCCATTCGAACAGCCTTGGAATCAACTTCAACATTTAAACATAGCATCTATGCATCAAATGAAAGCTAATGATACCTATATTGCCCATATTTAAGCTAAACAGGTTTAAAAAATGAGTTTGAAAATGAAAAGGGTAAAATTGAAGTTTTATTTTAGAAATACATTCCCCAAGGTTAAAGGAATTTACAGTTGAAAATTCATGCAAAAATGAGGTAAAAGCAAGGTCCAAGTCAAAGAAAATTAATTGTAAGCCTTTCCAAAAAAATCCTGAAAGTCCCATGTCAAAATCGACATTAAAGAGTCTTTTGATAATATAATTCAATGTAAAATAGTGAAATTAAGGTTTTGGAGCTTACCCAAACCCAAATGGCGATGAAACACTAAATAACTCCCCAACTCAAAGATAAAAGTTCAAAAATAGTAAGAGATTTTGAAATCGAGTTTATATACCAGCGAAAGCTGCTTAAGCGGCTTGAGGGTCGCTAAAACGGCCAAGCCACTTAGGCCGACCATCGCTTAAGCAGTCAAGTGTCGCTAGAGCGGATGCTGTTTAAGTGACACTTACTGCTAAAATAGCTCTTGCTTAACCAGTACTATGTCCACTTATGCGGCTGCACCAGATATCAACAAGTGTTGATTTTGTGCAAGCCAAAAATATTCTAAATAGACCCTCGGGATTTGATCGGGGCCCTACACAAACATATCATAAATGCTATTAGGCTAATTTCAATATTTTGGAATCAATAGCAATGTTGGATTTCTGTAAAAAAGATCATTTGCAATAATTTACCCCTCGGGTCCCTTTTAAAGCATATTTCACTAGTTTTTCAAATGGAGGGTCAAACTATAAACTAAAGGTTCCGAATCCAAAATAACACTGCTACAAACCCAAATTTGATATTTCGAATCTAAAGAAACTTTCCAAATCACCATCCGGCACTCAAATTTCAAATGTTGACTGATTTCAGCTATGAAACTTTTAAAGCTCCTAAACACCTCAAACACTCCTAAAACCCCTCGAAGGCATTAGAAACTATGTCGACCATTTCCACACCTCAAAATCAACATGTAGAAACTAAGAAAAAGAGAAATATGGTTAAATTACATAAGAAGTAAGATTTTGCACTTCCAAATTATTGCAGTATCCAGCAATAAGACTCTAGTTCGTCCACAAACTAAAAGGCAAGGAAATACCTATAATGATAAAGAGATGAGGTTAACTGTTATACATTAAGGGCTCAACCTCCCAAGTATCCTCCTCAATAGGATGGTGTCTCCGTTGAACCTTAAAGACAAAATATTTATAGAATATAACTATATAATATCTCTGGTTAAAATAGACACCAACTCATGTACAAAAGTAAACCTCTAATCCAACTGAACCGAGTCCCAATGATGTACGTAACACTCTTCAAAAATATAAGGTCGAAGCATAGATACATAAAAGACTAAAAATTATGGAGGTAAGTCTAACTCATAAGAAACCTCCCCAATAGTTTGAAGAATCTCAAATGTCCTGATATACCTAGGTCTAAGCTTACCCCTCTCCTGTACTTCATGACGCCCTTCATGGGCGACATACGAAGAAAGGCTCGATCACAAATCCTAAAGTTCAAAGCATGAAGCTTGTTGTCCATATAACGTTTTTTCTTACTCTGGATGCCCAAAACGTATCCTTAATAACCCAAACCCTATCCAAAGACTTATGAAGCAAGGAGTCTAACCTATTAAGTCTAAAACCATCTAATAAGAGATCAACAATACCTAACATACAATGCCTCACAAGGTTCCAATTGAATACTCAAATGGTAGTTATTATTATAAGAAAACTACGCTAGGGCTAAATGTTGCTCCCATTGACCTTTGAAGTCCATAAGACAAGCGTGAAACATATCCTCTAAAACATGAATGGTCCATTTTGACTGGCCATTGGTTTGAGGATAGAACGTTGTTCTAACGTCAACCTGAGTACCCAAGTTCTCTTGGAATATCAGCTTGAATCTAGAAGTGAATATTAACCCTCGATCTCAAATAACAAACATGGACACCCCACAAAGATGAACTATTTCAGGAACATAGATATGAATCAACCTCTCAACACTAAAGGAAATCTTAATATGTATAAATCGGCCAATTTAGTCAACCAATCCACAATGATCCAAATATTGAAAAAACTATTAGAAGTATAAGTTAACCCACTCACAAAGTCCATAGTAATCCATTTCCACTACCACTCAGGAAAGGGTAATCTCTGAAGCAAACTACATAGCCTCAGGTGCTCGGCAATTACCTACTTATAACATAAGAAATGAGCTATGAAGTTTGCTACATCCTTCTTCATACTACCTGTAATGCCCTATACTTTTCCTAGTTTAGATCAACCCCTAGTGTGTGAAGTGTTTAGTAGGTTAAGAATGTTCATAGAAATCACTTAGAGCTAAGTTGAGCCAAGAACCTTAGATTCATCCAAAGTTTGGTGTTCAATTCTACAAGGGTCAACTTTGAAAGTGTATAAATCTTGATGTATATAGAATTTTCCATCTCAAGAAATATCTAATTGTAGATAGTTGAGTCAGCTTTCCAACGATACTAATTTTGCTATAATCCGATACCCAGGTGAGAAGTTATCGCATTTTTTATGTGAAGCAGTAGCTTACTGCGATTATACCGCATCGCGGTGAGAGCCTAAATCACAATCATCCTTTCTAGTAGCTCACCACAATTGTCCTGTGTCGCGCCAAAAATTATGGTGAAGCAGGAATGCATCGCAGTGAAGTGAAAATTCGTACTCGTCTATTTCAGGTGACGCAACACGATAGCACCGCATTGTAGTGAAGTGAAAATTCACACTCGTCCATTTCCAATAACGCACTGCAATAGATCCGTATCACGTTGAGGTGAAAAATTAGACTCCAGTCATGATTTCTAAATTTTAGAAGGGCATTTAAGTCAATTACTCTCGCCTTAATTCGTGAAAGCAGATGATTTAACCTTATTCTAAGCATATTACACTATTTATTCACGAATTTTCTCTCCAAGAAAACTCTAAAGCTTTAACCTTGAGTCTAAGAAATCTAAGGTTTCACCATTCCTTTTTCAAAATAACCAAGAATTCAAGTTTCTAGGTTTAAGAACTTCAAGAAGAAGCTTCAAGTACATCGTTAGGAATTCTAAGTTCAAGATTTTGCATTCAAATAATTAAATAAGGTATGTAGGGTTATGAACAAGGATACTCCTTTCATCCTTGCTCCCAAAACTAGTTTTTGAGTTGAATTTTATATGAAATTATATGAATTTCAGTTTAGTGGTCCTATCCAATTATCATTGTTCAAAGATGTTGATGTTACAAGTGATTTAAATGTTGAGTTACATGTTTCCTTTCACATCTTTATGCGTGTGGCATGATTTGACGGATTGAGAATTGAATTTCATTAGCTTGAATAGAATTATTAAAGAATTTCAAGATTTTATTATTGAGCATAAACTTTGTGATGATTTGATATGAGTTTAAAGCATGGGTCTTAAGCCCTAAGTATAAGTATTAATATTTCAAGAAGATTATGCTTTTAAGCACCATAAGACTAGATTATATTCAGATTTTGAACGAGATTTGATCTTTTGATCCTCAGCTAAGATATAGAATCCACACAGTTAGTTTTATTACAATTTAAAGTAAACAAATGCATAACTGGTTTTCATTGTAAACCCTTATGTTAGTCTTAAAGTGGATTTCCTACAGAATGAGCATATAAATTAAAGGGAGTAGTATTTAGCACCGAGTTGGGTATGTGTCCTAGTTCACATACTGTAGAACTATGATCCAACGTAGGTACAGATTTAGCTCATTCCCATGTATATGGATGACAGATACAGATTGTAATCACTTAGCTCAGGTTATACTCCTTGGCAAGAGTATGACACCTCTCCCTAATGTGAGATTTTCCCATAAGGGAACTAGACGTTGGACACTATGATAGCTCACATAGTGTATGTCGGTTAGAAGAACCTACCTAAACCTAAGTCTTAAAAATAGAATAACAGAACAACTTTTAGAAAACTAAGTGTAAAGGCTCACAAATTTACTTAGATATGGTCTTACTTAAGACATTACTTATAGAACTTCAACTTTAGTTGTTGTATGATAAAAGTGAGTCCTTCCTACACTTAGCATGCATGATTTGAAAACAGATTTCAAGTTCAAATTTGGAACTAAGTGTGGTGGTTCTTAATATTCATATAGTATATTTTATCATTCATGATTTATGATTTTAGCTTTTTAATTACTCAAGCCAAGGTGAGTCATTTATACTTAGCATGCATTTTTTATGAGAAGGATATACATTCTATCACTGTTTTACTTATGCATTCACCCCCACTGGCTCAGTACATTCCAAAAGTACAGATCTATATATATGTTTGTGTGCTATATTGTTTAACAATGTAGGTTCAGGTACTCAGTTCCAGCAGCGTGATTGACCGTGAGCATCTCTATTTACATCCCAACAGTTTGTGAGTCCTCATAGTTTGGGGACCCAGTTAACTTAGATTTCTAGATTTTTAGAGTAGATTATTCAGTTATTTTCAGTCAGTTCGAGTCAATTGGGGGTATTTCCCAGCGACTCTCTAGTTAGTAGTGTTAGAGGTTTTTCTGAATATTAGAAACATTTTAGATTTAGAGTGTCAGTTATTCAGATTTCCTAGTTAAACACTTTCATACACTATGTTAAGTTAATTCTAGTTCAGTTCAGACAGTATTCAATAGTTCAGTATTATTTTACAAGCTAGATTTATGTATTATGAGTTACAGCTTTAGTAGAAAGCTTAAAGAGTTAGCTTGAGACTACTTGTAGTCTTGAGCACCGTGTGACATCTCGAGACCCATTTTCAAGGTGTTACATTACCCCATCAGTATTGCTGCTTCATATCATGCTACATCTTGGTAACCCCTATAAGGATAGAATACTTAGAAAAATGCACCTCCTTCAAAAACAACCTCACCTATCCACCAACTCTCGACACACAAACTTAGCAACCAATCCTCAAAACACCATCAAAATCAATAGATGCCTCCTTAACCTCGCTGCTTAACACCTTTTCTTGAATTACCCTAAAACTATCACCATCAAACTCGTGAGATCAAACCTATTCCATTAAAAAAAATCTAGCCTTAACAAAGGCTAACACGCATTCGGGTGTTGTGATATCAAGCTTAACCATTTGGTTAGCTATAGACTAAACCTATAAGGATAAAAGTCACTCTTGGGTTAAGAGATGAGCAAAACTCCCCATGCTAGTCGACTTCTTGCCCAAGGAATCCGCAACCACATTAGTCTTACCCAGATGATAAGGAATAGTGAGATCATAATCCTTAAGTCACTCAAGCCAACGTTGTTGTCTCATATTAAAATTTTGTTCATTGAATAATTGTTGAAGGATACGTGATCCGTGAAAATCTTACAAGAAAATCCATACAAGTACTGTCACCACAACTTAAACACAAATACTATGACTGCCAACTCTCAATCATGGCTAAGGCAATTTTTCTCATAAGGCTTTAATTGACGAGAGGAATAAGCAATCACCTTACCCTCCCCCCCACCCCTCTCCACTAAATTAACAACACACATAAAATAACATAAAAAATATCATAAAACACGTTAAAAGCTATGGCCTCCTTGGGAAAGTATAAATATATGTCAAAGTCAACAACTCCTTGAGCTTTTTGAAGATCTTTTTATATGCATTCAGCCACTAAAATATCTCTTTTTCTGCATCAACTTGGTCAAGATGTCCATAATGAGTGAGAAACCTTTTACAAAACATTGTAATAACATGTCAAACCATCAAAACTCTAAATCTCGATAGGATAAGTAGGTTAAGCCCAATCATGAATCAACACTATTTTGGATCAACCATAATATCATACTTCGTCACCACATGACCCAAGAAACAGATAGAATCAAACCAAAGCTCACACCGAGAAAACTTGGCATATAACTTCTTATCACGCAACCTCTAAAGTACTATCCTCAAATGCTTCACATAACGGGACTCATTCCTAGAATAAACCTAGATATCATCTATTAATTTAATCGCTAAGAAGTTGAGATACAGTCAAAATTCCTGGCTCATCAACTCCACGAACGTTAAAGGGCATTAGTTAACCCAAATGACATGTCCAAGAACTCATAATGATAGTATCGAGTCTTAAAAGCCTTCTTTGGAATATCCAAAGCTCTAATCATCAACTGGTGATACCCAAATCTCAAATCAATCTTGAAAACATCAAAGCACCCTAAAGTTGGTAAAAAATATCATCAATGAGAGAAAGATGATACTTGTGCTTAATTGTCACTTTGTTAAAATATCTTTAATCAATACGTATATGCTTAGAACCATCATTTTTCTATATGAACAAGGCAGTAGCACCCCAAGGGGATACACTAGATCTAATGAACCCATTACTCAACTAATCTTTCAACTGCTCCTTTAATTCTTTCAATTCATTTGGGGCCATACTATAGGGAGGTATGAAAATGGGCTTGGTGTCCGGCTTCATCAATAGCAAAATTAATATTTCGATCCAAAGGAATAACAGGAAAATTCATAGGAAATACGTCCATAAAATCACAAAGAACTCGAATAGAATCTATAGAAAGTAGTGAGGAAACCCAAGTATAATGGACAAAGGATAAATAAGAAAAACACCCTTTTTCTACCATGTGACGAGCACGTAGAAAGGATATAACTTCTTCCGGACATGACTTAAGCGTACCCTTCCAAGCTAATCTTGGTACATCCGATGTAGTTAAGGTTATAGTGTTGGCATAACAGTCCAAAACAACATGATAGGGACCTAACCAATATATGTCTAAAATAATTTCAAAATCAACAATATTTGGGATAATCAAGTCTCACGGTTTGCAAAGGTAACAATAAAAGATTGGTACAATCTGTTTTGTAGAGAAATGACTTTTTGGTGTCTTTTACCAGGTCAAATACTTTCAAAAAAGTTTTTAAAACTCGAAAATAGAGTCGTCGCTTAATTTATTTAGGCAAATCAAGAAAACCTTTGAAATTACATAAAAGATTCAAAATAGAAAAAATCTTTTAAATTTAGAAATTTTGAGTAAGTGGTTCCAATTAGTACTCTTGGAAGGTTGCTAAGGAACCAAGAGTATCTGCTAACTTACGGTTATCCAAACTATCTGAAAACAATTCTTTGACTAACTTGTTGAAAAGAAGTTGATTTTTGAAAAGAAATTGATTAAGAAAATATTTGCACAAAATTAATTTTTTAATGACTTAGTAGGAAATTTAACTAGGTTTTAGGAAGAAGCTAGCAAATAAACATAAGAAAAAGAAGTAAAGGGAAGGAATTGAGAGATTTAGACCCCTTTGGGCCAAAATCTATGAAACCTACCCTAAACTATTCGTTTGGGATTTTGGTCCACCTGCACCTGTCCTAAACTAGTCACTTTGGGCTTTCAGCCCACAACCTCTTCACCTATATTAATTTACAACTTTGGATTCACGGTCCAAATGAATGAATAAATAAATAAATAAAAAATGTACATAAAATCAACAATACAAATTTAGCAATTTTCCATCAATGGGTTTCGACCCATTATCTTCTTCCATCTTGTTGCATTTTGTACTCTATGTTTTATTCTATTTATCCATCTTTCAAAGTCTTCTAAAAGGGTGGGCCTTAATGTCCCATTACATAATGCAAGAGAACAAACTCTATTTGGACTCCCAAGTAGGTTCATGCAAATAAAAAGATGAAGGAATTAATATATGTTTGCAAAATAAATAAATTGGACAATAAAGAAGCATGAATCAAACTCATATAGAAGAACCAAAAAGGGATGCCATAAGGAACGACAATGAAAAGTTCAGACAAAATTTCAAATTTTGATTAATCGAATACTACATTCTAAAACATGCAGACTGCTCAAAAGAAAAGCTGCGAAAATTTAACTTCAATCAGCCAAAGCAAACACTATTACCTCACGAACAAATTCTAGCTAAAGAGGAGGTCAATTAAGCAAAATAAAGTTCATGAAAAGAAAGAACAAAGGGAAAATAGACATAATTAATCAAACAAAAAACAGAAACATAAATTCAGGAAATTCAGACCTTTGAAAGTTACTACTTTGATACTCAAGCATCATAAAAAAATTCTAGTTGAGTGATTAGTGAACTATGCTTACTTAAAGAAAAGATGATGATAACTCTAAAAATGAATAAATAAACTTACACCATATTACGCTTAGAAGTAAAAGATCGGAAGAATGTTTAAAGGCATTACAATGATCCTTAACCTTAAATGAAGTGTTCAAATCTCCTAATGTGGTGACTAAAAATGGAACAATAGCAAAAGATTTCTTATCCACGAATCTCCAAACACCTATCAAATCTCTTTGAAATGAGGACAGAATATTGACAAAGAAAAATAAGGATAAAGCCTGATTTTTTAAGAGGGGGAATGAAAACAACTTCAAAACCATATAATGAATGCCGAATTAAATTCCATCTAGGCAATTCCAAACATCAACATGACCAAGATTGAAAAGAAGACGCATAAAGCTCATCCTACCTCTCTCTCTTTGCAAGTTATAAGAACTTTGAGTCAACAAGTATCTATGAGGGGTCACGGGATAATTTGTAACCAATATAACATATCCCATGCCCTTTCTTGACATTATTTGTCAAAAATGAACTTTAGGAATATTTCTACTCAATAACAAAAATCCAAACAAACACGGGACCAAGCATTGATAAGGCAAACTAACAAGGCAATAAATCAAAACTATAACAATAGGTATTCGGCTAAATGGATAGCAAATTAGACCACAATATTCAGGTATAAAAGAACAATATGCTAAAACTCACGAAAAATAAAATGTTGCAGTGATATGAAAGATAAATCTAAAACACAAATTATGAGATGAAAGAATTAAGCTCAAAGCTAAAATGATAAACAATAGATCAAAAGAAACTATATAGTGGATCTTCATTAAACAAGGTTGAAACTAAAATAGTGGTTTAAAATATCGAAACAGAACTTATTGAATCAAGATGGTGAACTAAACAACAAAAAGCAGAAATCCCACAAAATATGTTAATTCTTACTAAAAAGTTAATAGCTAACCATCAATATCACTATGGGATAGCGAACTCAAAGCCACCGAACCAAAATGCACAAAATTAACTATGGCACAAAAGCTATAGTATGGACAGTGATACAACAAGCAATATAATGACAATTATTTCAAGCAAGCCCTATGGCTATCAAATCCCTCTACAACGAACAATCCCAGCACATTATTGACAATACAACAGGAAGAATAAAACACTACTATGACTATAGAATGATGGGATGAAGTAGAATAGAATATTGAAACTAAAGGAGTGAATTATTACCTATTTTGGAGCAGGAAAATAATACTCGAGCCTTTGAAGGTATCTCGACCACCACTATAAAGCTTCGCTGCGATACCTAGAACTTTCAGCAGTCGACGACTTTCAAGAAAAAATTTTATACTAAGAAATGAGAGTCTTCTTGCTCAAAAATTTTTCACCTTCAAGACTTGCCTCAAATTTGCTCCAGTGTTACCCTTTTATAAAGAGGATGGAGGGTCACCCTTTGTGTTTCCACCGATGTGGGACAAAAGGGAATGGAGGATAATTCGGGTATTTTCAAATTTGGATTTCGTGATTGTTGTTTCTTCGTTCATTATTGGGTCATTAGGTTTGAGTTTTAGTAGGACACGAGTCATTTTGGATTTGAAATGCTGGGTTGTTGTTCGTTGAACATTGTTGTGCTGATGATGTTTGGGAATCGGCTTTAAGGTCGAGTCGGAGCGATTGCTGGGTTCAGAGGTATTGGGTATTATGTTGAACTGTCGATGTTTGTTGCTGGGTTGATTGAAGTTGTTCGCATTTTGATATTGTTGGTCAATTGTTGTACACTTTTGGAGTTGTTATAGAACGTAGATGAGGAAAAGGAACGGGCTGGGTCAATTAAGGGACGTGGGTTGGCCGAAATTGTTATGTGGTCTTTGATGGGTTGCTAATGAATTAGGCTGGAATAGATTATTTTTTTGGGGATTTTAGGGATTTGGCCAATTCTATTTAAGTTTTGGCCAAATTGAAAATCAATTGGCCAATTGCATCGCAGTTGTGGCCAATTTGATTTCAATTATGGCTAAATATAATAAACTAACTAAATTAAATAAAAATTCAAAATAAATTAATACCTCATTTAATCTCAAGCTTGTTGAGTCAATAAAATAAAACAAATATTCTATCTAATAAATTAATTTTCAATTACAAATTACGTTTAAAATCAGAATTTTATCCATTTGAATTATTTTTCTAGATTAATCTCAGTAATAGTCCAATTTTGATAAAAATATTCATTTAAGTGACAAAATCTATAAAATCTCGTATATGTAAATACAAAAATATATAATCATCACTTAAATGACTAAATTACCCCAAAATAAATATTTTAGAGCATATTTATTCGGAGGAAATAAATAATATAATTTTAATAAAAATTGAAGAAACTTAGGATTAAATTTAGTCGTGGAGGGAAAATCTAGATATCAACAACTGTCCCCTCCCTTTGGGTAGGGTGAATGCAAGTAACCCTGGGCAAAAGAAGTTTGACATTTCTATTTTTTGTCCGACCATAAATTCATTTTTGAAAGAGATTAATTTTTTCACGAGTTTCATAGAGTTATGGCTAGACCTCAGTATCAGATTTCCTACATATCTCAGGTTACTTGAGAATTCATGCCACTAGTAGTTCATAAAGCTTAGTGTAAAGCACAATTTTTGAAAAATTCAAAAGTTATCTCAGTTTTGGAGTTTTTGATGAAACTAAAAAGTTGAGGAATAAAGGGATTTGGGGGAGGTTGGAATACAGTCGAGTTTTCAACAAAGATCCTAACCTACAATCCCTAAGACTCAGGGAATCAGACTGATTGTAGTTTGACTCAATCGATAGAAAAGATAGTCTTTTATTTCAGACGATCTTTGGCCCAGGAGGAATGACAAGTTGATTGAGTTATGGAAAGAAGGAGTGTAACCTCTTAACCATGAATGTGGGATACTTCACATCCATAGGCAATAATTTAGCTGTACATAATTTCCAAAACTCTAAGTATATTGTAACCCGAATTTGAAAGTAAAAGAAGGTTACCCTCACTATGAGTTTAGAAATATCCCGAAGGTGAATTTTAAACCAGAATATCCCAGAATACCCACGTGCCTTCTAATAGGGGTGTGTTTTGATGGTGGTGACAATCATCCTTTATCTCGCGTCCAAAGCGTTTGACGTCCCTCTCTATACTTCATCCCGTTTTGCTACTAAGAAAAAGTTCAACGTTGTACTGCATCCTTTTTGGAGTCGTCCACACCTATGATTTTGATTTGAGATTTTCACCCCCTTGGATACTGTCAACAATGTCTCAAACAAAAATTGTTACTGCTAAACATAATTCACGAAGGGGTATATAGTCTTTTATCATATCTCCACGTGAGTTGTTGCCTAAAAAGTAAACTCATCCTCTCATGTACCTGTTTGGAAGGAAATCACTTGCAATAACAAACACAACAACCCTCTTGGTTGTTGCATAATTAGCTTATTTGTCAATTGAATATGTCTTCAATGTAGGGTGGTCCTTTTGGACACCGACGACACTTTATGTAGAATAGTCCCTGCAATCGTGTAATTTTATTTTGATGTTGCAACCCTTTTGGTCACCTATAATGCTTGTTGTATATGGAATGATAACCTCTCCGGTTATTGACAATGATTCTTTGTATGTGACCTTGGGTAAGTCTTGCGCATCTTTTGTATAGATACGACTTATATATTTCCCTTGAATTGTTAATCTTTTGATAATCTTGCGCATTATTTGATGTTGGATACGAGGTGACATACAGATATCCTTTGAATTGGTATCTTTTAGGTAATCCTGCATATTCTCCATCCTTGGATAAGGGATGGCTTACAAATATCTCTCCAATTGCTAGCTCTGAGGTAATCCTGCACATCATTCAACCTTGGAGATAATATGACTTATAGATATCTCTCAAATTGCTAGTCTTTGGGCAATCCTACACATAATTGATCTTGGATATGACGTGGCTTATGGAGAACTCTTGGATATATCAATTTGATAATCTCGCATATTCTCTGGTAAGGATTTACTTACCACTTGTGGATAACCTTAAAACTATCGATCTTTGGGTAACCTTGCACACTATTCAGTTAGGATATTGGTGTGGCTTATGGATGAACAATGAACTATCGACTTATAGGTAATTCTTGCACACTATCCTGTTTTAAATAATATGACTTATAGATGACCCTCAAATTGTCAATTTCTAGGAAACTTCATATGTCATCCATCTTCAGATAGAGACTTAAAGACGTCTCTTCGAATCATGTGCTTTTGATGCATTCAGATGCTGATTCATGATGAGATATCCTCGACGACAGAGTATTCTATCTCGTGTGTCAACAAATATTAAATTTTGAGATATCCTCGACGCCAACGAATTCTATCTCGCATTTCAACAGATATTAAATTCAATGATATCCTTGACGCCAATGTATTCTATATCGTGTGTCAACGGATATTAAATATTGATGATATCCTCAATGCCAACATATTCTATCTTGCGTGTCGACGGATATTCAATGTAATGGCCCTCTTGAAAATGATATGCGATGGCCCTCTTAGCAATGAAATGACATGTAATGGCTTTCTTGACAATGAAATAAAATGCAATGGCTTTCTTGGCAATGAAATTAAATGCAATGGCCCTCTTGAGAATGAAATAAAATGCCAAGGCCCTCTTGGCAATGAAATAAAATGCATTGGCCATCTTGCCAATGATATGGTATGCAATGGCCCTCTTGGTAATTAAATGATATGCAATGTCCCTCTTTGGAATGAGATGGTATGTAATGGACCTTTTGGTAATGAAATGATATGCAATGGCCCTCTTGACAATGAGATGGTCTACAATGGCCCTCTTGGTAATAAAATGATATGCAATGGCCATCTTGGCAATGAGATTGTATGCAATGGCTCCCTTGGTGATGAAATTATATACAATGTCCCTCTTGGAAATGAAGAGACATGCAATGGCCTTCTTGGCAATAAAATGATATGCAATGGCCCTCTTAGTAATGAGAAAGTATGCAATGGCCCTCTTGGTAATGAAATAATATGCAATGGCCCTCTTGCCAATGAAGTGATATGCAATAGCCCTTTTCGAAATGAAGTGATATACAGTAGCCCTCTTGGCAATGAAATGATATGCAATGGCCCTCTTGGAAGTGAAATAAAATGCAATGACCCTCTTAGCAATGAAATAAAATGCAATGACCCTCTTGGCAATTAGATGAAATTCAATTGCTCTTTTGGCGATTTGAAAATAGTTTCACCTGAGTCCATTTGTCTATGTTTTTTGCTTTCTGCAAGTACCATTTATGTCGTCTTATGGCTAATTTGAGGATGATTTTTTGTTCTTCCTTCTCTTGGAAAATCCTTTGATTGTGGCCTTATAGGTCCATCTCCTTTGACCGTACCTGCGCTCAAGGTAAGTATTTAGTAGACACGAAGTCTCTTTTTCTAGCAATTATTTTTTAGAAAAATTCTAAATACAATGTCACACCCCTATTTTTACCGCTCCAACCCCACTAGGAAGTTGGTTTTAGAGAAAATGGGTTTTTCCAATTAAAGTGATGTTTTTAAATGGAATTATTTATTTTACAGAGTCGCCACTTGGAATTGAGTTTGGGTGTTCCAAGTCACCTTATTGAATCCTCATTCAAAAAAAATGAATCTTTATAATTGGTCTGCAAACTAGAAATTTGGATAAGGAATTTTGTTAACCGAGAGGAAGGTGTGAGGCACCCCTCGAGTCCCGTGGTTCTAGCACGGTCGCTTTAATGACTTATGTCTGGCTTAAATTAATCTTTCGGATACATAACATTTTGTTGGCCCTAAAGTTACTTAAATCCCAATTTTAATTTATTTTAGATTATTTAATTATATTAATGTGTGGTTTTTCGGTAGCAGTACTTTCTGGTCATACGACAAGTTTTGATATGTTTCTCGCGTCCTTGAGGCATTTATGGATCGTTCTCATTTTTTCAAGTCTAAGTAGGCACCTAACATGATTAAAATTTACCCAACCCAATTAGACCGACTTTAAATGGTATGATAAATTTTACTATAACGAATGATCGGTAGTACGGCTTTCCAACAACAATAAAAAAAATTAAAAATCAGTCATTCTTCCATGTTTACGGAGCCATCACCAATCAAGTGATCAATTTTTCCTTCAGAATGCTCAAAGATGTCTGTTATATCCAAACTTTTTATGACAACATTATTTTTAGAGAGAAAGTTAGTCTCGGGATTTATCTCTTTTTTCTTTAGTGATGCTTAATAAAGATCAACCAAGTGCTTGAGAGCACGATAGTCATGTGAATAATATCCTTTTCTACCACATCAGAAACTAGTAATTACTTCATGTTTTTCATCCTTTTTCTTTTTGTTCGATGAATAATTAACACCCAGAACAGGGTTTCTTTCTTGGTCATCACAACCATGACGATGACCACGTCCACGACCAAGGCTGCGACCTTTCCATACCTAGCATGGTGAACGTGCATATCATTTTCCTCAGGGAATGGTGCAGATACCAATTGGTCGGTTCTGGTGATTTTTCATCAACAAATCATTATTTTGTTCAGCCACGAAAATATGAGAACTTAGTTCAGTATACTTCTTGAAACCTTTTTCTCGATATTGTTGTTGTAACAACACATTCGAGGCATGAAAAGTGGAGAGTGACTTTTCCATCATATCGTCATCATTGACTGTCTCTCCACATAGTTTCAATTGAGAAGAAATTCTGAACATGGCAAAATTATATTCATGAACGGACTTATAGTCTTGAAATCTCATATGCATCCATTCGTATCGTGCTTTTGGGAGGTTGATCATCTTTAAGTGGTCAAACCTTTCTTTTAGGCTATTCCACAATACGAGTGGATCCTTAGTAGTAAGAAACATGTATTATTATATTATTATATTATTATTTTACTATTAATATAATATAATATTAATATAATCCAAATTCCTTATAACACTTTATTAGCACGAGACTCTACCATCTCAAATTTGAAGGCTAAGGCTAAGATATAGATAAATCAATATCTTTTGCATAGACAATTAATCAATGTATTGATTTTCCATATAAGTCGGTATTTTATCAAATTATATTATGTAACGCCCTGAAAATGAGTCCTAGAGCATCACACGGTGCTTGAGGCTACGAGTAGCCCCAAGCTAACCCTTTGAGCGATTTTCATTCAATTCAACACAAATCAATGGGGTTTCCATAAATAACCCTCAAATATCAACAAAGTAATCATCATCCAAGAATAAAAGAATGTTAGAAAGATAACAAAATACGACTTATTAGTCAACTCCCAACATCTATACTAGTCTGACAAGCCTCTAAGAAAATCAATAAAACCAGCGAGCCATTAAGACATGCCCCAACTGACTTATACTCAGTTATCAAATGTAAACAATTCCGTGAAACTAACATCAGACATCACGTCCTCAAAACATAAGGACTCACCACAACAGAGGATGTAGAACAGCGTGCCCAAAGAATCACTGTCGAACCTAGAACTGAGCACCTGAACCTACATTCCAAGAAAATGCAGCCCACATCCGAAGATGTGGGTCAATACCATGGAAAGGAACCGAGTATATGGGGGTGTATGCAGTTGTATAAACATCATCATCATAAATATTTATAAGAAATAAGCAGGATGTATGAAAGACTCATATAGCCCGAAGAAAATCATCATAATCATGAGAGGATGAAATAAGTATAATAACACATGTGAGTCATCATATAATCTGTCAATCACTTTCAGTTCATCAAGAATATCATTTCTCATAATGTAAATATCATTTAAATCTTTCAAAAGAATAACTTTCACAATTCCACTTTCAAATCACTTCACCATTCACCATAAACACAAGGAAACACACACACACTGGGAGATCCTATAACCGACATAAACTATGTGAGCTACATGGAGTCCAACGTACAACCCACGTTGGGGAGAGCCGTCCTATCCTTTCCATCAGAGTAGGACTATCGATATCAAAACCACACAAACTAGTGATCACTATATAAATCAGCCTCAGGCTCACTTCTACGGGGGCACGTAATTCTAGGAAAGTAAGGTCGCTTTATACCTCCCACTCGGTGCTAAAGATTTCTCTCGGACTTAGCTCAGATCATTTCAAAGACAATCCACAACAAAATAATTTCAGTAATATATAAATATACATCGGGAGCCATCATGCTTCCCATCTATCAAAATCAACCACGTTGTGGATTTCTTTCACACTCGAGTTCAAAACAACTCCGTTAAGACCAAAAGGTCAAATCATTCAAAATATCTCAAATATTCAACATCAACGTGCTTATAACACACACTTTCTAAAAAAAATACAATTTCCAATGGAGATTCACGACCCAAATATCAAAATCATGATAAATATCGTTCAAGATTCATGCTTTATATCACCACACATGTAAATTCATATTTCAAAATCATAAACATCAAGATTTCATAATAATCATCATAAGATATGGGTTCATGCTTCAAATTCATAAAAATCAAATAAAAATCATGCCTTTGTAAAGAAAATTACTTTTGGGCACAAGAACAAAAGAGAGTTCTTGTTGAAAAATCCCACATACTTTGAATGATGAACTTTAAATCGATACTCATTTTTGAGATGTTAATCGTGCCTTTGAATGATGGTTCTTGGAGTTCTTGAACTAGGAACTTGGAATCTTGAATAAATTTGCAGAAATAAATGGTGAACTTTGGAGGTTCTTGAAGTTGGTTGTAGGAGCTTAGGGTTTTCTTTTTCAGGGAATTTGATGAAATATAACATATAATGCTTCTAATAGGCTTTAATATAGGGTTTGGATGGATTTTGGGTGAGGAGGAATGACCAAAACGCCCCTAAAAATCAAATAAATTCTCGAATCTGTCCTTTGGTGGACTGTTTTGATAGTCTGAAGTAGATCAACCATAATGTTTTACTCCGATATCCAAATTGGATGAAACCAATTTCATTAGAAAGAGGACTCCTCATATATTTCTGTTGATATATAGTATCTCACCCAGATCATTGTGTACGAGGAGTTATGATCATTTGAAATTGACCCAAAAATTCACTTTTGATAAGCTGAAGTAGATCGACCATAACTTTTTGCTTCGATAGACAAATTGGATGAAACCAATTTCATCGAAAAGAGGACTCGCAGAGCTTTCCGTTGATATATAGTATATCAGCCAGACTATTATGTACAAGGAGTTATGATCATTTAAAGTTGGAGCAAAAATACGCCAGGCCTCAGTACTTTTTCCTGAATGTTTTACTGTTCACTACTATTCACGGTTCGATCGGAATGCTCATAACTCGTCGCTCGGATGTCCGTTTTGGAAGATCCATATATCGTTGGAAAGGTTATTCGATACTCTACGCAATGGTGGGTTATAATCTAAGACATTCCGCATGAAAAATTTATAGTTCATTCTAGAAGATAGAACCCAACACGTTTACGCACAAAATTTCAACGAAAAATTTTCCAGGGTATTTCATATTATTTTACAATTTTATTTTTAGATTGAAAATAAAAGGTGCATTTGTACGTATAGAAAGTTTTAAAAAGTTACCTTCAATAAACAAAGATGTAAAAGAACTTTTTTCCATGTATTTTAGGAGTCTTTGATTCAAATATATTTCTTTTTATATATTTTAGGAGTTTAGTTAATATTATAAATATAATTAAATAATAATTAAAAGAAAAATGGTGAAAAGACGATTTTGTCAAAAGTAAAGACTTTAATGAAGGGTAAAAAGTTCAAATCAATTTCCTAAGGGTCTTCACACTTTTAATATATTATAGATTTTTATTTTTTATCTTTTTGCTTGCATGCACACATATAGGTCTAAGATTCTATTTACAATGCAATTGTACTAATCACATGTCAACCGAATGCAATGTTCTATCTTTTAACGCTAATGACCCTAACGACTATCTCATTTATAATTCAATCAAATTTTGTTAACGTTACTTCGGAATAGAAAACTAGTTATAAATGGAGACATAAAGTAAACTATATAAAAATAACAAATTGCACATAACAAACAATAGAAAAAGTCATGGAAATAACTTTATTCATGCTTCGATTCATAACCAAATTTACAAAAGTAATAGTATAGAAACTAAATAAGAACCTGTATGACAGATTAAATAGAAAGAGAAGCTCTTACGTCGAACCAAAAACTTGAACAGAAAACCTCGAACTCTCCTTCTCACTCGGGTGTTTCTTCTTCCTCTTTGTTCCCTACTGTTTTTCTTTTTTCGTTTCCTTACTGTTTTTCTTGTTTTTCTTTCTTACTATTTTTCTTATTTTCTTTCGTACTTTTTCCTTCTGTTTTCCTTAGTTTTCTTCTTGTGTTTTTGCTTTGGTTTAGTTTTTTCCTCTCTTTTTTTTTTCCCTTTTGTTTTTCCCCACTTTTTATCTTTTGGTTTGTCCATTGTTTTTCTTCTGTGTTGTGTGTGTTATATGTATAGTGTATGTGTGTCGTGTGTTATGTGTTCCAGAAAAGAATGAGATGTGGGGAAGGTTGAGGGAAATATGGGGGAGTTGGGGTATTTGGGATAGGATTTCCTTTTTTTCTAAAATAATGTCTTAAATAAATAAATAAAAATAAAAGTGATAAAATTTATTTATAACTAATAAATTACAAAATAAGTTAAATAATTAGTCTTAGGAGTAAATTGAAGGAAAGGTGTCATTTAAGTCTTGAATGAAGGATTGGTGACATTGACCTACTTAAAGAGTCAAACATAATTAAGAAACTTGATTAGGTAAATGGTGAACTTGATTAATATTTTTCAAAATTTTTAGTCTTTTCAAAAATACAAATCAACTCACACCCACAAAACTTCCCTCTCTTTGCAAATCAATCTCTCTTTTTTCTTCATCTCTATAGTTTCTCTCTCTAACTTCTCCCAACCATCAACTTTTAAATTTCTCCCTTCAATCTTGTGCAACTTCAACCTCTGGTGAAAAATAGTTTTGAGTTCTTTCCCTTTTCTTTTTTATTTTCAACCATGAGTCGACGTGACAACATTCTCCAGCGATAACAACTTCGAGTTCTTCATCGTTTGTTTTCAATTTTCATAGGTAAAAAGTTAGAGCTTTTTAGGTATGACGACATGAGAAACTTGATTTGTTAGTGTTTGTTATTTTTTTATATTTTTTTGTTATTTTTTTATGTTTGTTATTTTTTAGTTGAATTTCACATATTGATGTATCTACTACTGCTGTTTTTTCAACAATGGATAGAACATGTAACGTGAATATGAATAATCTATTGAAATATATATGACTAATCTGTTGCACAGATGAGTAATCTGTTGTAACACATGTGACTAATCTGTTGCACGAATGAGTAATCTGATGCAACATATATGACTAATCTATTGCAACAGATGAGTAATCTGTTGCAACTTATATGACTAATCTATTGCAACATATGAGTCATATATTGCAACAACATGTGGGTAGTCTGTTGCAATAGATGAATCATATATTGTAACGGATTACTCATCTGTTACAACAGATTACTCATTATTGGATTCGTATTATAGTGTTGTAATATGAATCGAATATATGGGTCATCGGTTGCAATAGATTAGTCATATATTACAATAAATTACTTATGTGTTGCAACAGATGACTCATATATTTGATTCATGTTGTGGGAACTATCGATTGTAGCAGTAGCAGATACACCAAATAAGAAATTCAACAAAAATCATAATTTTACTTACAAAATCACCTATGAAGTAATGTCCAAGTTATATACGAACAAAATTTGACCTAAAAAAATTCAAAAATTTCAACAGGGGCACAACAAATAAGTAAAACACATGAAAAATTTTCATGAAATAGTTAAAGAAGACAAAAATAGTATATCATACATCAAATGCAAAAGGATCAAGGGGACAAACGTTTGAGTTCTCCTAAAAACGTTTAAGTTCCCTAGTATTTTAATTGCTTTCTATAGATGACCCATCTGTTAAAACATATTTTCTATCTGTTTGATAATTTCAAACAGATGAATCATCTGATGCATCATGTTAGTCATCAGTTGATTCAAATTAAGCAATTATTAGTAATAACTAAATTGATTTAGCTAAAATTAAAGACGTCTTTAAGACAACGAGACAAACATTTGAGTGCATCTAAAAATATTTGAGTTTTTTAGTGCTTTAATTATTTCCCAACAGATGACCTATTTGTTGCAACAAGTTAGTCATCTGTTGCAACAGATGTTTATAACAGGTTAGTCATTTGTTGATTCAAATTAAGCAACTATTAATAATAACTAAATTAATTTAATTAAAATTGAAGACAAGAATTTAATACAAGACCTTAGACAAGGAGACAAATGTTTGAGTTCTCCTAAAAATATTTGAGTTTTAGTATTTTAAATTATTTTTCAACATATATCTTGTCTATTTTATAATTTCCAACAGATGAGTATATGTTGCAAAATTAGTCATCTGTTGCAACAGATGTCTATATTTATTTGATAATTTTCAATATATAAGTTAGTTATTGCAACAGGTTAGTCATCTGTTGCAATAGATGTCTATATCTGTTTGGTCATTTTCAACAGATGTCTTTAATTGTTGGATCATTTCCAACAAATTACTCATCTATTGCAACATGTTAGTCATCTATTGATTCAAATTAAGTTATTATTAGTAATAACTAAATTGATTTAACTAAAATAAAATATGAATTAATAAGTTCAATTACAGTTTCAATTAATCCCATAGTAATTGCACGATCAGCTAAGTATGTTCGTCCTAAGTAGAGTGATCAATTGACCAATTTTATTTGAAATGATTCAAACTAAGACATCATTAGAAATAACTATACTGACTTAACTAAAATTAAAGATGAATTAGTAAGTTCAATTACGATTTTAATTAATCTCATGGTAAAAATAGTGTATTGATAAATAATGATTTGTTATTGTTTCTATTGAATAAATCTTGCTATTGATTTATTTTTTCAACAAATGAATAATTTGTTGCAATAAATGAATAATTTGTTGCAACAGATGAATCATATGTTGCAAAAATGAATCAGTTACCCCACCAGATGAGTCATATGTTATAACAGAAGGGTCATCTGTTATAACAAATGGACCATATATTGCAACAAATAGATCATCTGTTGGAAAAACTCAAGGGTCGTGACTTTTCGGTCATTTCATTAAAACAAATGATTCGTAAATAAATAATATAAAAAAATACGATAAGCACAATTTTGTAGCTATTTAATTTAAATAACTAAAACGTTAAAAAGGTGAAAAGTTATGAATTTTTACCTTTTTGGTTTTTAAATATATTTTTTTAATTTAAATAATTGAAAAGTTACCAAGTTTGATTTAATTAATAGATATCATTATTAAAAAAGAGGTGAACGGTCTTGATTTTTTTGCCTAACACACTGCACTACTCACTGATTCAATCTTTTATAAATAGATCTCCTCAGCTCTATCTCTTGCATAAAACTGTCATTATATCTTCAATCACTTCTCTTTCAAAAATAAATTTCTTGTTCATCCGTTGAGGTATGTTTTTTATTTTATTGTTCTAATATGAAAAGTATTAACATGCATCTATATTTTAGTTAAGTTCCACATTTTTTTTGTTAAACTACTAGTTGGTAGTATATGTGGTTTAGTATTTTACGTTATTTTTTCATGCATGTTCTAGATATGACTGATCTGATTTGGTACATGGTAATTTTCCTTGACACAGTGTAGGAACTTGAAAGGCTGGTTCATGAACTCAAGTGAGAGTTGGGCGCCGCGAGAGCAAGGGTGCTTCATTGGATTCGAAAGCTGAGGGTTCTGCTGCCCAATGGATTTATTGACAATAATAATAATAATAATAATAATAATAATTAGGTTATATTTTTTTATCATATATAATTTATTTTATCAGATCTATCTAATGTTGTACATATATTTTATGTAATGAATTCGGAAATCTATATTTGATTGACTGAGTTTATTCTTATTTTTTTCATTCTGCCTATTTTTTAAAGATGTTGAGAGGTGTAGGTTTTTTAGCGTTCGGAAGTGGAAAGAATCAATTACAAGAAAGAATGTGTTTGGTTGAGAGCAAGTTCATAGACTAAAATTAAATAACAACACAAGATTATTTATTATTACCATAAAATTAAAAATAGATTGATAACAGATTGTTCATTTGTTGCAACAGATGAGTAATCTATTGAAAATGACCAAGTAGATAAAGACATCTATTGCAACAGATTAATCGTCTGTCGCAACAAATTAGTAATATGTTGAAAATGACCAAACGAATAAAGACATCTATTGCAACAGATTAGTCATCTTTGCAACAGATTAGTAATCTATTGGAAATTGCAAATAGTTAAAGTCATATGTTGTAATAGAGCGGTCATCTGTTGGAAATGACCAACAGATAAAGACATTTGTTACAATAGATGATCAATCTGTTGCAACATATGCTTCATCTATTTCATAATTTTCAACAAATGACTCATCTGTTGCAACAGGTTAAATCTGTTACAATAAGTTATACACTTAAATAATCATGTAATTACTATGATATTAATTAAAATTGTAATTATTAAGTAAATTTATCTATTACTAATAATGGCTTAATTTGAATCATTTTAAATAAAATTAGCCAATTGATCACTCTAATTAGAATGAACACACTAAGATGATCGTATAATTAATATGAGAATAATTGAAAATCATAATTGAACTTATCAATTCATCTTTAATTTTAGTTAAATCAATGTAGTTATTACTAATAATGTCTTAATTTGAATCATTTCAAATAAAATTAGTCAATTAATACTTTGCTCAAGATGGATTCACTTAGATGATCATGTAATTACTATGAGATTAATTGAAATCATAATTAAAATTATCAATTCATCTTTAATTTTGGTTAAATTAATTTAGTTATTACTAATAATTGCTTAATTTTAATTATTTCAAATAAAATTGGTCTATTGATCATTCTGCTTAAGACAAAACACTTAGTTGATCATGTAATTAATATAAAATTAATTGAAATTATAAGTGAACTTACTAATTCATCCTTAATTTTTGTTAAATCAATATAGTTATTTCTAAATATGGCTTGGTTGAATCATTTCAAATAAAATTGGTCAATTGATCACTCTACTCAGGACGAACACACTTAGTTGATCATGTAATTACCATGAGATTAATTGAAGCTATAATTGAACTTATCAATTCATGTTTAATTCTAGTTAAATCAATTTAGTTATTACTAATATAATGGCTTAATATGAATCAATAGATGACTAACATTTGCAAAAGATGAGTAATTTGTTAAAAATGACCAAACGGATAAAGACATCTGTTGCAACAGATTAGTCATCTGTTGGAAATGACAAGCAGATAAAGTCATATGTTGCAACAGATTGGCCATCTGTTGAAAATGGCCAACAGATAAAGATATTTGTTACAACAGATGACCAATCTATTACAACATATGTGCATATCTGTTTGATAATTTTCAACATATGACTCATATGTTGCAACAGGTAAAATCTGTCGCAATAGGTTATACACTTAAATGATCATGTAATTACTAAGAGATTAATTGAAATAGTAATTATTAAATCAATTTAGTTATTACTAATAATGGCATAATTTTAATCATTTCAAATAAAATTAGTCGATTGATCACTCTACTCAGAACGAACACACTAAGATGATCGTGTAATTAATATGAGAATAATTGAAATCATAATTGAACTTATCAATTCAACTTTAATTTTAGTTAAATCAATGTAGTTATTACTAATAATGTCTTAATTTGAATCATTTCAAATTAAATTGGTCAATTAATACTTTACTCAAGATGAACAAACTTAGACGATCATATAATTACTATGAGATTAATTGAAATCGTAATTAAAATTATCAATTCATCTTTAATTTTAGTTAAATCAATTTAATTATTACTAATAATTGCTTAATTTAATTATTTCAAATAAAATTGTTCAATTGATTATTCTACGTAGGACGAAACACTTAGTTGATCATGTAATTATTATAAAATTATTTGAAATTGTAAGTGAACTTTCTAATTCATCTTTAATTTTAGTTAAATCAATATAGTTATTTCTAATTATGGTTTGCTTTGAATCATTTAAAATAAAATTGGTTAATCGATCACTCTACTCAGAACGAACACACTTAGTTGATCATGTAATTACCATGAGAGACTTATTAATTCATGTTTTATTCTAGTTAAATCAGTTTAGTTATTACTAATATGATGGCTTAATACGAATCAATAGATGACTAACATGTTGCAAAAGATGAGTAATCTGATGAAAATGACCAAACAGATAAAGACATTTGTTGAAAATGACCAAACAAATATAAACATATGTTGCAACAAATGACTAACCTGTTGCAATAAATGACTCATCTATTGAAAAGTATCAAACAGATATAAACATCTGTTGCAACAGATGACTAAATTGTTGCAATATATGATTCATTTGTTGAAAATTATCAAACATATAGGATATATGTTGGAAAATAATTTAAAATACTAAAGCTCAGATGTCTTTAAAAGAACTCAAATGTTTGTTCCCTTGTCTAAGGTCTTGTCTTTAATTTTAGTTAAATCAATTTAGTTATTACTAATAATTGCTTAATTTGAATCATTTCAAATAAAATCATCAATTAATCATTCTATTAAGGACGGATACATTAATTGAAATTGTAAGTGGACTTATCAATTCATCTTTAGATTAGTTAAAATCAATTTATTTATTACTAATAATGACTCAATTTGAATCATTTCAAATAAAATTGGTCGATTGATCACTCTCCTAGAGATGAATACACATAGTTGATCATGTAATTACTATGAGATTAATTGAAATTGTAAGTGAACTTATAAATTCATCTTTAATTTTAGTTATATCAATTTAGCTATTACGAATAATGGTCTAATTTGATTCATTTCAAATAAAATTGGTCAATTGATCACTTTACTCATGACGAATACACTTAGTTGATCCTTTAATTACTGTGAACTTAATTAAAATTGTAAGTTTATCTTTAATTTTAGTTAAATCAATTTAGTTATTACTAATAATGACTTAATTTGAACCATTTCAAATAAAATTGGTCGATTGATCACTCTACTCGGGACGAATACACTTAGTTAATATGTAATTACTATAAGATTAACTGAAATTATAAGTGAACTAATCAATTCATGTTTAATTTTAGTTAAATCAACATAGTTATTACAAATAATGGATTAATTTGAATCATTTCAAATAAAATTGGTTAATTAATTATTCTACTAAGGATGAAACACTTAATTGATCATGTAATTACTATGAAATTAATTGAAATCGTAATTGAACTTACTAATTCATCTTTAATTTATTTAAATCAATATAGTTATTTCTAATAATGGTTTAATTTGAATTATTTCAAATAAAATTGGTCAATTAATCATTCTACTCAGTATGAAACACTTAATTGATCATGTAATTACTATGAGATTAATTGAAATCATAATTGAACTTACTAATTCATCTTTAATTTTAGTTAAATCAATATCGTTATTTCTAATGATGACTTAGTTAGAATCATTTCAAATAAAATTGGTCAATTGATCACTCTACTCAGGACGAACATACTTAATTGATTGTATAATTACCATGAGATTAATTGAAACTGTAATTGAACTTATTAATTCATATTTTATTTTAGTAATCAATTTAGTTATTACTAACAATGGCTTAATTTAAATTAATAGATGACTAACATGTTACAACAGATGAGTAATCTATTGAAAATGACCAAAATAATAAAAACATCTATTGAAAATGACCAAACAGATATAGACATTTGTTGCAATAGATGACTCACTTGTTGTAACAACTAAGTTATTGCTTTTTTAGTCATTTCAGCATGTTGATAGAGAGCTACTCGAGTTGACGTCCGAGGCTTCCTCTTTCCCTTTAAAATCAAAAAAAGCGGTGAAGTCCATCCTAAAGTTCCTTGGATGATGCAGGCATCAGAGGCTTGTGGGAAAACGTCAGATCTTTTTTGGTAAGCCAAAAGTGCACCCCACGGAGCGGTAAGTAAGTAGTCCCGTATGAAATTCAGAAAACATTCATATCTGGCACTTGAGGAGGGTAGGGGCAGAGGGAATTTCCGGTGGAGCGGGGATTCAAGACTTTCAACCTGATTCGGCTCGTACTCACATTCGCCCTAATCAATATAGAGCCGATGCTACGATCTCTTTCTGCATAGAGCTGCCAGCAGGGTTGAGATATCATCTATAGAAAATTATCAAATAGATATAGACATCTGTTGCAACAGATGACTAAGTTGTTTCAACATATGACTCATCTGTTGGAAATTATTAAATAGACAAAATATATGTTGAAAAATAATTTAAAATACTAAACTCAAACGTCTTTTAGGAAAACTCAAACGTTTTTCCCCTTGTCTAATGTCTTGTCTTCAATTTTAATTAAATTAATCTAATTATTATTAATAATTACTTAATTTGAATCAATAAATAACTAACCTGTTATAAGCATTTGTTGCAACAGATGACAAACTTATTGCAACAAATAGGTCATCTGTTGGAAAATAATTAAAATACTAGGAAACTCAGACATTTTTAAGAGAACTCAAATATTTTTCCCATTGTCTTAAAGACTTGTCTTTAATTTTAGGTAAATCAATTTTGTTATTACTAATAATTGCTTAATTTGAATCAACAGATAGCTAACATATTGCAACAGATGATTCATCTGTTGGAAATTATAAAACAGATAGAAAATTTGTTATAACAGATGGGTCAACCATTAGAAAGCAATTAAATTACTAGGAAACATAAACATTTTAAGTGGAACTCAAATATTTTTCCTCTTGATCCTTTTGCATTTGATGTATGATATACTATTTTTGTCTTCTTTACATGTTTCATGATTTTTTTTTATATATTTCACTTATTCCTTGTGCCCCTGTTGAAATTTTTGGAATTTTTTTAGGTCAGATTTTGTTCGTATATGTAATACCCCACATTTTGGACTAGAATGAAAATCCATCATTCCTATGTGTAGATATTTTAAAAGCCTCGAATCTAATGTAAATTTAGTGTTTTAATAAATTATGTAGGGTGGGAATCTATTTGAGCATGAATTTAGATCATAGAAGTTCTCTAGCTCAAGTACAAGTTGAAAGCTTTCCTATCGTTCAAGTTTTAGTGAGCGTCAAAACTTGGGTCAATTTCAATCGATCATAAAACCTTATATATATATTGAATTAGAGGTCCTACTATATATCAATGAAATCTCTTTGAATTATCTTTCCAATGATACCAATTTCACTCAAATCGGACACCCAAGCAAGAAGTTATGACTTTTTGAAGTGGAATACGTCGCCTGACATTAGGTGTGCGACGCACAACCTAAGGTGTGCAATAAGGTGTGCGACGTACACCCTAATATGTGTGATAAGATTTGAAACTCACACCCTAAGGTGTACGATAAAGTGTGCGCCGCACATGTGGGTGTTCAGGTGACTTAAAAGTCCATTTTTGGAGAAAAAATAGTCCTTTTCCATCCCTATATAATGCCTAAACACGGAATTAAGCCCTTATTTCACCAAAACATATTCTTTCTCTCAAAATCCTCTCAAGAACCCAAGCTAGGGTTTTTATAGAAGATTCAAGATCAAGCAATTCTCTACATGGATCTTCATGAAATTGAGAAATAAGGTATGCGTAGTGTTCGTCCACGGATCCTTTTAATCCGCGGAGCTCAACAACCATATTTTTAATAATAAATTATGATCTTTATGTTGTTGTGTGATTATGTTCATGTTGATGGTTTTTAATTATGTTTTAAGATGGTATCTAAATGTGTTTCCAAGAAGTGTATGGGCATGTTAGTTGGGAAACCCATGAATTTGGGTGGTTCAAGATTTCTAAATTTGTTAAGTACACCTATGTTCAATATTGTGCATTTAAGGTGTTTGATAAAATGCCTAGAATGATAAAAAATCATGTATTATAACTTAGGGGTGAACTATATGATAAATTCATGCTAGTCTATTATGTTCAAAGAGATTACTTGTCATTCTTGTGCAATATATGTGTTAGTGAAATGTACATGATGATTGGGGAATGGATTCAT
This sequence comes from Capsicum annuum, assembly GCF_002878395.1. Lineage (NCBI taxonomy): Eukaryota > Viridiplantae > Streptophyta > Magnoliopsida > Solanales > Solanaceae > Capsicum > Capsicum annuum. Next base: position 30,872,310 of record NC_061122.1, read on the forward strand.
AGTTTGTCTATAAGCCTTCCATGCTATAAACAAGATCATGATTTTGAAGTATCACATGAGTTATCCCCAAATTATTAAAATATGAACTAAATGTTACATTTTTCAATCACTTATGCTTAAATGGTTTCCATGCTATCGTTATGAACAATATATGGTGTCAGAATGCCCATGATATTAGAATATGAGATTCATGACTTGATTATAAGCATTCCTATTCATGTTAGATATTATGATGACCATGTACTTCATGAAATCCCTCACTCATGTATTATGGATTGTTATTGATGGTCATGTACTCAAGAAAATCAAGTTGTGTCAGTTTCCTTCCATCGATTCCTAGGGGTACTTGTACCCAAAAAATGTAGTTGCGTGCCTAGAGCCATGTCATGTTATCACGATACTCTTAGTCAAGCCATGATCTATAGAATTTGGTCAGTCATATGACTCAGGAAAACTCAGTAATCTCAGTAGTCCGGTAATCTCAGTAATCTCAGTGCTCAGTAACCTCAGCAACCTTTGTATTCACAGTTAATCTCAGTAACTTCAGTACTCTCAACCAGTCCTCAAAACTCAGTTCATTCCATCAGTCTTCGAAATCTAGTAAACTTAGTTTAGCTCCGCTAAACAATACCACTAGTATCAGTTAAGTTAATCAGTATCAGTTCATCTAATAAGTTCAGTTTATTTATTCAGTTCATCTTAGTTATTCAGAATCTTAGTATCAGTACACTCATGTTGTCAGTATTCAGACTCAGTAGTCAGTATCTCCACGAGTTCAGTTATAGTTATGTATGCATATATGTATTCTCATGTTCATATCAGTCAGTATTGTTCATGCATATAACCCTTTGCATTTATCCTACCTCACTCGTATACTCAGTACATTAAGATGTACTGACGCATTTGTGCTATGGTGCTTTATCTTATGCTACACCATAGGTTCAGAGGAACGAGCTCCAAATCAGCAATAGCATTCCAGTGTTCAGAGTTTGCAGTGAGTCCTCATTCGAGGACGATATGATTATTGCTTCATTTACTATTTTAGTTTAGCTGCTAGATGGAGTTAGCTGGGAACATGTCCCATCAACTCCTTATTCAGACATTTTAGAGGCTTTCCAGACTATAGCATGTCAGACAGTTATTTTAAATTTTTTTGGTATTGTTATACCATTTTCAGACATTAACTTATCAGATATTTATTCAGATTTGAACCTTCTGGCCATTTAGTACATGTTTCCATATTTTCATGTTATATTATGCAGTGTACAGGTATAGATATCGGTCATGGGTTAGCTTGTGGTCCTTCGGGGTCATGAGCACCGTGTAGCATTTCGATTCAGAAAATCAGGGTGTTACAAACTTGGTATCAGAGCCTAAGGTTCAATAGAGTCCTAGGAAGTTTGAAAGCCGTATTTAGTAGAGTCTTGTACATATGTGTATTGTGTACCACACTTATATGCAGGAGTCTATGAGATGTTTAAAGAATTGTTTCCCTTCTTTCATGTTTTAGATCGCGCTATAGCAAGGTTCTCTAAGAAAATCATGTAGATTCTCATCATGCTTCACTCATATTAATTCCACCTTACTTTCAAGGTAATAGAAATAGTGAAGCTCAAGTCCTAATGATAGGGCTTTCTAAAATAGTATCCCATCAGTTAAGTTATGTTCCAAAGTTGTATGGATCTCATTCATGATAATGAGAACTCGTTCTCAAACCTAGATTTAGATATGCCATCAGATCCCTTCTTAAAATCCTATGATAGCATATGACCCAAAATTAGAAGCATGAACCCAGGGGTTTAGTAGTAATGGAGTTGGGATAATGTTATCCGAATTGATCAGATATGTATTCATGGGGATAGTTGTGCTATAATGAATCAGTAGGCTTGAACAATGTGAGTTAGAAATTTAAGTTTATTGACTTGAAATTAAGCATGAAGGTGTGAATGTGATATTATTAGTATATGAGAAAACAGAGCCAGATGATGTATTTAGTAAGGCGACCATGTGTTGATCAGAGTATAAGTATGTGATGATGATTTCAGTGCAGTTGAAAGATTAGTTTAGTATTCACAGACTTATTATCATGGCTTAAAGCTAAGGGAGAGATAATAGATCAAGTAACCAAGTCAAGCTCTCAAATTCCAGTAGTAGTACCAGTATATACAGAAAAGCAGTTAGGGAAGGCGATTCCTGACCCATCCTTATCTCAGTGTAAAGCTTTGTACTTCAGTCATCATAGTGCTTATGCATTCTTCATGTCTCAAATTCCATGGATGTAGCTTATGTTCACATGTATTCCATAAAATTGTGTATGCTTTCAGTTCCTAGTATAGGAAGTTCAGTTGTAGATCACTCAGTGTTACAAATCATGCTCCATGAACTCAAAAATTCCAGACTCAGGTCATGCAGCTCATGACTCATGTACACGTATCATTCTCCCCAGTATACTCAGTTTCCATGACTCATGCTACGCCCCTACTGATCTGATAAATTTAGACTATATCATGTATATACTCTGTTCAGACCTTTTTGGTAAATCCATGTTGTTAATATTCTATTCCTCAAGTTCAGTCAGTATCCATTTATGTTTTAGGTTCTCCTGATTTAACCCTTCATGAGCTCTCTTTATGAGAATAGTATAGTGTTGAGAAATTGCTTAGATAGGAGAGAGTTAATGTTTCATGTTAAGAGCAGATTATTTCATGCATGTTTTATACAAGGGTGTAGATACAAAGATAGGCTTGAATATCCTTTTATTATGCAAGCAAAGGGCTAGCAAGAGGTAGTACTTAGAAATTTGAAAAAAATTCAGAGTGTGAATGTATATTCAGATCCTTGACTTATGTCAGCCTTCATTATACGACTATCATAACTCAGTTGCCATCTCAGTTATAGTTTCAGTACTCAACACTCAGTAATTAGCGTTCAATCTCAGAATTAAGCACTTCAGTATCAGTCAAAACCTTAATTTCAGTATTCAGTTATCGGAACCCAGTATTTAGTTCCAGTATGGATCCCAGTTACATTCTTAAGTAATAGTGTCAGCTTTAGATCTGTATTCAGCTCAGAAATTCAGTTTAGTTTTAGACTTTCTTGACTATAGCATACAGTTATCAGCTACTCAGTTACAGGTATTCCAATACTTCAGTCTATGGAATGTTTCCAAATCATGTAATACGCTTGGTCCTATATTTTCAGACAATATAGCTTTCATGAAATCCATAATCAGTTACCTCATGTTACTCAGTCAGTCCCTTCTTATATGCATAATACTTTATGGCCTCAGCCCAGCTACTCAGATTAAGTACAATTTAGTCTTGCATACCCAGCATTCAGTTATCAGTTACTCAGTTAATCAGATAAGTCAATATGTTTATGCATTCGTGCATCATGCTTCAGTTTCAGATCTCAGATAATTAGTCATGAGTTTGTACCTAGGTGCCTTATACATCACCTCAACTTCCTCAATATCTCAGCAAAGTCAGTCCAACATCCTTCAAGGGACATAGTGTCCCAAGGGGGAGATACACTATATCCCCCAAACTTTCTTGATTTAAACATGTTATTTTATTCGATGAATCTATCTTAGAGGAAGTGTTACTTATGAGCCGACCCTCTAGCTTCAAAACTCAGCAGTAAGTTATGTACTCAATGGCTCAGTGTAGCCATGATACGATACTCTGTCAATGTCACGCATTACAGACTCAATTTAGTTCATGTATCATTTTCCAAATTCAGTTATGTTCTTATGTTTCCGCTCATGCATATTGAGTAATCAATCTCAGAATTATCAGTATTTTCAGTTCATGGTAGCAGTCTTCTTTAACCTTACTCATTATCATGTTTAGATTTCAGTACCAAACTTGGTATTTAGTTTTATGCTCAGTTTTTAGCTCAAACTTGGTATCTTTACCATTACATGTTCATGAGTCAGTTCAGTTATGTATTCCCACCTTAGATATGCATGATCAGCTTACCAGTACTTTTAGTCATGCATTCACGTATCATGTCAGTCATATAATCATGCATCAGATATGCATGGATTCATCTTATCAGTTATGCATCAGATAGTCATTCTCAGTTTTAGAAACTCAGTTTATTAGAACACTCAGTCCTACATTCATAAATCAGCTACCCATGCATCAGATATGCATGTACAGTATTATATGCTTAATTTTCAGTCATGTCAGCCATGAAATCATGTTAAGTCATTCATTCTCAGTACTCACATCAGTTACCTTTTTTCTCATCTCAGCCAGTCTCATTCGAGGACGAATTTTCCCAAGGGGGAGATATAGTAATACCCCACATTTTGGATTATAATGAAAATCCATCATTCCTATGTGTAGATAATTTAAAAGCCTCGAATCTAATGTAAATTTAGTGTTTTAATAAATTATGTAGGGTGGGAATCTATTTGAGCATGAATTTAGATCATAGAAGTTCCCTAACTCAAGTACAAGTTGAAAGCTTTCCTATCGTTCAAGTTTTAGTGAGCGTCAAAACTTGGGTCAATTTCAATCGGTCATAACACCTTATATATATTGAATTAGAGGTCTTACTATATATCAATGAAATCTCTTTGAATTATCTTTCCAATACCAATTTCACTCAAATCGGACACCCGAGCAAGAAGTTATGACTTTTTGAAGTGGAGTACGTCGCCTGACATTAGGTGTGCGACGCACAACCTAAGGTGTGCAATAAGGTGTGAGACGTACACCCTAATATGTGTGATAAGATTTTCAACTCACACCCTAAGGTGTACGATAAAGTGTGCGCCGCACATGTGGGTGTTAAGGTGACTTAAAAGTCCATTTTTGGAGAAAAAATAGTCCTTTTTCCACCCCTATATAATGCCTAAACACGGAATTAAGCCCTTATTTCACCAAAACATATTCTTTATCTCAAAATCCTCTCAAGAACACAATCTAGGGTTTTCATTGAAGATTCAAGCTCAAGCAATTCTCTCCATCGATCTTTATGAAATTGAGAAATAAGGTATGCGTAGTGTTCATCCACAGATCTCTTTCATCCGTGGAGCTCAAGAACCATGTTTTTAATAATAAATTATGATCTTTATGTTGTTGTGTATTATGTTCATGTTGATGGTTGCTAATTATGTTTCAAGATGGTATCTAAATGTGTTTCCAAGAAGTGTATGGGCATGTTAGTTGGAAACCCATGAATTTGGGTGGTTCAAGATTTCTAAATTTGTTAAGTACACCTATGTTCAATATTGTGGATGTAAGGTGTTTGATAAAATTCCTAAAATGATAAAAATCATGTATTATAACTTAGGGGTGAACTATATCATAAATTCATGCTAGTCTATTATGTTCAAAGAGCTCACTTATCATTGTTGTGCAATATATGTGTTAATGAAATGTACATGATGATTGGAGAATGGATTCATAGTATGTCTATATGCCTTCCATGCTATGAACAAGATCATGATTTTGAAGTATCACATGAGTTATCCCCAAATTATTACAATATGAACTAAATGTTATATTTTTGAATCACTTATGCTTAAATGGTTTCCATGCTATCGTTATGAACAATATATGTTGTCGGAATGCCCATGATATTGGAATATGAGATTCATGACTTGATTATAAGCATTCCTATTCATGTTAGATATTATGATGACCATGTACTTCATGAAATCCCTTACTCTTGTATTATGGATTGTTATTGATGGTCATGTAATTAAGAAAGTCAAGTTGTGTTAGTTTTCTTTCATCGAGTCCTAGGGGTACTTGTACCCAAAAAATGTAGTTGTGTGCCTAGAGCCATTTTATGTTATCACGATACTCTTAGTCAAGCCATGATCTATAAAATTCAGTCAGTCATGTGACTAAGGAAAACTCAATAATTTCAGTAATCTTAGTAGTCCAGTAATCTTAGTGCTCAGTAACCCCAGCAACCTCAGTATTCACAGTTAAACTCAGTAACTTCAGTACTCTTAACTAGTCCTCAGAACTTTGTACATTGTGTCAGTCACCAGAATCCATTAAACTTAGTTTAGCTCCGCTAAACAATACCACTAGTATCAGTCTAGTTAATCAGTATCAGTTCAGCTAATAAGTTCAGTTCAGCTTAGTTATTCAGTTTTGTGTCCTTCAGATAGGAGTAGAAGTTAGCACCGAGTGAACCTAAGGATGGGAACTTACCTTTCACTTCAGGGTGTAATTCTTAGCAGTCATCCTTGTGTTCCAGAACTACATAGCCAACGTAAATTTAGACATCTTAACCTGTCATATTAGGGTTGATGAGGTGGCTTAACCTGTTAGTTTAGGGTTCCCACCATTCTCATTTAAGTACCAGCCAGATAAGGGTCACTCACAGCTATCCTTACCAGTGGCGTGGTATTGACACCCCTTCAGTTGGGGCAGAGACTGGACCCCAAATTAGCTATATACATTATTGGGGCATGTCGATTAGACAACTACTTTCCACGATCTCAATTTCAGTCCCACTCTCAGTAAAAGAACTCAGATAGTTCTTCAGATTTCAGGACTGTCAGATACAGTCAATAGAGAAATATAACAAAACTCAGATAGTTCCTTTAGATTTATGGAATGTCATATACAGTCACTTATGCTATCAGTTATATCAGTTCTCAGAACTCATGTTATCAGTCATATCAGTTATCAAAATTCATGATATCAATGTTCATCTTCAGGACAATCAGACACAGTCAACCAGACCAGTTTTTTATAATCAAAATTGTCATATACAGTTTTTCATGTATTAACATAGTACTAGTCCCTCAGTATTTAGTAATACAGTATCAGTTCCTCACTTATTAGTGATTTACATATTCAGTAATTAGTTTTAGGACTGTTAGACATAGTTGATCAGACCAGTTCTTCATAATTTAAACTATCAAAAAGAGTCGTTCATCTATTCAATATCTCAGTATCAGTACACTCATGTTGTCAGTATTCAGACTCAGTAGTGAGTATCTCCATAAGTTCAGTTACAGTTACGTATATATGTATATATTCTCACGTTCATATCAGTCAGTATTGTTCATGCATATAACCCTTTGCATTTAGCCTACCTCACTCGTATACTCAGTACATTAAGATGTACAAACGCTTTTGCGCTATGGTACTTTCTCTTATGTTACACCATAGGTTTAGAGGCATGAGCTCCAGATCAGCGGTAACATTCCAGTGTTTAGAATTTGCAGTGAGTCCTTCTCATTTGTACACGATATGATTATTGCTTCATTTACTATTTTAGTTCAGTTGCTAGGTGGAGTTAGTTGGGGACATGTTCCATCAACTCCTTATTTAGATAGTTTATAGGATTTCCAAACTATAGAATATTAGCCAGTTATTTCAGATTTGTTTTGGTATTGTTATACCATTTTCAGACATTGTCTTATGAGATATTTATTCAGATTTGAACCTTCTGGCCATTCTGTACATATTTTTGCATTTTCATGTTATATTATGCAGTGTTCAAGTATAGATATCAGTTATGGGTTAGCTTGTGGTCCTTCGAGGTCATGAGCACCGTGTAGCATTTCAATTTAGAAAATCATGGTGTTATGGTAAATCACTTGGACATTACTTCATAGGTGATTTTGTAAGTATAATTATGATTTTTCTTGAAATTTTTATTTGGTATATCTGCTATTGCTACAATGGATAGAACCTGCAATATGAATCTAATATATGAGTCATTTGTTGCAACAATTGAGTAATCTGTTGGAACATATGACTAATCTGTTGCAACAGATGACTTATCTATTGGATTCATGTTACAACACTATAATACGAATCCAGCAGATTAGTCATATATGTTGCAACAGATTACTCATCTATTGCAACAAATTAGTCATATATGTTGCAACAGATTGCTCATCTGTTGCAATAGATTAGTCATATATATTGCTACAGATTACTCATATATGTTGCAACAGATTACTCATCTGTTAGATTTATGCTATATGTTTTATCCATTATTGAAAGAACAGAAGAAGCAGATACACCCAGATGAGAAATTCAACTAAAAATTATAATTTTACTTACTAAAATCACCTATAAGTAATGTCCAAGTGATATACGAATAAAATTTGATCAAGTAGCAACAGTAGCGGTAACAACAATAATGTTCAACAACAAAAAGATGATGATGATGAACAAAAAGAGATGATAATGAAGAACAAGATGATGATAGTGAAGAAGATGATAAATAAAGCAACAACAAAAAATGTGAAGAGAGAGAAAACTTCAATAAATGTGAAGAGAAAGAAATGTGCCTTTTTTTCCTCCGTTTCTAGTTATATTAGGTTTTACATTGGATCAAAGTGTAAATTAAAACAACTTATGGGTTATTTTCAAATTCTTCTTACTTTCTTACTTTCGTAATCCTTAATAAAGTAATTTTCACTTACACTCAATTATTAAAACTTGAGTCACCTACACTTCATTTTAAAACTCTTTTGTCACTTTTAGCTGAAAACCCCTTGTCTTAGAAATATGATTAAAAAATATTTATATCACTAGATTTTTTATTAAAAATTAAAAGAAGAAAACAAATATAATTTAGAAAATTTTAATTTTTCTGAAATAAATAAATAAATAAACAATAAAATAAAAACTTATTTTAAATATGACTCTATTTTTATAGTTTTCAAAACTTTTAAAACAAACCTTGTAAAAATAAGATGAAATCGAAGTATCTAATTTAGACCTAAAAATAAAATATGTGTATTAAACATCAAAAAATGACGTATAATATTCGGTTAGGTCAAAAATTAGGTGTTTACATACAATACTCATAAAGAAGAAAAGGCACCTTTATTTGTCCTTTATGGTCTCAAGAAATGGGATAGATAATTCAAAAAGTCCTCGATAAATGGGTATTACATCCGTCTTTGGGGCTACCCGACAATACCATTCTTGAGCATTATATGCATTGGTGTGGCTCGCTACTCGCTTGGGAATTTTTCAAAAAAGATTTCCATTTTTATGTATTGAGTGAAACTACTCCGTGTTAACCTCCTTTGATCCTAGGTTTGTGCCTCATCATCTTTCGGGTACTCTTTCATGTTGGGAATTCCACCCTGACTCCCCTTCCTAATAGATGCCTAGGCAATTACTAAGTAAAATATTTGTATAGGTTTTTGAAAGTAGCATTAATTTTAAAAACTAGTTTCAAAAACTTTTAAACAAGCTTTTAGAAAATCTCTGCCAGTCTTGTCATGTACTAGCTCAACGAATATCTTCGTCTTGGTTCAAACTATATCTGACCTTTGACAGAGGATTGTCAGGGATTCATCATCGTTGAGGCTTTCTATCAGAAGTTCTATCATAGCTGGAGATTTAATCTTCCTAGACTTTGTCGTAGTTGGTGATATCTAGAACTTGCCTTTGACCTCTGGTGCCGGGGGATTTGAAATATATTTCAATATATTAGTGGAAATTTTGAGGGACTTCTCAAATTTCTTGCCCCAGTTTACTACTATTTGAGATGATCTTGGCTTGAGAGGATCTGAAGTCTTTGTGGGTCTTTCTCTTCTTTATTGGATGACGATCTTCCTCTCGTGAGTTTTTGAGATTCCTTACAAAAATTTTGCCCTAGTTTTCATTTCCTAGGGTTATATGAACTAGCCGTTGGGGCGCCTACGTACTCCATTGAAGCAGGAAACAAGTCAAACATAGTTTAGGGCTACTCTAGGGATATATAGAAAAATCTAAAGGGTTGATCGAAACCGACATAGGCCTTCTACGTATCCTATTTTAGGGAATTCAGATTATAACGTATTTATACATAAAAGGAAATGATAAATACTCCTAAGGGGTTGATCAAAGCTGACATAGGACGCCTACGCCCTTTCTTGGGAATTCAAGTCAGACGTAGTTCATATATAGAAGGAAAGAATAAATTCTCCTAAGGGATTGACCGAATCTGATATAGGCTCCCTGCGTATCCCTTTCTTGGAAATTGAAGTAAAATGTAGTTCATACATAAAAGGAAAGGGATTCTAGACAATTACACATCATAAAACCAATACTATCATAAAGGCGATTACAAATAACAAAAGGAAACAAAAATAGAAACATCCTTCAAATATAGTATCTCTTTACCGCATCGAAATTAATTGGTTCCATCCATCTCAGATAGAATCAGAGCTCCTCCAGATAGTACCTTGGGAACTATGTATGGTCCTTGCCAATTCAGAGCAAACTTTCCTTTGTACTCTTTTTGGTGAGGAAATATGTGTTTGAGAACAGATTTCCCAATTTCAAATATTTGAGCTCTAACTTTCCTGTTGAAGGCACAGATCATCCTGTGTTGATACAACTGAGCATGACACACGACAACCATTATCTTCTCATCAATCAACATGAGTTGTTCATAGCGAGTGTGAAGCCATTCTTCATTACTTAATTCGTCTTCTTGAATAATCCTTAAGGAAGGTATTTCAACCTTGGCAGGTATCACTACTTAATTCCCACATTTAAGTAGATAAGGAGTTGCCCCAGGGGAGGTTCGAACCATTGTAAGTTACCCTAGTAGAGCGTAGGGCAATATATCATGCCATGATCTGTCTTTTTTGATCATTTTCTCAATATCTTCTTGATATTCGTATTGGCAGCTTCAACGACTCCATTCATCTGTGGAAGATATGCGATGGAGTTGTGATGAATAATCTTGAATTGATCAGAAATCTCACTCATTAAGTGACTATTCAAGTTATCCCCATTATCGATAACGATCTATTCTGGCACTATTCTATTCTGGCACTATAAATCGACAGATCAAGTTGTTCCTAAAAAATAGACAACTACCATCTTGGTGACGGCTCTATATGAAACAACTTCGATCCACTTTGTAAAGTTATCAATTGAACCCAAAATGAATCTATTCCCATTTGACGTCGATAACTCTATTGATCTGATAAAATCCGTACCCTAACCTATGAAAGGCCAAGGTGAACTCATCGCATAAATCTCCTATGGAGGCATTCGAATCAAATCTCCATATAACTGGCATTTTGGGCACTTCTGCGCATACTTTCTACAACCAATTTCCCAAATCATCCAGAAGTAACTACTTCTCAGAATCTTTCAAGCAAGGGCAAACCTGTTTATATAGGGCCCGCAAACTCCTGCATGTACTTTTTTTATTAATTTCATGGCTTCCACGGCATCGACACATCTTAAGAATCCTAAGTATGGAGTCCTGCTAAAAAGAATATCCACACTTGGAAAATAATTCTTTGCTAAACACCGAATTTTTTTCTGATTGTTACTAGCCTCTTTAGGATACATTCTAGATTCTAAATACCATTTAATATCATAGTGCCATGGCTTTTCAACAGGCTTCTCTTCGATGTGCGCACAAACCATTTTCCATAGTCATCTAGAAGTAACAAGTTCTCAGAATCTTTCAAGCAAGGGTAAACCCGTTTATATAAGGTCCGTAAACTCCTGCATGTACTTCTTTTATTAATTTCATGGCTTCCACGGCATCGACACATCTTAAGAATCCTAAGTCTGGAGTCCTGCTAAAAAGAATATCCCCACTTGGAAAATAATTCTTTGCTAAACACCGGATTGTCTTTTTCTGATTGTTGCTAGCCTCTTCAAGATACGTTCTAGATTCAAAATACCTTTTAATATCATAGTACCATGGATTTTCATCAGGCTTCTCTTCGACGTATGCACAATGTGTGGTATGTTCCTTCAAGCTTATTTCTAAAGGATAAATATAACTCTGATTTGGGTGCTGAATCATGGAGGATATAGAAGCCAAAGCATCAACAAACTCATTTTGTATCCTAGAGATATGTCTGAAATCAACCTCCTTAAATATTCCACCCAAATCATGGACTATCTCTACCGAAGGAGTAATCTTGGAGATCTTAGCATACATGGTGAATCAGCAAATCTAAGTCTCCGATGACTAGCAATTCATGAACACCCATATGAGTAACCAACTTGAAACCTAGGACACAAGCCTCATATTTGTACATGTTATTAGTATATGGGAAGTGAAACTTAGAGGTTGACCTCTTCATCAAATAACAATCTCCATCCAGGGTAGATCTCTGCAATTTCCTCCCTCAGGAATAAAATCTCCTCATTTGGGAAGTAGGTTCGAAGTGGCTCGTACTCATTATCTACTGGATTCTCAGCTTAATGATCTGATAAGGCTTTCCCCTTGATTGCCTTTTGAGTCTACTATACGATGTCGAACTCACTCAGCAACATTTGCCACTTGGCTAACTTTTCTGTAGGCATCCCTTTCTGGAATATATACTTCAATGGATCCATTCTGGAAATTAGATATTTTGTGTACGAGGATAGATAATGCCTTAACTTTTGTGCGGCCCAGGTCAAAGCACAACACGTCCTTTCTACAAGAGTGTAGCGAGCTTCATATGGCGTAAACTTCTTAGTCAAGTAGTAGATTTCTCTTTATTTCTTATTGATCTCATCATGTTACCCGAGGACACACTCAAAAGCATTTTCAGATACTGAAATATAAAGCAACAATGGACTTTCCTCCCTTGGTAGAACCAAAACAGGTGGATCGACAGATATTCTTGATTCTATCAAAACTTTCTGGCATTCTTCTCTCAACTCATTCAATGCATCTTTCTTAAATATATTGAGAATTGGCTCACATATAACTTTTGATTGGGCAATAAACTTGCTAATGTAATTCAAACGACCCAGGAAACTCATAACCTCTTTCTTGGTCCTTGGCGGCACTAAATCCTAAATTTTCTTGATCTTGGATGGGTCTGGCTTGATGCCTTTTCTGCTAACTATGAACACCAATAATTTCTCGACTGGCACACCAAAAGTACACTTAGCAGGATTCAACTTCAAGTTGTACTTTTTTAGTCTGATGAAGAATTTTTCCAGATGGGTCAAATAATCCGAACTCATGCGAGATTTGATAACTACATCATCCATGTACACCTCAATCTCTTTATGAATCATATCATGAAAAATCATTTTTATAGCCCTCATGTATGTTGCACCCGTATTCTTGAGACCAAACAGCATCACCCCGTAATGATAAACACCCCAAGGCATAATGAAAGTCATCTTTTCTGCATATTTTCCATCCATTAATATCTGATGTTACCCGGCAAAACAATCCATGAAAGACTGCATTTCATGATTCACATAATTATCGATGAGGATGTTAGGTAGCAAAAATTATCTTTAGGGTTGGCTGTATTCTAATCTCAGTAGTTAACACAAATTCGGATCTTGCCCTCCATTTTTAGCACTAGGACAATATTGGCTTGCCATGTTGGATATTTTGTGACCTCCACAATCTTATATTGAATTTTCTTCATCATTTCTTCCTTGATCTTCAAACTTAAGTCCGGATTTAATTTCTGCATTTTTTGCTTAACTGGATCAAACTTGGGATTGATTGGTAACTTATGTGACACAATGTTGGTGCTCAATCCCAGCATATCATTGTAGGACTAATCAAATATATTAATGTACTCCTGCAGAAAGCGAATGAGTTCTTATTTTCTTACTTCTACTAAGTGAACGCTAACACTTATCTTTTTTATTTCATCATGATCTCCCATGTTGACTATTTCAGATTCCTCCAGGTTGGGTTTCTCTCATTTTTCAAATTCCTCTATATCTTGCACTAATCGCTCTTCATTACCTTCTTTTCATTCATCATCATTCCCATCACTTTGGTCGTCTAACCCTTGACATGACATGACATTGGCAGGTTTAAATTACTGTTACTGAAATAAACAAACAAACCAAGTTAGATGATAATGAGATAATAAAATATGATAATATAACCACATTTTAAAATAAATTCTTAGATAAATGGAAGGCCTTTCATTAAAATTTGGGAAATAACTACAATTTGTGGCTCATGACCAGAACAAATACGGGCCCATGCCTTTGTTTGAAAACAGTAAAACATGAAAATAAAATTTGAGACACAAAGGGGTGGATCATGGGGCCTTCTCCAGGTCACCATGGATTTTTAAAACTACTAGTAATTTCCCTATCATCTCCCACAACGGGCGATAAGTTATGAGTAGGGTGAAGGTCCAGTTCTACAAAGCCTCTCCTGGTGCAATCTTCTTTACCCCACTAGATTTGAGAAAATCTTCTATCTAGCATTGCATCCCTTGGACAGATTTCCTATCCTATCCCTAAGACCATTATTTTTTGATACCTCATGCACAGGAAAGGACTGGTATAGGAGTGGTAATGGTTTGGATAGGCTCATCGTTAACTTATCTTCAATATCATCTTCCTTTATTGACTGGTATCCTAAACCATACTTAGATATTTTTCCTTGGACCATAATGGGCTCAATAATTCCGTCCAAATTCTTACCTAAGCCCCAGCCGGTCTTGAACCCACTTCTTAATATCATAGCCGCAATCATTTTGTAGACAGAGGGCATTGGCTCTTGGAGCGCCAGATCTTTCTATGCAGAATTTATAATTTCCTCTATATAAAAACTACCACCCCTCGAAATATCTTTAATAACAAGCATATAACTATTGGGATGATTCAAATGACTTTCTTCTTCTTGAAAGAATACTTTATGGTCGTCCAAAATAAACTTCAATAACTGATGAAGGGTTAATGAAACTACCTTTACACCATGGATCCATGGTCTCCCCAGGAGTAGTTTGTAACTTGGATGGATATCCATAATATAAACTTATCTTTGAATTCAGCAGGTCCCATCTGGATGTACAAGTCAACTTCACTTATGGTATCTCTCTTCACTCCTCACACATTAACATGGCTTTCGCAAACTTTTCCTAAGTTGTAGACAATTTGAACCAATGTAGAAAGGGTATAAATATTTAGACCCAATTGTCATCTATCAAGACCCGATTAACCACATAGTCCCGACAACTAACAGTAACGGGTAAGGCCTTATTATGCATTACTCCATTAAAAGGCAACTCTTTCTCACTAAATGATATGCAATGACTTCCCACAATATTACCTATCATTACTGCTAGATTATTAATGCTCGTGCCTGCGGGAATATATGCTTCATCCAAGATCTTCAATAAAGCTTAGTGGTGGTATTACAACTCATTAATAGTGCCCAAATAGAAATATGGGCTGGAGTATTTAATAAATGCTTGACAATTGAATACTTCTTTGGTTCCATAAACCTCAAAAATTTCTCGGCCTCCCCTTCAATGATTGGTTTTTTCTATGAATCCTTCCTATTGGTCAAATCTTTAGAAATGTAGCATCGTCCAGACCGTGTTATCCCCTGGGTGGCGGCAGTCTCAACAATAAACTCCTTTCTAGACAGTAAAGTATATACCTAAGTTAAGGTTTTCATCATTATAAATGGGGCCCTTTTATTGACACTTAATACAGCTATGACTCTCTCTATATTCTCCACTCCTTTGATCCCTTAGGACCTTTATGAACCTACCTTAGTAATGGTCTTACTAGACAACCATTCGCCCCTTATTTTGATTATGTTAATTGTGGATCCCCTATAATTTGGTAGTAGATTACTATTGGCATTTGTTGTCGGGGACTGAAGCATGATAATCTTTTGATCAATCAAGTCTTGAATAATATGCTTTAATTTAATGCAATCCTCAGTACTGTGCCCGCCGCTTCTGAATAATTAGCATAATTTTGATAGGCACGATGAAATCATAAATTGGGATTGGCAGGTTTCAATTGGATAGGCTGTAAATGATCGACGTCTTTTAATCTTCCGAAGAGTTGGGTGCAACTTTTATCCAATGGCATGAATTTTAGGGGAAGTATCTTTTTGAGGTTTGGACGTGGGGTTTATAATGGTTTTGATTAGCAGGAGGAGGTACTTGATGATAATTTGGAGGTGCTTGGACGTTTATTCTACTATTTGGAAGGGCAGTTGAACATGAGACTGATAATTTAGCTGCGGAACTTGGTATTAGTGTAAAATATTTGGTTGTGGATCTTGGTATAGGGATTAAATATTTAGAAGTGGAGTTTGGTATTGGGGTTGGATATTTGGAAGTAGAGCTTTGTATATGGGTTGTATATTTGAAAGTAGAGCTTGGTACAAGGATTGTATATTTAGAAGTGGAGCTTGGTATTAGGGTTGGGTGTAGAATACATGTTGAAAACTTGGTGACGGTGGAGAGGAGAGAACGTTTGGAGGCTTAAAATTCTTCTTTAATTTAGCAACAGATTCAATAACAACCGCAGTCACATCTTTTTTTCTTTCTTAGGAACACAGAAGTCCTAGATGATGTTGGGGTTTTGACAATATTTACTGTTTGAATGCCATCTTCTAATGATTCCTCAATATTTACTAAATCTATGAAAGTTTCCCTGATCGCAGATACCATCCTAGTACAGAATTCTCCCTCCTAAGCGCGAGAGGTAACCAATACCATTTCCTTCTCAGACATGGGAGGTTACAAATAACAACTTTTTTTCTCCAACGGAAGGCATAGTCTCGAAAACACTCATCATTATTTTGCTTGATCCGATCTAGTGATTATCGATTATGGACAATTTCAATGTTAAACGCAAACCTATCGAGAAAGCTTTTAGCCAATAACCTCCAACTAGACCATCTTTTAAGTTCCTGAGACGTGAGTCAATCTAAGGCTTCGTCGCTTAAGCTTTGGCTGGATAAATGCATTAATAATGCCTCATTTCTTTCTACCCCAACCTTTTGATCACAATACCCTCATGGATGGGCCATGGGATTTTTTGTACCATTGAACACTTCAAATTTAGGGACCTTGTATCCTTCTAGTAGATTTACTCCGGGGCGCACACACAGATCATCGTACCCCAAAGCATCATTATCCCCTGTCCCATAAGATTCCTCGATCCTCATAATCTCTTTATTTATGGCCAACAACTTATTTTTATGCTCGGTCCTCTATTCTTTTTCCTTATCCTCATAATGGTCTATCTCAAGATTGGGAAAGAGATTATAGATGTCAGGGGATATGATGACATGAGAAGAATTTGGAAGGGTTTCTTGATTTTGAGGACGAAAGAAGGTTGGGTGGTAGGTGGGGAGGACATTTTGGAAATTAAGAACATTTTGTTGAATTTTAGAGCAGTTTGGTGGTATTATAGAGGGATTTTATGGATTCAAAAACAAGTTTTGTGAATTTAGATATGAATTTTGTGGATTTGGAAGCAGATTTTGTGGGTTTAAAAATGGGTTTTGGGGATTTGGTAATGAGTTTTGTGGATTTAGAGATGAATTTTTGTGGGGTTAGGGATGGATTTTGTGGATGATAAGCAACTGGGTTATTTTCTCGATTGGTGTTTTGGATAGCATGAATTAGAGAATTATTGATTATGGGATTTATGGGTAATAGGGAGATGAAGGTGGATGATATATTGTTTGGATAGTTCTCTAGAATAGGTGTACTGAGGGGAGGAAGATGGAGTGGAGGTATGTATCCTCCTGGGATAGGAGCGTTGACGGTGATGGCCAAATTAGCCAAATCTCTAGTACGGTTCATCTCCTCATGAAGCATTCCAATTTTCTCGCAAGTTCAGCAATCATTTCACTTTGTCCTGCTATCATATTGACCCTGATAGTCAATGCATTATCTTCGTCACTGTCAGTCATATTTGAATGATAGTTAGGGGATGGGGTTTTGTGAACTTTTGACTGGGTGAAGTAAGGATGTTCTGCCAGCTTGTTTCAACACAGAGTAATTTTACACTCTAAAGTAAAATAACTCATAGGCAAATGTGTTAGATCTCATATATGATAAATAATACAAGATATTTGATAGGAAGTAACCACATAGAGTTATTTTCATCATAGGCAAACTGACCCACGGAGCATAGTGGATAAATTTGTCTTTGATTCAAAAAAATGCACATAACCACATAAAGCAGTTATATTACATAACAATATTGTACTATGCGTGTACCTTACTTGGGGTGACTCTTTTGAGCCAAGGGTTGGCCTAGCAAATTTTAAAGGAAATATATGCTTCTTAAAACCAATCCATTATCCCCCAAATCTTTCTCTCTCTCTCTCTCTCTCTCTCTCTCTCTCTATATATATATATATATATATATATATATATATATATATATATATATATAAGAGGGATAAAATTCTTTAGGGATAAGGGAAATAATATGAAAGAAAGAACAATTCCCGCGCAAGGGATAGAAAAACTAGCTCCTAGATGCTCTTTCACTGAACTTTATCTTCATAGTGTTATCCACCTATTGCCATATGTAATATAATTTGATGATTAGGTGACTCCTGCATAAGTGTGCTTTGTTCTTGTTGGTCATCTTTCCTATGCTATCAATCTGAGAAAATATGCAATCATCCAAATCGATCAAATATTGTATAGCATCATCAACCTCTTACCTGGCTCTCTTTAACTCTTCTCTAAACTGGTGTATGGGGAGGCATCTTCAATATGTATTTGTTGGTATGTGATCTCACTTCTTTGGAATTTGTCCTAAACCTGTGGAGTTGGATCTGATGTTCTGATTCTACATCAATAATTTGAGTGGGAACATTAGGACCCGGTACCAATGCTCCGATGAGGTTCTTCTTTAATCACTCCTTATATGTGTCACTAACTTCGAGTTCATACCTAATATGGAAAGAGACCTCCTCTATTTCTCTTCTCTTCCACCCATTCGTTATATATTTCTTGAGAGGAGTTTCACCTTCTTCACACTTCATTATGAATCTATGCATAGATGTCATTTGTGGTATTACCTGCCTAATTTCGAATTGTCTAAGAACCCTATTGGAATTATAAGGAAGAGTTCCCCTGAGTCCTGGAATTACTAGGAAAGTCCATTCATCCCACCGGGTACTTTCCAGGGCGAAGATAACTGATTGACCACTGAATGTTGTCATCACTCAATTCCCTGAAAACCTTGAACCAAAATTTTGGAGACTCTTTTCTCTTAAACCTGTGCAGGAATAATCACATGTCTTGTGATGATAGAAGATCTACCCTTATCTAAGGGACCGAATTCCCCGCTCTAGGATTTTTCTAATAAGTATGCCATCATCCACCATTGCAAGATAAGGTTGCAACCTTGAACTAAACGATACCTGTTTTGCCACATTCCCAACGCCCGATATATCTCAGTGATTATCATAAGGGTTAAGGTGTGGAACGCCTTAGTGAGATCGTAATTCATTTCACTGAAGAGAGCGTGCATTACCATAACGACCCTCTGATGGATGGTGCCATTTTCTCCTTCTGGGAATACCATTGTCCCAAGTAAACCCACCACAAAAGTAAATGCTCTCTTCTCCTTCTATTTTTCTTCTAACTCAAATTTATGACCGAACTTTTAAAAAGTGTTATACCTTCCAAATCAGCAAAAAAACTCATGAAAAAAATATGTTCTCCCCATCACATTCCCCCAATCGGGTGTAATCATTGATTACAAAGACTTTTTTTATCTATTGACAATTCCACATGCTAGGGACTAGAATATTATTGTCTGGTGTACTCCTTCTCTTTCTTCATATATCAATGCTTTCATAACAAGTCAAAACTTCTTTAATAGTGGGTGTCAACCCAACTTACCAGAAGTGAAACACCATGTTGTCATCATCCCAAAAGTTTATCAGTACGTGAATCATTTCAGACCAGGCGTCCATCTCTATATGCAAACGCAGATTCCCCACAAGCATACTAACAATCTCATTGTCTTTTCGATTCATATGAGTCCACTATATTTTCAGGAAATTGTCAGGTCCAATAACCATCTTGAACCTTTTGTACGGGCATGGTTGGGCCATTTCCTACATGAAAGTAAGCAGAATAAGCCTTTCCCCCACCCCAAAAGATAATGGATTGGATTTAAACAAACATATATTTCTTCAATACATAAATATGATTCGTCTGTAATTGACTCAAGGCTAATAGATGCAGGGCAGGTTTTCTAATGAACTCAACACCCCCACAAGCATTGGGTCTCCTAGGCTTATGCCTAAAAGAGGATTTTGGTTTAGCTCAATCCTAGATGTCGCGAGTGGGTTTGGACACAGGTTCCCAAGAAGAAAACTTGGGTTTGGAAATACGAACAGCCTCTGCTACCTAACGTGCCAATAAATTGTCGTATTCCCAACACTTAATTTAGAGTTGATCAACAACGGCGGGGACATATACTAAACCCCAAAATAGTTTAATAATCATCATGCGGGATGCTAAATTTTAAAGAATTTAAACATATAAACACATAAATAGTTTAATAATTAGTCAAAGAAGTTAATTCAAATATTTAGTTAGAACCTAGTTAAAGTTCTCCTGCAGAGTCGTCATTTTTGTTTTGCAGAGAAATGACTTTAGGGTGTTTTTTACAAGTTTAAATACTTTTGAAAAGTTCATAAAACTCGAGAATAGAGTTGTCACTTAATTTATTTAGAAAAATCAAGAAAACCATAAAATTACTTAAACAATTGAAAACAGAAAACATCTTTTAAATTTAGAAATTCTGAGTAAGTGGTTCCTATTAATACTCATGGAAAGTTGCTATAGCATCAAGAGTATCCGCTAACTTGCGGTTATCTGGACTATTTGAAAATAATTCTTTGACTAACTTGGAGAAAATAAGTTGGTTTTTGAAAAGAAATTGACTAAGAAAATATTTGCGCAAAATTAATTTTTTAACGACTTAGCAGGGAATTTAACTAGGCCTTCGGAAGAAGCTAGCAAATAAACATAAGGAAAAGAAGTAAAGGGAAGGGATTGAGATATCTAGACCCCTTTGTTCCCAAATCTATGAAACCTGTCCTAAACTATTCGTTTGGGGTTTTGGCCCACCTGCACCTGTCCTAAACTAGTCACTTTGGGAATTCAGTCCACAACCGCTTCACCTGTATTAATTTACAACTTTGGCTTCGATGTCCAAATAAATGAATTAATAAATAATTAAATAAAAGCAACAATACAAATTTAGCAATTTTCCATCAATGGGTTTCGACCCATTTTCTTCTTCCGTCTTCTTGCATTTTGTACTCCATGTTTTATCCTATTGATCCATCTTTAAAAGTCTTCGAAAAGGGTGGGCCTTAATGGCCAATTGCGTAATGCAAGGAAAAAGAGTCCATTTGGACTCCCAAACGGTTTATGCAAAGAAAATGATGAAAAAATTAATATGTGTTTGCCAAATAAATAATTTGGACAACAAAGAAATATGAATCAAAAGATTTGTTATGACTCCGAGAACTATAGAACGACAAGATGAAGCAGAATAGAATACTAAAACTAAAGGAGAAAATTATTACCTATTTCAGAGAAGCAAAATGAGACTTGAGCCTTCGGCGGTATCTCGACCACCACCGAAAAACTTTGTTGCGACTTCGAGAACTTTCAACAGTCAACGACTTTCAAGAAAAATTTATACTAAAAAAAATGAGAGACTTCTTGCTCAAAAGTTTTTCACCTTCAAAAACTTGCCCTAAATTTGCTCCATAATGACCCTTTTATAGAGAGGATGGAGGGTCAACCTTTGTGTTTCCACCGTTGTGGGACAAAAGGGAATGGAGGGTCATTCGGCCATTTTTGAATCTCTAACATAAGGATGAGGTTTGACAGCTATAATAAATGTTTGAAAATTGTACAAATATTCAAAATTTGAAATGGTTTTTGGATTTGGATTTCACGGTTACTTTTGCTTTGTTGATTATCGGGTCATTGAGGTTGATTTCAGCTTGGACACGTATCAGTTTCATCGTGGATTGGATCAGGGCCGCGTCTGCTACATTTTTATTCGTTGAACATTATTGTGTCGATGATGTTTAGCAATCAGGTTTAAGGTCGGGTCCAAATTGTTGTCGGGTTCAAAGGTGTCGAGTTTTACGTTAAACTGTTGGTGTTTGTTGATGGGTTGATCGAAGTTGTTTGTGTTTTGATATTTTTGGTCAATTGTAATAGCTGTTGGAGTTGCTGTTGTATGTAGATGAGAAAAGGAAATGGGTCCGGTCAATTAAGTGAGGTGGGCTGACTGAAATTATTATGTGGGCTGCTGATGGGTTAATAATGAATTGGGCTGGAATAGATTATTTTTTGGGATTTTTGGGATTTGGCTAATTCTATTTAAGTTTTGGCTAAAATGAAAATCAATTGGCCAATTGCATCGCAGTTATGGCCAATTTGATTTCAATTATGACCAAATCTAATAGATTGGCTAATGTAAATCAAAATTCAAAATGAATTAATCCCTCATTTAATCCCAAGCTTCTTAATTCGATAAAATAAATATTTTTTCCAAATAAATTAATTTTCAAGAACAAATTACGTTCGAAATCGGGATTTTATCCATTTGAATTAATTTTCAAGATTAATCTCAATAATAATCCAATTTTGATCAAAATAGTCATTTAAGTGACAAAATTTATACAATCTCGTATATGTAAATACAAAAATGTATAATCGTCACTTAAATGACTAAATTACCTTAAAATAAATATTTTAGAGAACATTTATTCGGAGGAAATAAATATTCTAATTTTATTAAAAATCAAAGAAACTCAAGATTATATTTAGTCGTGTAGGGCAAAAAATTAGGTGTCAACACACTCCATTCACCGCTAATAAATCTCTTACAGAGGTAGAAACATAAAGAGTCAGAACAAAGGACTCACATGCAACAGGAAAACTAGAAACAAAAGATGTAGACATGAAAGTAAATCTGTAGCAAACTTGGATAATACCTGTAATAACTATATCAAAAGCCTCTGCCTCAAGTCTTTCAGGTATAGCATAACACTAATCACATCTTCCCCTAAATTGAGTAGCCTTACGACCACCACCACAAGCTTCCCTACCTCTACCTCTATTACCTCTAGTACTACTAGCACCACCCTTACCATTCTATGAACCACCTCTTACTGCAGATATCAAAGTAGGGAAAAGTTGAAGTTGAGAACCCTATTTATTGGGTCCATACAAAAATTGGGGATAATTATTGGCAAATTGTCCTACCTCATCACATACAAAAATATCCTCTATGGACTGGCTCAATCTGAAGCGCACAAACAAACTTGGACGATTACCCTGGCTCAAAGAACTAGAAATGGAACCTCCACTAGCATGACCTAATGCTTAGCTACCTAAAACGCAGAAGCTAAAGGTTACCACCATATCCATACAAAGTAGCCTAATTTAGCTTACCATGATAGCTATGGGAACCTTTAATCAAGAAATCCCTATTGCAGGAGGCGCGACCACTAAACTCTCCCTAATGGTTCACCTTTATGGTGCCTCGCTAAGTAATTGGGTGATAGACTGGATCAACTTGGCATACTCAATGATACACTGAAAAAAAGCCATTGAAACCACCATCTAGGCAATAGCCAAGTGATAGATACCCTCTAATCCCTTCATAAACTTATGAATTCTCTTTGACTTCATAGAAATACTAGCGACTGAACACCTAGATAAATCATGGAAGCATTCCTCAAACTCAACAATAGATATGGAGCCCTGCTCTATATGATCAAACCCAGCATACGTCTGATCTCTCAAGCTATACGACATAAACCACTCTAAAAGAAAAATAATTAGGCCAAATTTATAACCGATAATCCAAAGGGAGAATAAAAAAGCAGAAATGGTAGCTTTAGTTTTGGTCAATCGAGGTCATAGGGTGGTAACCATCCTCAACCCCATAAAAAATCTTCAGCCCCAGCTCCATCTTCAGCTAGTGCTCCAGTGTCAAAGTTCAAAAATAATAATTGAGATAGGGCACCAAGCTTTAAGTCCCATAGCAGTGTGAACAGTGGTCGTGTAAATCCTCTTTGCTAGAAAAATAGTAGAAACCATTAAGGTAGGTATAGAGCAGGTAGTTATGTATGCTTTAGGTGTAACAAGCCAGGCCACGAAGTCAGGGATGTATCAAATAGTGGTCCGCAGGGTCAGTCCAGTCATCCCCCAATTCCATCCAATTGCCCAACTCAGCAGGGTACCACTTCCAGCGCAACCAGTGGTCAGAGACCAAATAGATTATATGCACTTTAGTCCTGAAAGGATCAGAAAAGTTCTCCTGATGTGGTTACTAGAACATTACAAGTCTTTTATTTATAAGTTTATGCTTTGTTATATCCCGGAGCTTCTCTTTCTCTTGTAACTCCCTAAATAGCTGATAATTTTGGTGTCAGTCTTGAAACATTAGCGGAACCCTTCTCAGTGTCCACCCTAGTAGGTGTCTCGATTGTAGCCAGGTAGGTATACATGAACTGCCAGATCATAATATCCTAGAAAGTCACTTCAGTTGATCTTGTGGAGTTTAAGATGACTTATTTTGATGTCATTCTCCGCATGGATTGGCCTCACTCATGCTATGCTTTAATTAATAGTAGAAACAGAGTTGTTCATTTTTAGTTTCCAAATCAACCAATCCTTGAATAGAGGGGTAGTACTTCAGCACTTAGGAATCAGTTTGTTTGGTACCTTAGAGCGAGAAAAATGATATCTAAGGGATGTGTTTGCCATCTTGTTTGAGTCAAAGACTCTAGTTCTGAGATTCCCAAACTCGAGTCAATTTCAGTAGTGAGGGAATTTCCAGATGTGTTTCCCGAAGATCTTTCCAGAGCTCCTTCCAAAAAGAAAATTGAATTTGGAATAGAACTTCTTCTAAATTCCCAGCCTATCTCTATTTTGCCCTATAGAATTGCTCCAGCTGATCTTAAAGAGTTAAAAAAAAAAGTTGAAAGATCTCTTAGATAATGGATTTATCAGGCCTAGTGTTTCCCAATGGGGCACTCCAGTCCTTTTCATGCGTAAGAAAAATGGTTCTCTTAGAATGTGCATTGATTACCATCAGTTGAACAAAGTCACAATAAAGAATAAGTATCCACTCCCAAGGATTGATGACTTGTTCAATCAACTTCAGGGTGCCAGTTATTTCTCTACAATAGACCTCAGATCCAGCTATCATCAGCTCGGAGTCAGAGAAGGTGACATTCTGAAAACAATTTTCAAAATGGTCACTTTGAATTTCTACATGTCCTTTGGACTAACAAATGCCCCAGCAACTTTCATGGACTTGATGAGCAGAGTGTTCAAGCAGTACTTGCACATGTTCATCATAGTTTTTATAGATAGCATCCTTGTCTATTCCCATAATGAAAATAATTATGCTAACCACCTCAGAATAGTATTGCAGAATCTTAGAGCCCATCAGTTGTTCGCCATATTCAATACGTGCAAATTTTGGATAAGATCAGTAATTTTTCTTGGCTATATTATTTCCGATGATGGCATTAGAGTTGACCCTCAAAAGATTGAAGCAGTGAGAAACTGGCCCAGACCCATTTCTCCATTAAATAACAGGAGTTTCTTAGGTTTTTTTGGCTATTACATCCCCATGTCCAGATTAACTCAAAATAAAGTCAACTTTTAGTGGTCAGATTCTTGTGAGAAGAGTTTTCAGGAGTTGAAGACTCGAATCACCTCTGTCCCAGTTTTAACCTTTCTTAATGGTTCAAATGGGTTTGTTGTTTACTGTGATGCATCCAGAGTTGGTTTGGGTTGTGTTTTAGTACATAGAGGTAAGGTCATAGCCTATGCCTCTAGACAACTTAAACCCCATGAGAAGAATTATCCTACCCATGATCTTAAGTTAGCAGCTATTATTTTTGCCTTAAAAGTTTAAAGGAACTATTTTTATGGGGTTCATGTTGATGTGTTCATGGATCACAAAATCTTGTAGTATGTGTTTTCATAGAAAAAATTAAATCTCCAACAGAAAAGGTAGTTGGAATTGTTGAAGAACTATGATATGAACATTTTGTATCATCCGAGCAAGCAAATTTAGTGGCAAATGCCCTTAGTAGATTGTCTATGGGTAGTATGGCTCATGTTGAAAATGATAAGATGAAAATGGTTCAGGTGGTTCATCAGTTGGCTAGGTTAGGTGCTCGCTTAGTTGACTCAGCTAAGGGTAGTGTTTAGGATTAGAATAGTTCAGAATCTTCTTTGGTTGCCGAAGTGAAAGAAAAGCAAGATAGGGACCCCAATCTAGTTAAGTTGAAAGAGTCGGTCTGAGATCAGAAAATAGAGGTTTTCTTCTAAAGGGGAGATGGTGTATTGCATTGCCAGGGTAAACTATGTGTGTCATGTGCCGATGGTTTGAGATAGCGAATTCATGTAGAAGTGCATGGTGCGCGATACTCTATTCACCAAGGAGACACAAAGATGTACCATGATTTGCGGAAAATTTATTGGTGGAGTGGAATTAAAAGAGACATTACAGAGTTTATAGCCAAGTGTGCTAATTGTCAGTAGGTTAAGGTTGAGCACCAAAGACCTAGTGGCACTATGCAGGAGTTCAGCATCCCCACTTGGAAGTGGGAAGAGGTAAATATGGACTTTGTGATAGGGTTACCTCGTTCACGTTGTTATCATAATTTGATTTGGGTTATTGTTGATAGAATGACCAAATCAGCCCATTTATTTCAAGTCTATACTACTTATTCAATCGAGGATTATGCCAAGCTTTATATTATAGATTTGGTTAGGTTGCATGGAGTCCCGTTGTCCATCATTTCAGATAGAGGTACTCAGTTTACCTCTCACTTTTGGAAGGCTTTTCAGAAGGGTCTTAGTACTCAAGTTCATCTCAGGTAGCCTTTCACCCTCAGAAAGATGGTCAGGTAGAGAGGATCATTAAGATCCTAGAGGACATGTTGAGAGCTTGTGTTATTAAATTTAAGGGCAATTGGGATGATCACTTGCCATTGATTGAGCTTTCCTACAATAACAGTTATCAATCCAGTATTCATATGGCTCCATTTGAGGCTCTGTATGGGAAAAGATATAGATCCCCTATTGATTGGTTTGAGATAGGTGAAACTAGGTTGATAGGGACAGATCCACTATTTGATGCATTGGAGAAAGTTCAGGTAATCATAGAAAGGCTTAAGACAACCCAAAGCTATCAGAAATCCTAAGTGGATATGTGTAGGAGGGATCTCGAGTTCACAGTTGGAGACTTGGTTAATTTAAAAATCTCTTCGATGAAGGAAGTGAAGAGGTTTCAAAAGAAGGGTAAGATTATTCCCCGATATATTGTCCCTTACAGGATCTTGAGCCACTTTGCAAAAGTAGCTTACGAGCTTGAGTTGCCTGCGGATTTGGCATCAGTGCGCCCTTTGTTTCACGTTTCTTTGTTGAAAAAGTATATTGATGATCCAATTGTAGTTGTTCCTTTAGAAAGCTTAGATGTTCAAGATGTCCTTTCTTACGAAAAAGTCCCGGTTGAAATCTTAGATCGCCATATTCGTAGACTAAGGAACAAAGAAGTTCCCTTGGTCAAAGTTCTTTGGCGGAATCAGTCCATTGAGGGAGCCACTTGGGAAGCAGAAGTAGATATGCGAACCAAGTACCCTCACCTTTTTTTTTGTAAACTCATATTCAGTTCAAGGTAACAGTTTTCCCTTAGATTGTCTCTTTATTCATTCTCAGTCCTAGCCACATAATCATATTCATATCATTGAAAGCATTTACGAATCAGTTCAGCCAGTCACCATGTTCTGACTCAATCATATAGTCATGTTCAGTTGTGCGTACTCAGCATGTAATCTCAGTACCTAAATAATTCTCATCTTAACCAGTCTCATTCGAGGACGAATGTTCCCAAGGGGGAGATATTGTAAGACCCCATAAGATCCTAGCTTGTTTCAGCTCACTCTTGCATATCAAAGGGGTCCAAGACTTGCAAAATTTTACTATGTGTTAAGACTTAGTCATTTCCAAAGACTCTTAAACTTTGATAATTTTAATTCCGACCTTTTCGACCTTAGAACCTCAATTTTTAAGTTAATTCATGATCGGGGTGGTCGATAGTATATCTCAGGTAAGTTTTAGATTTTTTGGATGAGGTTTGAGGCTTGTTTAGACGTTTAAACCAGTGAGTCAGCACGATATGGCCGTGGTGCAGCGCTTATTGCGTTGGTGAGGTGAAACGCGGTTCATTGGCTAACGTGTTAACTGACCAACGCGATGCGTTGCTTACCGCATTACTGGCCACATTTGGTTTAATTAATTTTGGATATGTCGGGGTATTTAAGTTATTTTCCCCTTACTTTACCTCACCCATAACACGAGATTAAGGTCCCAAAAGGGAAAAATTACTCATATTTTCACAAACTCTCTCAAGAACAAAACCCTAGCTTCTTCAAATCCAAGTTCAAGCTTCAAGAAATCACCGAGAACTCACGAAAACTAATCAGTTAATGTATGTTAGATGTTCATTCATGGGTTCTTTACACCCATGGAATCCATGAATCCTCTTTAAAGTTTAAAATCATGACCTTTATAAATTTTCATGAATTTTAACCATGAATTTCGATTTTCATATCATGTTTACATGTGTTTTTGTTGGAATTAGCCTTTGAACCGTTTAAAGGATGATATTTGCATTTTAAATCCTTAACCCATGATTTTTGTATTGAAATTATCTTATTATGTCATGATTTAACTATTCCCATGAATTAACTTTATGACACATATGTGTTTGATGAAATGCCTAAGAGATCAATTTTGAACAGTGACTACTTATCATGCTTTTAAAGCTGTAGTATGTTTCTACTGGTAATGTTATCGAGTCCAGAGGGTTATGAATAACCGAAAACTTAGTTATTTACTTAGTATCAGTGTTTTCAAAATGGTTTCGATACATTTAAGTATTATCAGTTCAGTCAGTTATCATATCAGTAAGCTCAGTTTAGTCCAGTAATTAAAGTCAATCCAATTAGGAGAAGGGTTTAGCACCGAGCGTACCTAGAGATGGGGGCTCACGTGTCAGTTGAGGGTTTGGCCTTTATTAGCAGTCCCCATATTTAAGAACTACGTAGCCAGCATAAGTGGATATGTTAACCTGCCAGTTGAGGGTTGACATATATCTCACTAGAGCACCTGCCAGTAGAGGGTGACTCTTTAGTCCTTTGGGATTTCACTTTATTGGATCCACACAGCCAGTGTTATTACCCGTGGCATAGTACTGACACCATTCCAACTGGGTCATAGGTTAGACCCCAATTAGCTCATATTGGGACATGTCAGTTAGATGATAGCTCTCACAGTTTCAGTCTAGTCTCAGTTCAGAAGTCAGTTCAGGTTTGCTTGACCATGGCATACAGTTTATTAGTTAAATTAGTACTCAGATTTCAATATTAGTTTACAGAAAATGCCAGTATGTTTATGCTTGGTCATTCATTCTAAGATTTTAAAACCTTCACGCATACTATGCATCAGTTATTATTCATGCACATGAGCCCATACACATCAGCCTAACCTCACTTAGTATATCAGTACATTCAAAGTACTAACCGCATACTCGTTTCTTATGATATGATGTATCATATTATAGGTTTGGACTCTCAGAATCCCAACTGCACCTAGACCTCCCAGTGCGTCACCACCAGTAGCAGTGATGAGTCCTCATATTTCGAGTACCAATTAT
Organism: Capsicum annuum; assembly: GCF_002878395.1. NCBI lineage: Eukaryota > Viridiplantae > Streptophyta > Magnoliopsida > Solanales > Solanaceae > Capsicum > Capsicum annuum. The sequence goes on from NC_061122.1 coordinate 30,901,760, forward strand.
GTTATATTACTTTTTCAGTTCATTAGTCAGTTGGAGTTAGTTGGGGACTGTCCCATCAACTCTCATAATGTCAGTTTTAGAGGCTTTCGGACATTCCAGACAATCAGTTAGTTGTCAGTTTTATTGGTCAATTTTTAATATTTTCATTTATGTTTCAGACTTGTCGATTTCAGTTGTATTGATTTTAGTATTGAAACCTTGTGGCATATTTAGTTGTTTTGGGACATATTTGTTATCAGTATATTATTCAGTGCTCACAGCAGGTACCACCTCATGGGTTAACTTGTGGTCTCTCGGGACTGTAAGTACCGTGTGGCGTCCAGGGTGTACTCTCGGGGGGTTACATTACTCTTGATTCTTGAACTAGAGTTTTGAGAATTTGAACTTGGAGATGAAGAACCCTAGTTTCTTGCTTTGAAGAAGAGATAATCCCATGTTTATTTGAGTATTTCAGGTGTTGTGTTTAGAAGGATGTATTAGGAGTTGTTTAGGCTTTATATCCAGCCTTAATATTGCTTAAACGGCATAGTTTTAGAGTTAAAGGCATGGAAAAGACCAAAAAATAACTCTCAAAACCATCAGAAAACCCCCGAGAAGCACTTCCGATAACTTAGGCAATGACTCATTAGGTTTGGCCATAGTTCATTGCTTGAGTCATTGTCAAAGGACACAAATTTGGCCCTTACTTCCATGGAAATGACTCCTTTTGATGACCCATTAGGTTTGAAAATGAGTCGTTGTCATTGGAAGCTTTGACAGTGCTTCAGTAATTTGGCCATAACATTTTATTTCGATATAAACTGGTTGTGTTGGAAAGATAATTCAATTATCTATCTGTTGGTGGGTTTTGAGATAAACAATTATTAGTAATCCAAAAGTTATGGGCATTTGAAGCAGACTATAGTTATATTCTTTACAAGAATTTAATCGATAAAGGATGTTTTGACTTGTCTATAAGCTAGGAGCTATTTGAAATCTTAATATATGTCTAAATCACTTATCGACTACCAAAATATTATTTTTGATTTTTTATTAACTTGAGGCATGTTTGTAACATTGATTTGGAATATCGGGATGTTACAAAAAGTTTTCCTAATGATATCTAATAGCCTCTCAAAGATAGATATGGATATTTACGTACCAATCCATGAGACTCTACTAGATGTCCTGCTCTTACACTTATAAGGCCGATGAACCTAGCACTCTGATACCAATTTGTAATGATCCAAAAGTTGAGGGCATGATTTCAGTTATCACAGCCCAGCCTTGATAAGTAGGACAAGTTCCCTAAATAAAGAAAAATTGGAAACAACATTAAATAAAGCAATATGAGACTTCTAGAACAAAGTCATGCCATAAGTATAGATAAATGCAGAAGTTTGAAAATTATTCATTACAATCCCAAAATTGGGTATCATAAGTACAAGAGCATCTAAAAACTATATTCAAATCTGAAATACTACGTAAGTCTATCTTTGAAAATGAATAAAGATAATAGGTAGATAAGATGAGGCCTAGAACCAACTCTAAATGCCTAGAGCAGGCCAATACCTCAAAATCGTTAATTAATCAAGCATGAACTCAACAAGGATATACATCAAAAGGGAATAGTAGGAGCGAGTACGGTCTACTTGTACTCGGTAGGAACCATAGGCCAACTAAGAAAAGTACAAAATAAAATAAGTAAAGAAAATACTATAAGCACGCAACCTACAAGCAGAAAAGTTTTCAAATGGTAGCCCACACCATCTCCACTAACAATTCTAATATATATAAGTGAAATCAATAGAAAAAGGCATTGACAAAAATATACATATAGAATATATTTACACGTCAAGTAACACATAGAAACAATATATGATACGTAAACACAATGCAAGGTATGATGAAATAAATGGTTGAAGGTCACCGCATCATTTTCTATATACACCTACAAAGCCACAATGCTCCTAAATTAGGACCCATGGGGCTTCGCAATATGTATACTATCTCAAATTTTCACCAATCCCGATCTCAAGTCTCAATCTATCGGACTAGCACATCTCTCTGTCTTGGAATTTTTCAAAGGTGTTTTCTTTTATTTCAAAATCAATGTTCCTCAATGATACCGATATATCATGAATGTGTATGTGTGTAATAAGGATATAATTCTCATAATCATATCAGTATAAGATATCAAATCCATTCAATACATATATAAGTGAGCTCAGAAATTAACTCAGTCTGCTAATAATTCATGATGTCAAATCTAGTGGGCACCATTGGAATAAATATGCATGTAAGACATCATTAATATCATATTGACCCACAAATGTGGGTGTTTTATCATGATAATGGTAAATAACGCTCAATAAGGCCTATAAATTTTGTTCAAGCCCTCGCTCTAGCATCACAATAAGAAATAAGGCACTCAAATACACAAATATGGTCAATAATATCAAATAAAGCCCCCGCACGAGAGACACACAGTATATAATATCATAAGTCAACAACAACGGAATATAATCCTCCACATGGATATCACACAATATATAATATCTCAAAAACATATGCCATTGTTATTTTCCCCAACTCATAGGATTCTTTACTTATTCGTCAAGTACTTAGCCTGGTCTGAAGGGAGTTAAGCCATAACCTTACCTCAAAACGATTAAATCCAAAGCTAAAGTCTTCCACACAAATCCTTCCCTTGTATAGCCTCAAAATTAACTACAATATTCAAATATAGCATATTGCCTATATTTAAGCTGGGTTAAATGGGTTTAAAAACTGAGGTCAAAAATAAAAGAGGTAAAACCAAAAAAAATTTTTAGAAATATTTTCCCAAGGTTAAAGTAATTTATTATTGAAACCCACGCAAAAATGAGTTTAAAATGAGGATAAAATCGAATAAAAACTATTTTTAAAGGCTTTTTTTAGAAAAATTCTGAAAGTCCCATGTTAAAACCAAGATAAAAGAGTGTTATGATGATATAATTCAATGCAAAGTAATGAAATTAAGATTTTGGAGCTTGCCCAAGCTCAAATGGAGATGAAAATCTTAAAAGTTGCCCAAACCCAAAGCTCAAAATCCAAAAATGATGAAAAATTGTGAAATAGGACTTATATGCCAGTGATTGTCACTTAACCGTCTGTCTAACCACTTAAGCGACCACCACTAAAGTAGTTTGAGGGACACTAAATTGGCTAAGCCACTTAGGCCGTCCATCACTTAAGTGGTTAAGTTCTACTAAAGCAGACATCATTTAAGAGACTCCTTTCCACTAAAGTAGCTACCGCTTAAGCGGTACATTGGGCACTTAAGAAATTGCACCTAATACCAACAAGTCTTGATTTTTAACAAGCCAAAAATATTCCAAATGAACCCTCGAGATTTTTTCAGGACCTAACATAAACAAATCATAAATCCTACCAGGCTAGTTTCAATGTTTCAAACTCCATGTCGCCGATAAATTTTTGAAAAAAAGAGATTGTTTTCAACAATTTAAACTCTGTGACCCCTTAAAGCATATTTCACTAGTTTTCCTAATGGAGGATCAAAATACAAATTAAAGTCTCTAACCCCAAATCAGCTCCTCTACTAATCCAAATTCAATATTTGAAATCTAACGAAACTGTCCAAATTGCCATCCAACACTCAGAATACCAACAATTGACCAAAGTCAACTAAGGATCTTTTAAATATCCAAAAAACCTCCAACTTATCCAAAATGCTCTAGAAGGCATGGGGAATTGTGCCAACCATCTCCACTCTCCAAAATCAACATGTAACAACTATGGAGAAGGAAAAAATAATCAAATCACATAAGTGACAGATTTTTAAAAATCAAGTCATTATAGTATCCATTACTAAAACTCTAGTTCGCCCTCAAACTAAAAGGCAAGGAAATACTTTAATTGGTAAAAAGATTAGAGTAACTATTATGCATGTCAGATTCAACCTCCCAAGTAGCCTTATCAATAGAACGGTGACTCCACTAAGATTAACCACATGAATATCTCTAAAATTCAACAGTCTAACATCTATAGCTAAAATGGACACTGGCTTCTCTACAAGTCAACGCCTCGTCTAATTAAACTGAGTCTCAATAAAGCACGTGAGACTCATCAGGAATATAGAGCCGAAGCATAGATATATGAAAAACTTGGTGATATTTTGGATGTAAAGACAGCTTATAATAAACCTCCTCAATTATTCAAAGTGTCTCAAAATGGCTATATACCTCAACCTAAGCTTACTTCTATTCTCGAACCTCATCACGTGCTTCATGAGCGACACATAAAGGAAAAGTCAATCACCAATTCCAAAATTTAATACACAAAATTTGTGGTTCGCATAACTCTTTTCTCTACTCTATAATGCCCAAAGCCTATCCTGAATCACCCAAACTCTATCCAAAGACTCGCAAAGAAAGTTGGTACAATAGGGTCTAACCTCTAAAGTCAATAACCAACCAATTTGAGATCAACAAAGCTACCATATAAGACTTTAAAAGTTGTCATCTCATTACTCGAATGGTAGCTATTATTATAAAAAGACTCCATTAAGGCTAAATACTACTCCCATTGACCTTCGAAGTCCATACCACTTGCGCGAAGCATATTCTCCAAAACCTAAATAGTCTACGCTAACTAACCATCAGTTAAGGGATGAAAAGTTGTGCTAAGGTCAAGCTAAGTACCTGTAATGCCTTAGGAAAACACCTTGGATGCCACAAGGTGCTTACCGTCCCGAGAGTCCACAAGCTAACCCATGAGCTAGTACCTGCTATGAGCAAAGAACAATATACTGATAATGAAAACATATGCGGAACATCAGCTAATAATTCCATAAGGTTTTAAAAACTGAAAACAATACTGAATCATTGTTCTGAATGTCTGGAAACATACTTAAAATACTGATAAAAAATAAGTGATAAACTGACTATCTGTCTGAATGTTTGAAAGCCTCTAAAACTGACTAACTGTGGAGTTAATGGGACAAACCCCCAACTAACTCTGACTAACTAAATAACTAAACTACTGACATAACTGAAAATAAGATAAGCCCATCCTCAAAGGATGAGGACTCACCACTGATGCTACTACTGATTCACTGGGTCGGGAACCTGAGCGTCCGAACCTATGATATAAAACATCATAGCGCAAGAAAAAAGTATGTAGTTAGTACTTTGAATGTACTAGTATATAAAATGAGGTTAGGGAGAAACATACGGGTTATATGCATAAGATAATAACTGACTGAATAGCATGATATAACTGAGTATGAATGCATAAAAGCTATAAAAATCTGAGAATGCATGACCAAGCATAAAACATGATTCTGATACAGTCGGTAAACTAAAATACTCAAAAACTGATATTGAATAACTGATAGATATATTCTATGGTCAACCAAACCTGAATCTAACTCTATACTGAACGGAGACTATGGGAGTTAGTTATAACCGACATGCCCCAGTGTACTATCAAGGTCCAAATTATAACCCCAGTTGTAAAGGTATCGGTACCATGCCACGGGTACTAACAATGGCTGTGTAGATCCACTAATCTAATGTCCTAAAGGATGAGGATGTCATTCTTAACTGATGGGGGACCTCTCAAAGTCTATGGTGGCATCGTAGGTTTGGAACCTAGGGACTGCTACTGACGTCGCATGCCTACTAACGGGGGAGACAAGAACTTCATGACTACTAATAGGGGAGACGTTATCCCTATGTTCACTCGATGCTAAGTTTTACTCCTAACTGAAAGACACTGATTTCTGAACTGATCCAAGTTTAACTGAATATGATAGCTGATTGACTGATAATGTTCTTACATATATGAAACCATTCAAAAAATATTAAGAATAAGTAAACAGCTAAGTTTTCGGGTAATCATACCCCCAGGACTCGATAACAATAATAATAGGAACAAATGTACATTTTAAAACTATGATAGGAACTATTGTTCAAAACTCATCTCTTAGATATTTCATCAAACACATGAGGGTCATGAATTAAAGCATGGGAATAGTTTAAACATATAATAATTACAAGGCTACAATAATAAACCATCAATTATGGATTTACTTGAAAACATCATCATTCCAACTTGGAAGTTTAACTTCAACAACAATTACTTATAAACACCATGTACAATTGAAATTCGTAAGGATTCACGGAGATGGTTTATTGCAAATATGTAAATTCATGATTTAAATCTTGAAAATGGATTTTTGGACTCTATGGGTGAAAAGGACCCAAGAATGAACATCACACATACCTTAATTAAAGAATTCATGAAGGTTCTTGGTGATTTCTTGAAGTTTGAGCTTGAATTTTGAAGAGGCTAGAGTTTGTTCTTGGGAGAGGATTGTTTTCATTTTTACAGAATAATGAATAGAATAATCAATTTTGCCTTTCAAGACCCTTAATCCCATGTTATGGACCAATTGGGTGAAGGGAAAAAGACCCAAATGCCATTGGAAAATGTGACTAAAAACTAAAAATTAAGGGTGCGACGATGGAGCTCGCACCGCGGGTTCTGGTCTGTCAGACTGGAGCACGCATCGCGGGCTATATTGCGGGCTACCTTATTGGTGGAATGGACCGGGCGTCAGGGGCTTATCGCGGGCTGGTACTATTTTGGACTTCCAAACATGCCCTTACGTTCGTCTGGAAATTTCAAAACTCACCCGAGGTGTACCTTTGACATCCCCGATCATGAATCAACTTAAATATTAACTTTTCAATGTCGGAAAGGTCGAGAATAAGATCATCAAAGATTAGGAGCTTTAGAAATGACTAAGTCCTAACACTTAGTAAAAAATTTCTAAGTCTTAGATCCCTTTAAAATACCATGGTGAGCTGAATTGAGCTAGGATCTTACGGCGTCTTATAGTACCCAATTCTTCCTGAAACATCCTCCAGAAGCTACAAGTGAACCCTGATCCTTTGTCTAAAATATTAGACATGGAAACTCCATGAAGATGAACTATCTTTCCAATGCAGATACTAACCCATCTATTTGTACTAAAGAAAATTTGAATAGGTATAAAATAGGATGATTTGGTCAATCAATCCATGATGACCTAAATTCTGTCATAACTACGAAAAGTATGAGGAAACCCACTCACAAAGTCTATAATATTCCACTCCCACTTCCACTCAGGAATGGGTAATCTCATAAGCAAACCACTAGACTCAGATGCTCAAACTTCACCTACTGACAACCTAAGAAATGAGATACAAAGTATGTTATATCCTTCTCCATACCACCTCATCAGTTATGATACTTCAAAACATGATACATCTTAGTCACCTTGAATGGATAGAACACATGGAACAATGCACCACCTCCAAAATCAATATCACTCATTCACAAACTTTCAACACACAAACCTAACCACCAATCCTATAAACACCATCAAAATCAAGGTATGTCAGCCTTAGCCTCACCATTCAACACCTTATCTCAAATCACCCTCCGATTATCAACATCAAACGAGTGCTCTCATATCTACTCTATCAAAAAAGATCTATCATCAACAAAGGCTAACACATATTTGGCTGTCGAAATATCAAACCTAACCATCTGGTTAGATAAAGATTGTACTTTTAAGGCTAAAAGTTTCTCCTAAGTCAAGAAATGAGCTATATTTCTATTACTAGTCATTTTCTAACTCAAGGCATCCATAACCACATTATCCTAACTCGGATGATAAAGAATAGTGAAATCATAATCCTTAAACAACTCAAGCCAAAGCCTTTATCTCATATTAAGATCTCATTATTGAAGTACTGAAGGTTGTGACGATCCGAGAAAAATCCTGCAAGAAACTCCATACAAGTAATGCCTCCATAACTTTAACACAAACACTACGGATGCCAATTCTAAATTATGGGTTCAACTAATGAGAGAAATAAGAAATCACTTTACTATCCTACATCAACACTTCTCCCAAAACAATGGTAGAAGTATCACAAAATACGATAAAACCAATGCCCTCCTAGGGTAAAATCAAAATGAGGGTTGAAGTCAACATCTCCTTGAGCTTTTGAAAGCTCTTTTCATAAGCATCCAACCATTACAACACATCCTTCTTCTGAGTCAACTTGGCTAAAAGAACCACAATCGATGAGAAACACTCTGCAAAATATTTATAATACCCCGCCAAACCAATGAAACTCTGAATATTGATAGGAGAAGTAGGTCTAGCCTAATCGAGAATCACTACTATCTTGGCTGGATTAACCATAATACCTCTCTTAGTCATAACATGACCCAATAAAGAGATGGAATCCAATCAAAATCACAGTTGGAGAACTTGACTGACAACTTCTCCTCACGCAATCTCTAAAGTAGAATCCTCAAGTGTCTCACATGATTGGCCTCATTCTTCCAATAAACCAAAATGTCAAGAATAAATACAATCATAAAGGTGTTGAGATACGATCGAAACACATGATTCATCAACTTTATAAACACTGTGGGGACATTGGTCAATCCAAAAGACATGATCGATAATTCATAGTGACCGTAACTAGTCTAAATACCATCTTCAAAACATCCATAGCTCTATCCTTAACAGGTGATACCTGGATCTCAAAACAATCATAGAAAACACAAAAGCACTCTAAAGTTGGACAAACTAATCATCAATGCAAGAAAGAGGATACTTATTCTTAATTATCACATTGTTCAATTGTCGATAGTCAATTCACATGTGCATAGAACCATCTTTCTTATTCACGAACAAGACATGAGCAACCCAAGAAGATATAATAGGTCTAATGAACCACTTATTTAATAATTCCTATAACTGCTCCTTTAATTTTTTCAACTCAGTCGGTGTCGTCCTATAGGGAGGGATGAAAATGGGCTTGGTTCTTAGCTCTACATCAGTAGCAAAATCAATATCACAATCCAGAGTTCGCCTAGGGAAATTCGTAGGATACACATTTATGAACTCATAAACAATCCAAATAAAATCCATAGGAAGTAATGAGGCAACATTCGTGTCACAAACATAAGACGAATAAGACAAGCACCCTCTTCATACCATGAGACAAATGTGTACAATAATTATAACTCTATTTGGAGCCAAATTAAGGTTACCCTTCCGAGCTAACCTTGCTCAACGTATCTAAGGTCATGATCTTAGAATAACAAACTAAAATAGCATAATAAGGAACTGCCAACCCATATAGAAGATAACATCAAAATCAACCATATCGAGGATAATCAAGTCTACCCAAGTCTCATGCCCTACAAAGGTAACTACACAAGATTAGTACACTCGATCCATCACTAAAGAATCTCTTACGGAGGTAAAAACATAAAAAGGATAAAACTGAAACAAATCTATAAAATAATGGATGATACTTGTAATAACTGTATTAAAAGCCTCTACATCTGGCATCCTAGGTATAGAATAACATAATCCACATAAAATCTCGGGATGAGCAACCCTACAATCATTACCATAAGCTCTCATACCTCTACCTTTAGTGCTTTTAGTACTATCCCTACCACTCTGTGAACCACCTCTTACTACAGATATCAGATTATGGAAAAGCTAAAGTTGAGAGCCCTACTAAGTAGGTCCATACACATGTAGGGGCAGTCTTTAGCCAAATAGTCAATAGGAAATCTCACCATATACAAAGCAACATCTGTGGCTGGACTAAATAAAAAGGGGCATAAATAAACTAGGACGGCTGCTCTGGCCCAAAGAACTAAAATTAGAACCTCAACTAACACAACCTGATGCCTGGCTACCTGAAGCCACAAAACCTGAGTGTCTACTACCTAATCCCTATAAAGCGTCCGAAATAGACTATCATGATAACTACGGGAACCTACTTGAGAAATTTCTAACTAGAGAGGTGCGACCACTAAACCCGCCCTGATGTTGCACCATCTTGGTGCCTCCCTAAGTAGCCTGGCTGATAGAATTTGTCAACTTGGCATGGTCAATAATAATCTGAAAAAAAAACCCTGAAATAATCATATGAGCAGTAGCCAACAAAAAAGGACCCTTCAATCCCTTGACAAACTTACAAATCCTTTCTGATTTAATGGAGATGCTAGCGGTTCAATTCATGTAAAGAGAATAGAAGCATGCCTCATACTTGATAATAGACATGGATCCTAACTCTAAGTCATCAAACTTATCACGTATCTGATCTCTCAAGCTATAAGTCACAAACATCTACAAGAAGGCTTCTAAAAATTGAGACCAAGTTATAGCAGGCAAACCCAAAAACCTACAACTAGAAAGGGACCTACACCAATCTCTAGCAATATCCATTATTGATAGGTAGTATAAGCTACTCCAAGAGACTCAAAGGACTCAAATTATGTAATTTCTCCTGGTAGTCAATCAAAAACTTATGGGCGTCCTTGCCAATCATTTCCCTAAACTTGTGAGGAGCAAAATTAATAAACCTTTCAAACTTTTTCTGATCATTTGAAGACCATTATACACCCAAAGTAACTAGAGGAATATTAAGTCTGACAGATAATGAATCCACATATCGGGGTTCCATAGATGATGATTCTACCCCTAAAACAGGAATACCATAAGTAGATTCCAATATAGATGGTTAAACACCACTCAAAGTTTGAGAAATACCAGGTACACTCAAGGGAATACCCTACAAGCGATTCAAAAGGGGAACTAATAAATGTTGAAGCATTGGGCATCAACTGAACTGTGTGAACTTAAGCTGGCCTCACACCCAATTTTTGATAATCATCACTGGTATACGCAATCTCAGTCTCGGGAGAGGCCTCCCTAACATGTCCTATGAATAGGGAAACTCTTCATGCCCGTCTTCTAAACCTTAGTTAATCACAAACCCTGCCATGTTCTCTAATTAGGTCTCCCATATTGGGTGTCGTCTCAATATCCCTAGCATCCCTTGAGCTAGTTTGCACTATCTGCGTAGAAAAAATAGAATACAAGTTAGAACAATAGGTATGAGCAACCTGTACGACATGAAATTAAATTATAGAAATTTTTCCTAAGATAACTTATAGCGCCTTAGAGATAGATATGGACGTCTACATACCAATCCGCAAAACTATACTAGATATCCTGCTCTTACACTTATGGGACTGGTGAACCTGGTGCTCTGATACTAATTTCTCATAATCCAAATATTGAGGTCATGATGGCATCTATCTTAACCCAAACCTTGGTAGACAATACAATCGCCCAAAAGGAAGAAAACTTCAAAATAATAATACAATAAGATAAGATGAGACTTCTAGAACGAAGTCAAGCCAACATATATGCAAAATTTAGTGTAAGTCTGAACAAAATATATGAAATCCCCATAATTTGGCATTATACGTACAGGGAATCTACTAATACATCTGAAATACCAATATTAAAATTGTCTTCCCCCAAAAACAAATAAAGACATCAAAATAGATAAGAAGGGGCATGGAATCAACTTTGGAAGCCCTAGACCGTGCTAGCAGCTCAAAATCACCAACTCAGATCAGTATCAAATCATCTACCGCGTGTCGTATTTATACTAGGATTTGCATCAAAACAACACAGTAGGAGTGAGTACGGTCCACTTACACGTAGTTAGTATCATAGTTCAACTGAGCAAAGTAAAAAATAATACAAGTAAAGAAATACTATGTCACGTCACCATCTAATAGAAAAGTTTTCAAATAGTAACTCATACTATCTCTACTAACAGTTCTAATATATATATACATATATATATATACAGAGAGGGAGAGAGAGAGAAATTGATTAAATGTGAAATAACACATAAAAGCAGCACATGAAATACATTGCTAATGCAATGCAAGGGGTGATAAAATAAATGCTTTTAAAAGACATTGCATGACTTTCAACATACACCTATAGATCCCTAATGCTCCCAAAATAGGACTCATAGGGGTTCACAATCTCAATCTAATTACCCAATCCACCCAACCGGCGTGTCCCTTGGTCTAGGCATTTTCTTAAAAACGTCTTCTTTTTTTTTCAAAAATTAGTGTTCTTCAATAATATCGATATCTCATTATTCTGTGTGTATGAATGAGGATACAAGGCTCACAATCAAATAAGTATGAAGATAATAAATTCATTCAATAGTGTAAAAGTAAGTCCAGAAATCAACTCAGTATGTCAATATTTTATGATATCAATTCTAGTTTGACGTTATTGGAATAAATATTTGTGTAAGACATCATTAATATCATATCAACCTAAACTCAAAAATTTCTATCATGATAAAAGCAAACAATGCTCAATAAGGCTTATAATTTCTATTCAAGTCCTTTGCACGAGCATCACATTAAGAATAAAGTCATTTAAATGCACAAGTAAGGCCAATGATGTCAAATAAATCTTCCACACAGGCAAAATATAACATCACAAGTCAACAACAACAAGAATATAGGCCCCCCACACTGACATCACACAATATACAATAACTCAAAAAATTATTTTCTATAGCTATTTTTTTCCCAACCCATAAAATGCTTTACACTACAAGAAAATGGTTAAATTGTGACAGAGATTTTAGTCACAAATCTGTCACAAACCATTGATTGTGATGGATTTGTAACGGAAAAATATGCATCTCAGAACCTTTGGTCATAAAATCATTATGACGGATTTAATTTTCATCACAAAATTATTGTGACGGAACTGAGAGAGATCGTCCGTCACAATATAAATTCTTAAATTTAAATTAAATTCCATCATAAATTTATAACAGATTTGTGACAAAATATTCCGTTATAAAATAGTGACAGAATAATTTTCGTAACAAATTTTCAAACCTAGTCACCACAATTGTGACAATATATTTCGTTACAAATAATTTGTGACAGACTAATTCAGTCACAATATGACTCTCTTATCTATATTAGTAACAAATTTAGGATAGATTGTGACAAATTAAATCTTTCACAAATTTATTTGAATTTTTAATTTTAATAAATAATAATTATGAAATACTATGCTCTCTCTCTCACACTATATATATAACATAATATACAAGATTTATAATAAAAAAATTTGAAGTTAATTAAAACATCCAAAATCTTAACTTCAATAAGCAAAAGTCTACCAATGTTTAAAATTTAAAGCATATAACTATCCAAAAAAGTGTGACAATGTTCAAGTCGACACTTCAAGTAACTAAAGTCTCAAAATATTAAACACTTAAGCATTAGATGAGTCCCTATTAGGGAGAGTAGGATTACTAAATGAGCGAGAAGATAATGCCATATCGCTCATCATGTGAGACCATTGCTACTCCATAGATTTGAATCGATCATCACTTTGTTGCCTCAAACTAAAAAGCTCCTACTCTACTCGTTGTTGCACCTCCGCTTCTACACGTTCTTGAAGAACTCTCTCTTGATTTTCTCTCATTTGCGACACCTCTTTCTTAAATATTTTGATGTACTCTTTGGCAACATGATTGGACACTAAATTTTTCGAATTGACGTATTTTTTATCTTTATACAAGGTTGAAGCTTGAGAGCCCAATCCATACACACACTATTTTTTGCTCCACCCGCAACATCAAGATACATGCGATTTATATCGAGTTCTTGATCTTCTGATGAATCATCTGATGAGGCCAAAAGAGCAGTACTTATGACGGCCTCCATTTTATCCTAAAAATTACAAATAATCAGCCACCAAATATTTAATCATCACAATGAGCCACACGAAGTAAATGAATATACTGTCTGAATTATTATTATTCCAAATGATCTAACTGTACAAATTAAAAAACCTCACAACCTCAAGGAAAAGCAACTATCTAAAGTAATGGATATACATAATAAAATTCTAAACTTTCAACTACCAAAAAAGAATTTTTTTTTCCCTATCAAAACAGTCATTTGGGAACACCATCAACTATGTTCCAACAACAACATACCCAGTGTAGTCTCACTTTAGTCTGCGGAGGATAGAATCTACACAAACCTCACCTATACCTCAAAGGTAGAGAGGCTGTTCCCGATAGACCATCTCAATATATAGAATCCAGGTAACTAACTAATCTTACTGTACCCTTCTAAAAACTAGTTTTCTAACACAACAATGAATATAATGCAATGACCTTTTCCTATTCGAAATGTTCAGTTTATCCACTGTTTTTTCATTCATTCAACCTTCACACCAACACAAAAAAGGTATATTTAATTTCTTTAAAAGCAACATATGACTTATCAAATAAGGAGAGACGAAAATAGCTCCAATCCTATAAGTAAATCAAAATGTTTCTGCTAATATATGATGTAAAAGTTATAATAATCAGTTAGTTACCAAGTAGAATCAAGGAACTTAGTGATCCAACAGTATCATTCCTCACCTCCATATAGCATGTAACAAAAATCTGTTTAGCCAAGAAGTGGAGCAACTAACAGACCGAAGAAAACAAAAGAGCATTTTTCATATCCAATCAAATGAAAGCTACTATTGGTTATCAAGAAAGAAAAATGTAAAATACCTATCGAACACTTTTTGATAGAAATAACTAACTATCAAACTTTACGAGTTCACAAAAGCCGAAAAGTTCATCTTGCAAAAGAAATAACCTCTCTAGATAGTCGAGAAGAAATTAAGGAAAAATGAGAAAGTTTATACACTAACAGCAGGCCATTTTAGTTTGGCAATGCTTATGGAAACAACTGTGATATCAAGTATGCCATTACAAGTTTCTCCAAAAATTTATGCAAGGAGCAACAATAGAAGGTGGATTTTAAACCGCAAGTCCAAACATATAAAAAATAAAGAAGAAACAGAGGATAACATTGCGCAGCAGAGAGATTGAATAGAGGAGAAACGCAGCAGCAGAGAGGTTGAACAGAAAAGCATAAAAATAAATCTTATCTATTTCACTCACATAAATCACAACTGACAGCCACCTTAGTTTGGAATGACATAGTTGACAAAATCCAGAAGCTAAAACTCTTATCTTTGAACCAGATATTTGAAAATCTTGTGATGGCCATCACTCAAAATAAATATAATTCCCAAATGAAACTATCTAATCACAAGTCCAAAAGCCTGATGCAGATCAGATTTATGGACTTTGTGAGGATAAATTCAGCTAATAAGCTAATGAATCATGCCAATAATGAATTTTGGTATGGGTATGGGTGTGGGTGTGGGGGGATGGGGGGTGAACCTGAGATTATAGCTACTCAGCTAACTTTCCCTTTTCTTCTAGGGGAGTATTGACAACTGGTTCAGTATAAAATTGAGAGTCATTGAGTGATTTATACCAATAAAACTGCAAAATACACACGCTTAACAGAATGGCTCATGTTCTTAGCAACTATTGACTCCAACTCATAATTGAAAAGAGAAGAAAAATAGTAAACACGAATGAATGACAACTGATCTCAGTCTACCCTTGAGAAAATAGGTAACACAACACAGATGTTCCAATAATTTTTTGGAAGTAAGAGCATATGAGAGAACAAAAAAGGCTAAGAGAGAAGCATGTCTGCAGGTACACATCTAACTGGTACTACAAGAATAGACCTCTTTACCTTGAATTCTAGGCTAAAGCTAATTAGTTGTTCATAACAAAAGTGAAGGTACTTACAGAAACATAAAGTAAAAGCAGAAAGATCATTACATAAAAATGTTGCAGGCATACATAAATATTGATACAAGATAAATTTCAAACACAAGAAGCAAACCACAACAAGAACAACAAGATGTCAAGAACAATGCAAGTGAATCGAAATAGGCTACACACGACATCACTAGAATGCTAGTGAATCGAGATAGGCCACACACGGCTTCACTAGACTTCAAGATTTTAAGAAAAATCATATTTTTAAGAGTACAAGATTGCAACAAGTGTAGTGAATCAAAATTGGCCTCACGCGGCTTTACTACTTCAAGATACAAACAACAATTCACTCTACTTGCAAGATCTATATTGATCTCATGCTTTCAAGATCTAAAGAATGTGAAGCTTATTAGCAAACTTACTTTAATGCTCTATGACTTGGCATCAACAAAAATGTCATCCTTTTTTTGGTACAACTTCTTAAATATCTCTCATGAATTTGGTTCACGGCCTATTTCGGTTGCCTGCAAAAAAGTTCAATATTAAAATCGAAGATAAAGTCAAAGAATTAATCTAAAGTATAAAATTTATCAATTTTATAGTATGTTCCACTGTTGACTGGAACCACCGGTATGCTTGCTTGGACCAGTGCCCGGGCCACCAGTTTCACTACATCAATTTTGATTTGCAATATGAGATTTGTTCTTAAACTCATCAGAAGGCCAATATGTTTTCCAGCTTTGCCATCATCTGACACAAAATTTGGTTTGTTTATTTCTCTTCGCCAATGATATGTTCTTTTCGTATATAAGTTAAATGCCACCTTCTTACAGGTGCATTCGATTATGGAGTTCTCTGTAGGATTCCACTGATATGATTTCTAGAAAAAAAATTATTTAGAAGCATAAACACAATAATAACATTATAAATTTTTAATATAAAGCAATATTTACCATGAATTCATGCCAATAGAATTTACAAGTGGATTCAGTAACACCCCTCCATGTGTATCCAGTAGCATCTTGTCATTTCTTAAAATTTTTTGTAATGGTGTTTGAGATAGAATGACCATTAGGGACAAACCTGAAATATAATTATAAAGAGTAAATTATACATTTTATAAAATTTATTTTTTAAAAAGGGTAAATAACTGTTGTAAAAATGTCTTTTCTTACTTTTCCCCGACAACTGTTATGACTAACCGTCTAGTTGTTAATGAGTTACTACTGGATCCAATAGGGATATCTACGGAACCAGGAGTATCAAGAGAACCAGCAATCAATGACGGTGTATCACTCATATTCTAAAATGAGATTATTCTACAACTACAAAACAAAGTGCATGAAAAACGAATCATGCGAAATAAATTATTTAGAAAGACATAAAGAAAGAAGAAAAAAGTTATCACTTTTACCCATTCTATTCCACTTTAATAAAAAGAGTATCAGTGCCTTGTGAAACCAGAAACAACCGCACCAAGAAGCATCAAGAATCTTTAAGTTCAAAATTTTTCAGCTATTTCAAGGACTCTAACAACACCCATAATCCATAAAAGGAAATCTAAATCTCAAAACTTTAATTCAAAATACTTCAAGAACTTAGCTTTTAAAATCACACAAGAACAAGAAAAGAGCATCAAGATTCAAGAGACAATCCGGAGACATAAGCAATAACAACAAGAAGACAGTAAGAAAATCGAGGCATAAGAGATAATCTATTCCAACGACTGCTTGAGATAAATTCCAACTTTGTCTATTCCATACCTCAAAACAATCTATTCCAATGACTGCTTGAGATAAATTTCAACTTAGTCTATTCCAACAGAACACTAACTTAGTCTATTCCATACCTCAAAATAATCTATTCCAACGGCTGCTAGAGATAAAACCAACAATCTATTCAAAACAATCTATTTCAACAGGCAAAAAAACAATCGAAATTGAGATAAATTCCAATAATCTATTCCATACCTCAACAAGTTGCAAAACCGACCTATATCATACCTCAATAAGTTGCAAAAAATAGAAATTGAGATAAATTACCTCAACGAGTGAAGAAGAAGAATCAAAATTGAGATGAACTAAGAGGTTGTTTGTAATTTTCAATTGCACCTAAATCTAGAGGGATAAGTTATGAGAAAAAAATTGTAATGAATCGTGGTTTTACATACACGGTTAACAACTAAAAGACCAGGCTTTTCTGTAACTGAATACCATTTAATGTCCAATCGTATCCATTCTAAAAATTAGAATTAATCAGCAGGCATCCCAATCCTACCATTCGAAATTTTAAAAAGAAGATTGGATCTTTTAGTGTTAGAAAAGTTTGAAGTTAGCATCAAATAAAAGATTGCATTAGCTTTATTTAATGAAGGACATAATAAGAGGGAAAAGTGAAAAACAAAGAAAGCAGAAGAGGCATGCGAGTAATTCAATTGCGAGGGCTCAATAATTCTTGGAATAAAGAGAAGAAAGAATTAGCGCATAAAATCGATCGATTTCAAAGTGCAAGTAAGGTATTGTAGTCCATAAATATTTCCATTTTTTCGACAATACACTCAATTTAACCAGATCAAAAATATAGAGAGATGAAAGAATTTTGTGGAGTACATCATCTGGGAGTGAACTTATTCTATCAATTCCTTCAATCTTGGATTTTCTTGAAGATGTTTCTATCAATTCCATTAGTATATCTTCAGATTTGAACTATTTAAAAACAGCAAAAATAGCAACAAAATTAACTTGCCTTGGAGATTAAAGAGGTATAATGGATTTCTTCACAATCATGCTGGCCCAGCTACCCATCTTCATGAACCTTAGCGTTGAAACAGATATTTTTGAGGAAAAATTGTATACAGCGAGTGTCTTTAGCAGTGAGGAAAATGATTTTCTTCTTCCAAATAAGAGGAAAAACAATATATGTAAAAAAAAAAAAAAAAAAAAAAAGAGGGAAAACTAGAAAAATTTTAGAGCCAATTCTATTTTGACGGAAAAAGATTCGTCACAGATTTTTTTTTTTTGTGACGGAATAAATTAGTCACAAATTTTTATTACATTAATTATTTTTTAAAAATAAATAAATTGTGATGGAATGCTCAATCTGTCACAAATTTAGTCACGGATTTGTGACAGAAAGTTGTTATTTTTTTTTTTCAACTTTAATTTGTGACAAAATTATGTCCGTCACAAAAATTATATTTAAACCTGTCAAAAAATTGTCAAAAATATGTTACTCTTTGAATATTTATGTGAAAATTAAAAAATTAAAAATGTTATATTTATGCAAAAATAATCCATCGTAAATTCATCAAAATTCTGTCACAAATTGTGACAGAAGTGTTTCGTCTCAAATATGCCGTCACAATTTGACCATTTTCTTGTAGTGCTTATTTATTAACTATCCAACCTAGTATGAAGAAAGTTAAGTCATACCTTACCTAAAAGGGTCAAAATCCAAGCCTAAAGTCCTTCAACATAGAGCCTTCCCCTTTCGAACGGTCTCGTAATCAACTAAAACATATAAATATAACATCTACGCATTAAAAGAAAGCTAATGATACCCATATTAACTATTTTTAAGACGGGTCCAAAACGGGTTCGAAAAACAAGTTCAAAAATGAAAGGGGTAAAACCTATTTTTATTTTAGAAACATATTCCTTGAGGTTATAGGAGTCTACAGTATAAAATTCACCCAACAATGAGGTGTGAATCGAAGAGAAAATATTTTTAAGCTTTATCGACAAAAACCTCAAAAATTTATTTCAAATTAGAGATTAAAAGGTGTTTTCAAAGACATAATCAATAGAAAATAATGAAAAAATGAGTTAGCTTATTCATACTTAAAGAATGAAGAAACGCTAAAAGATTGTCTTTCCCAAAAGTTTGGAGGTCCAAAAATAAAGTAAAATTAAGAAAAAAATAGTATTTATACTATTCTGTATGCAGTGCCTCACGATCGCGGGCCCCTACCTCGTGATCAAGAGGGTCAACAGTGACCAGCAATTGGACTGGCCAATACGGTTGCATAGCTGGCATCATGATCACGATAAGTCAACCCGACTCGATCTACTGATTAACCTACGTGATCGTGGTGTTACCACCATGTAATCATGAGGAATGCTTTCATCGAAACCCGTGATCATGATGTGCATCCAGGAATTGTGATGGAGAATCTAATGCACCAAAAGATGATGCACCAACAGTTTTTCCAAGTGAAAAAATATTTTTGTACGGACCCTCGACATTCGTTTGGGACCTCATTGAAATAAATCATATATGCTACCAGGTTATTTTCAACATTCCGAACTGAATGACAACATCAGATTTTTGAAAAAAAGATCATCTTCAATCAATTGCCCCCCAAAACTTCTTTTAAGGCAAATTTAACTAGTTTACAAATGAAGGGTAGAAATGTAAAATAAAAGTTTCAAACTCAAACCAACCCCACTACTAATTCAAATTCAATATTCTAGATCTAATAGAATTGTCCAAGTCATCACCCGACACTCAGAACATTAAATGTTGATCAAATTCAACTATAAAACTTTTAAAATCCCTAAAAGCCTCAAACTTTCCCAAAACCCTCCTGAATAATTGGGAACTACGTCAACCATCTCTATACTCCAAAATAAATATTTAGCAAATATCAAAAAAGGTAAAATAATCAAATCGCATAAAAAGTGAAGTTTCACAAATCAGGTTATTACATTGTTAGACTTAACCTGAGACAAGGAACCACTTCTTTTTTTGACTGTAATGTGACTGGAAGACTCAAAGAAGCACTTCTTATATGCAAGGTTGGCCTATGAATTTGGGTTCTACGTGGAGTTGGCTTGAGAAGCGTACGAGAGGTAGACACCCTTGTGACCTTGTGGAACTATTCTAAAAATAGCATGGCTGCATTGTTATATACCATCTAGACTGAGAGGAGCCGAAAATTTTTTTAAATACGAGCTCAGATATTGGAGGAGTGAATTCGAGCTATGAAGACTATGCTTTGTACTAGATTTAGAGCTTTATTTGAAGTTGTTTGACTATATTATTTTCTAGTATTCTAACTTTTTTGTTCTGTTTGGTTATTTAGAATTAAAGTAGTTTTGAAAAGAGGTTGGTCGTCCATATCACCGCTTGGTTTTATAAATTTCACTTGCTAATTAATAAAGGTGTTTGATTGTCAAAAAAAAAAATCAACAACAAGATATCTTTATGATACAATTTTTCAAAAGACATGTATTTTTAGGGTAAATGGTGTAGGAAAATTATTTAGTTATTTCAAGATAATTTATATTTAAAATATATTGAAAATGTCATGTCTTTAAAATGTAATTTCGAAGCCAATATATTTACTTGAAAAACAAGTATTGGCAAAAGGTGTATTATACAAGCTTTATACTGTCAAATAGATAGAACTTTGCATGAAATTTTTAAGACAAGTGTCAAGACACTTGTCTAAATATTACTTGTTCATTTCTTCTATAAATAGTCTATTAAATCTTTCAAATGCAGGCAGTACTTTTTTTTTTCTTTTAAGGTAAAATGACCTTCTAGACCCTTGTATTATGTAGGTTTTGTAAGTTGAACACTTCTACTTACATGTTTATCATCTGGACCCCTGAACCCACTAAAAAGCAATATTTCAATCTCTTTAACCAGTAACTTTGCCTATGTGGCATTAAAGTGCTGTCTGGGACTTGAAGAGTGTAGTCACTCGCCTAGAGTGCGAATGGGGGTCAATTTTTGACCAATTTTATATTAAAATAATTCAAAAAAAAAGGATTATAACTTTTTTTCAGTTTTTAAATTTAAAAATATTTTAAAAAATTAAAAATAAAAAATAAAAAACCCAAAAAAAGTTATAATCCTTTTTCTTTCACTACTACCCTACCCCACCCCAACCATCGTCCCAGCCCCCGTACTAAGTCCCCCATCCCACCCAGCCCCATCCCAGCCACCCTCACCCCACCTCAGCCCCGTCCAACCCCCCACCCCCACCGGTTGCCATGGCCATTGTAAAATCACAATTGCAATTGCAAAGTGCAACTTCTCAAGCCTAAAGTACAATAATTCACACAACATAAAAAGAAACAAATCAAAACAATCGAATAGAACTTTAAGAAAAAAAATTCCAAACAAATCAACACAACCAACAAGAATCAGAAGATGAAGATAAAGAATCAACAAGAAACAAACAAACAAATGACGTGGTTTTCTTTCTTCTTCGATTCTCACTTCTCAATTTTTCCAAACAAACAACAAGAATCTTTCTTCTTCAATTCTCACTTCTTAATTTTTTCAAACAAACAACAAAAATCTAATCACCAGCTGCTATAAATTGAGTAATCCTGAGATCATCATCATCTTCAACAACAACCAAAGCTCAAACACAGACAAATAGGTGAACGAAAAGCTTCAAGAACCGCTAGAAATTGTGCAACAAAAGAAAAAAATAGTACTTTTTTGGCCTCTTAGTGCTTTGAGCATTTCCTTTCAATTTTTTCAAAGAGTGAGAAGAATAAGAAGATTAAAATGATGAAGGAAAAAAAGAAGGAGAAGAGGAGGGAGAACCATAAGGAAAAAAAAACGCAAATCAGAAAATGGGAAAGAGAGAGAGGAAGGGGGAGGGGGAGGAGTTTATTTATTAATTTATTTAATTATTTATTTATTTATTTGTTTATTCCTTTTAATATTTAATATTTTTTATATTTAAAAATAAAAATGACGTGGAAGCTGATGTGACAGCTGATGTAGCAGAGTGTATTACACTCACAAAAAAAGTATTTAAAATGTTGTTTTTTAATGGGTTCAAGGGTCGAGATGACAAACATTTAAGTAGAAGTGTCCAACTTATAAAACTGACATAGTACAGGGGTCCAAAAGGTCATTTTGCCATCTTTTAACCATCTAAAGCTCTCCATCTTTTCTTGTTTTTTCCTTTTCCTTGTTTGGCTTATTCTAACTAATAACTTGTTGGTATTTGTATTAATAATTTTGTTGATTTTTATATCCTCTGATTAATTAGGGAAGACTTATTTAACTTAGAATATCCTCTAATTAATCAGGGAAGTGTTTGTTTAATCTTGAAAAAATATTTCACACTGCTAAAATAGTTTCTTAGCACAGTGCCTAGCACGACTCAAGTATAGTTAATATATCACTTAAAATAATACTGCAGTAATATTTATTTAATATTCGGTACCTTTAATTAGC
The DNA here is from genome assembly GCF_002878395.1 of Capsicum annuum. NCBI lineage: Eukaryota > Viridiplantae > Streptophyta > Magnoliopsida > Solanales > Solanaceae > Capsicum > Capsicum annuum. The sequence goes on from NC_061122.1 coordinate 30,924,532, forward strand.
AATAAGTAATTATAGTACTGTTATAGTTATTATATTGATTACAATATTATCATTGAATTAGTAATATTATTATACACTGTTACGTTATTGTACTACTAATATTATTATTATTATTATTATTATACTAGTATACGTACCCGCTCGATGCGCGAATAATTATTAAAATATTATATTTTTCGAATATGTTAAATTATATTACCTTAAAAGAAATTCAACTATAATATTATAATATCTCAAATTAAAAAAAAAAATTCAACCTCCACCGCCTCGCTTAATTTTTTTAAACGCATAATCAATTGAGTTTTCTTATCTCTTATTTCAAAATAGATAAATTAGAATAGATAAGTTTTATTATGCATTACAGAAATAATGAAATGTTAGATTAGAAGAAGTCTCCAAAATAATTTAATCTCTTAGAAGTGGTTGTAATTTATAATTCAAATTAAATGTTTCACATCTATCAAAATATAATTTTATCTCATATTCTATTTTAAATTCTATATATTTTTACTTAAATTCAACAAAGATATTAACTCGTCCTAAGAATTAAAAATAATTTCATAATGCATGTAAAAAAAATTGAATATGAATTTTAAAGGAAAAATAACATCATGAAGTCATTCAATGAAAAAAGAATTTTAATGTCCAATCCCTAATATATTATGTTTAATTATACTTTAAGCTACATCACCAAACATTTACTTTTTTCGACTATGATTTAACGGATTTAGTTATGACTTATTCTTATATATTTTTAAAAAGCTATATTATTTGATCTTTAAAATTTTTTTATTTTCTTTTTCTATACTAAGGAACTGCTTAAGAAGAAATGTAAAATCACTACTTGGCTGTATAAGATAAATGACAGGCAATCAATTAAAAAAAAACTACACAAAAATATAAATTTGTAAGAAAAGTCAAGAAAAGAATAAAGCAATTGCTAAATACCTACAAAATTTATTATATAATCTTTCTAAAATAGAGTAGATATATGAATGTAGTGAAATAATTCTTCAAAAGTTGTCTTTCTGCTTATGAGAAGTATATCATATTTGTGTATATTCTTTGCACGACTTATTTCGCATTTTTATGATAGTTATATACATCTCATTAAATAGATTTTTAAATTTCTAAGCTATATATGTGACAGAATATAAATATAAAATGTTAGTTTTGAATAATAAAAATTAATTAAAAATTTAAATTAAGTATAATCAACATACCTTTATTTTTATATAGAGAAATATTATTTGCATGACATATAATCTCTTTATCCATGAAAGAAATTTATTATGATAAAAAATTTAAAATTATTACAAATAAGAATTAAATTATGATTGTGATCTAATGGAGTATTATTTTTAGAATTTAACCACAAATTCTGATTGTTTTAAATCTAATAGTTTAAATTTAATTTCTCACAATTATTTACAAATTTATTCTTCATAGATCAGTGAAATTTATCAATTCCTCAATAATAATATACTTTGTATAATTACTACTTCATCAATTCAAGTTATCACAAAAAAATAATGACTTACTTTAACTATTCAAGAATAAGCTTCTCAATTGCCACATAATTAATTTACACATTCTAAATTCTTAAACAATAAAAAAAATGTTCATATCTTATTCAACACTGACATAAAATATTTTAGATGAATTTTTATACTCCAAATTTAAATGAAAAAGATAATTAACAATATCAATTTTATCATTTTACCAAAAAAAAAATATTCTCCATATAACTCAAAATTTAAATTTAGTTATGGAATCTACAAATAAATAAATATTTATTCATTCAATACTATGAAAAAAAGAAAAAAAAATTCTCCAACACTAAACGACTATCACTTTCATTTTCTTTTCACGTTAATGTTTATTTTACCTATCATCATTTTCATGCTCTATAACTTTGAAAAGTCTGCTACTTCATCTTCTTATTATTCTTCGACTTTCACATCTTTCTTTAACAAATTATTCAAAATTTTCTTCAGCTAACTGGCTAACAATCTATATTTATCTCTAAAGAAAAAGAAGATAAAAATATAAACGATGAAAAAATTCAATAAATAATATAATGATATAAAGAATGAAAAAAATTCTGCAAGTAATATAATAACATAAGTAATACGTTTGAAAAAAGGAAAGATTCATTAATTCTTTTAACTGAATTTATTTATATATGAGTATGTAGAGATATGGGATAAAATTTATTGGGCAATTTTAGATAACCACTTTTAGTTTCAAATTCAAAAAGCAACCGCTTTATCATGTTGTATTTTTTTTTCGTAGAATTACGTGAGTTAAATTAGGTTAATGAAAATTATGAAATTCTCTTAATTACATATTTTTAAACTTAAATTTAAATTTCAAATAGATTGTTTACACTTTTTAAATACATTGTTTTTATCTGTTATCTTCTTTTATTATGAATAAATAAATTGCCTATAAATTTTATAGATATTTTTTGCATTGTTGTTAGTACTTAATTTTTTAATTATCAATCAATTCAAGACGTGGTAAATCATTCAAATTTTTTGATAAAATAGGGGTGAGATAGCATGGTGTTATATTACAATTAAAACTATATCTTTACTGTGGTAACTACTAATTCTAATATATAATTTATATTTTTTAATATATAATTAACGATATTTTTAAAATTCTACTATTTCAAATTTAAATATATCTTGTATTTTAATTTAAAATAATTATTCTTGTTGTTGTTGTTATTATTATTTTTATTATTATTATATTTTATTTAATAGGTAAATAAACTATACTCAAATATATTTTATAACATGTAAATTTTAAAAGATATAAGTATGAAAGAGTAAAAGTCTATTAGAAGAATATTCAGTAAATATGGGCTCTTTTGTTATTAAGAAATAGTTAGAGTTTATTTAGTAGTTTTCAATCGTAGGCTCCTAACTTTAAGATAATGATTTTATTTTTTAAATAGAAGATAATGTATTTTAGTTGAGATAAAGTCAAAGAGTTGAAATAATACAATTTTAAATTTAAATTCAAATTAAATTATAATAAACACTAAGTGTTGAGATAACGCTAAAACTCTGAAACCATGGAGGAAGTTATAATAAAATTAAATTCAAAATTATTGTAATTATAATATATTTATTATTATTATTATTATTTATATTGACATTTTTTAATTTAATTTGACAATTGGATTATGGGATTATCACTAAATCCCAAAACGTGTTGTTCTTTTTTTCTTTTTTCCATTATTATTATTATTATTATTATTATTATTATTATTATTATTATTATTATTACTACTACTACTACTACTACTATTACTATTATTATTATTATTATTATGTGTATTACTATTTGTGTTGGCATATTTTTAATTTAATTTGACAATTGATGACAAATGAATTATCACAGTATCTTGAGAAAATTGAAGGAAAGGTGTCTTTTAAGTCTTGAATGAAGGATTGGTGACATTGACCAACAGATAGAGTCAAACATCATTAGGAAACTTGATTAAGTTAATTGTGGACTTGATTAATATTTTCAAAACTTTCTAATCTTTTCAAAAATAAAAATCAACCCAACCCACACCCCTCTTCAATTCAAATCAACCACTCTCTCCTCTCTCTCCAGTTTCTATCAAGTCTCTCACAACCAACAGTTCTGCAAAATTTCTCCCTTCAACCCCCGACAACTTCTACCTCCGGCGACAAATAGTTGGGCTTCGAGTTCCTCTCTTTTCTCCCTTCAACCCCGGCGACTTCTACCTCCGGTGATAAATAGTTGGGCTTCGAGTTTCCCTCTTCAATTCAATCAACCTGTCTCTCATCTCTCTCTCGACAGCTTGTCTCAACTCTCTCCCAACCAACTGTTCTGCAAATTTCTCATTTCAATCCTCGGCGACTTCAACATCCTATTATAAATAGTTGGGCTTCGAGTTCCTTTTTGACTTCAACCTTGAATCGACGTGATTGCCTTGCTCTTTGGCCACAACAGCTTTGAATTCTTCATCATTTCTTTTCTTCTTTCACAGATAAAAATTTATGGTCATTTTAGTTTTGAAGAAAATGAGGAACTTAAGTCAATTTCTCTTATAGTATTGGTTAACAATTTCAGTATTTATTGCACTAATTTGAAATGCAGTCTAAAATAGCCTTTTTATTGTTTGTGTTTATAAAAATAAAATGACAATTTGGTTTGATTTGTTCTATTGTTGTTCTTGGTAAAAATTGTAAAATTGTTGTTTTTTGTTTCCTCCGACAGATTACCCATCTAGTGCAACATATTAACCATCTGATGTAACAGATTTATTATATGATACACCAGATCAACCATCTGATGTACCAGAGGAACCATCAGATTACAATTCTAATGCAATAGTTTAATAATCTAATGCAACAAATTAACTATCTGATGCAACAGCTTTACCATATATTGCAACAGATTAAGCATCGAATAAAAAATCTGATACAACTAATTAACCATCTGGTGCAATGGAAGAACCATCAGATTAATGATCTGATGCAACAGATGAACCTCCTATTGGATAAAATCCCATCAACTCTTCCTACAGGAAATGTCCAAGACTTGATTTTTCAAACTGATCATTCATCTGCCACGATAGACGACCCTATGTTGGAAGAAATATAAATAATATTGACCGTTGATAACTATTCCAATAAATCACTCATGTGTTGCAACAGATGTGTGACCTGTTGCACAGATCATTCATCTTTTTCAACAGATGAGTGATATATTTTGTATTATTGTAATGGATTACTCAGTCGTTGCTGCAGGTTAGTTAACTGCTCTGACAGATCACTCATATGTAGCAACAAATGTGTGATCTGTTGCACGAATCATTTATCTTTCTCAATAGATGAGTGAAATATTTTGTATTATCGCAACAGATTATGTAACTATTCCAACAGATCACTCATATGTTGTAACAGATGATGTTACAACAGTTTGTGATCTATTGAACAGACCATTTATCTGTCTTAAAAGATGAGTTATATGTTTTATATTGTTGCAACAGATTACTCATTCGCTGCAACAGGTTAGTTATATGCTGCAACAGAAATACTACCTGGTGCAATAGATCGATGATTTGTTGCAATTGTTATTTAACTATTTTGCTTGTTTGATTTGTTGTTATCCTTTTTTAACGATGCATTAATCAACAATAATATATTATTTTATGTTCCTTCTAATTTTAGATAATATGGTTCCCAAAAGAACAGAAACTGAATCAAGTCTAAGTAAAGGAATAAGTGAAGCAGCTAGGCTACATCCACCAATTTATGAGCTTGCTTTACAAGCGTTTTCTCAATCGGGAGCAGAATATGATGAATACGGGGAGGAGGGATATTTCAAAAGACATGATGCAGATGCTAATAGTCCTTCCACCAAAGAGCTGGTCAAAGCCTTCAGCATTGATCATTATCCTGTGAGAATGTAGTACGAGGGTGCCGCAGATTTAACGGGTGATTTCGTAGTTAAGTCAGCCATGGAAAAATCTTTCAACGCCTTTAGAAAAATGCTTTGAGAATAAAAATTGGACGCTTATTTCAGGGACAGCTTCTTTGGAAAATATCTTGATTTACCAGAGGACAACAATGCTCGTTTTCAAATGAAAATGGTATATGAACTACTCAAGCATAGGTTTATGCATGAAAACAAAGATAAGATGGATGAGGTGTGGATAAATTACTGTGGCATGCCTGTTTGTTTTGGTTGGAAGGAGTTTGTCATAGTTACTAGACTAAAATGTTATCCTTCTTCTCAAGTTATACCTATTCTAACCCAAAAAAGCACCCCGCAACCCAAAAAAGGCAAAGGCAAGTCATGTGATCGTGATGACCTGGATTCCATTGTTTGTCCAAGCTTCAAAAATAAAAATTTGATAGAAGCGTTGAAAGGTAAAGGACTTTCAAAGAATCACAAGCAGTCATTGTGCTTGGTTTGGTTTGTACATAATATTCTCTGGGCGAGAGACGTTAACAAAAACATAAGTCTCGGTTTAATAAAGCTCTCCGAGGATCTTGATACGTTTAACAGATATCCTTGGGGGTATGAAAGCTTCAAAATGACTGTCAAATATTTGTTGACTCCGTTAGCGCCAAAGACAGTCAACTTATATGGCTTTCTATGGGCTTTCATGGAAAATATTTCTTTCTTCTATTATGATATCATTCATTTTTTTAGCTCAATAATGATTTTGATTTATTGGCGTTATTTTATAGGCTAGGGCGTTTGAAGTCATTCCTTATTTGAGACAACAAATGAACTACCAGGAAGGAGTTTCCTGTCCAAGAATCTTGAGATGGTTGTCGGCCAAAACTGATAAAAGTGCAAAATTTCTTAATCTCTTCAACCCCCCGAAGGATGCAGTAAGTATAATTATAATTAAATTTTTCTTTTAATTAATAATTTTTTTTGAATGATCTAATCAGCATTCTAATATATGTAATGATTTATGTTAGATTGTGCATCCATCGCTAGTTCTGATCAATCGAGAGTTGAAGATGCCATTTTTTCTTACTTTACGGTCTGTGCAAACTTTATTGGACCCTAAGGTCATCGACACAATAAAAATGAAATTGTTTGGAGCAAAAACCATTACAAGAAAAACAATTTTGAAGGGTGGGCTTGTTATTGTTGTTGATGATCTTAGTGGTGATGGAGCTGTTGGTGGTGGTAGTGTTGCTGTCGTTGGTGCTAATGATACTCCTCTTACAGTATTTAAAGCAAACCATTATCAGTATGATCATACTAGTTATTCAGATTTTACCCCTCTCAGCGAATGTTCTGCATGCAAATGTCAAGACAGCAGGGTGAAACATGATGTAGTGATTAATGTTATTAATGCATTAACTGCTTCTGTAAAGGAATTGACATCTAAGAGGGGTCTCATTCCATCAAAGAGGATTTTATTTCCATCCGCTCCATCAGAGATTAGGGCTAAGAGGAGAAGGAGAGTGATTTCCAGGGCATTATCAAGCATCCAAAAAAGCAAAATTGCAACTCCTCTGTCTGTGTGTTACACTGAGAACCGTACAATATCCAAAAAAAAGCAGCACGAGATGAAGAAAGTGAATATATTATATGTCTTCCAACTGACAAAACAAATAGATACATATTTGTTTCAACAGATGATACATCTGCTGAAATTATCAAACAGATATATACATCTGTTGCAACAGTTGACTAACCCGTTGCACCAGATACTTTATCTGGTGTAACATATGTCTCATCTGTTTTAGCAAATCAAACAGCTCTTTGTATCACTTTTATTTGTACCAACAGATGACCTATATGCTGCAACAGATGATTCATATGTTGCAACGGATGGTTCATCCATTGAAAATTATCACACAGGGTCTTTCTCACATAGAAATTTGTCCCAAGAGTTGATTCATTGTTGCAATAGAAATATAATCTGTTTGGGACAATTTAAAATGGGAGGAAAACCTGTTTGATTTGCTAGAAGAGATGAGCTATCCTTTTCCATTTTGTTCTATCTCTATGATTAGCATTGACCAATTCTGGCTTTCCAGGTGGATGTAGAAGAAGCTACTGCTGAACAATATTGACAATATGCTACTCTTTTTATGGAAATATGTAGAACAAAAAATGTAGAAACTGTACATAAGCGACAATAAAGATCTACAATGAGCAAAGCCGAATTTCATAGCACCGGATGAAGAACAACTTCCCCATACTGAGTAGATCTTTATAGCTTGAGCTTGTCAAATCAAAGCAATCCTTGCCAGTATACTTAAATTGTTGTTGATGTATTTGTTGAGATCTGTAATCATAATAATTTTTTTACATTTTATTTATTCGTTGACTTATTTCAGCTAATTTATGAAGGGTTTGATTTATTTTATTTTGTCTACAAATTTTATTTTTTCCTTTGATTTGAACTTATTAATTGAAAAGGAATACTATATTCTGCAACAGATAATGTATCTGTTGCAACACACGATACATCTATTGGAAAAATCAAACAGATTTAGACATATGTTGCAACAGGTAGGTGATCTATTGGAAATTATCAAACAGGTCTTCCCACTGTTGCAACAGATGGACTTTAGATAAAAACATCGAGATAATGCAACAATGACCAACCTATTGAACAGATAAACTATATATTAGAATAGGTAGGATAACTATTACAACGGATGGAGAATCTGTTGCATTATAAAAATTCAACTTTCGTTAGACATAAAAAATTACCACTACGTGTAAAAAGGTTAAAGTAAATTGAATTGAAATAAAAAAGGCGCAACCCATCGATGGTGTTTTGTTCAAACACCTAAAATAAGATAGGCATCAAGTAGACAGTGTTCATTTTAAACACGTAAAATAAAATAGGCATCAAATGAGTCTATGTCAGTCTAGCACATTTCTTCTTGCCATCACTTGGCCCCCAACGATCATTTTTTTCTCCCCATTATCTTATATATTTATCTTCCTCCTAAAATTTAATCCTAAATTCTCAAATCATCTTCTTCATCTCATCTTCTTTTATCTATTCAAATTATTTCTTTCTTTTTTTCCAACTGAGCTTGACAATGTCGAGCGCATCTTCCACTATTTTTTGTGATAAAGATTTTCGATATTGTAAGTACGGTCATGAAGCTCTGTTAAAGACTTCTTGAACTCAACAAAATATGGATCGTAGGTTTTTTACTTGTAAGATTTCAAAGGTAATATTTTTTTTATTTAATTAATTAATTAATTATTGACTTGTAATTGTTTTGTAACTATGTTCTCTTTTTTATAGATATTGGGTGGATGCGATTACTTTGATTGGTATGAACAACTAAATCCTTCACAAGCAAATCGTGTAATCTGGGGTTTGTTGAACAAAGACAAGGCTTCAGAAGAGAAATAAAATCGAGCAAGAAGATACTACATTGTTACCGTTATTGCTACTGGTTTGGTGTTGTTGGGCACATGGATATTCAAGCCTAATTACTGAAATTTTCATGGTAGTGTGTATATTTGCTACTGGTTTGGTGTTGTCGAGCACATGGATATTCAAGCGTAACTGTTGGAAAATATCAAAAAAATTTAGGCATATGTTGTAAAATTTAGGTCATTTGTTAGAAATTATCAAACAGGTCTTCCCACTATTGCAACAGATTAGACATAGATTGTTAGATTATTCATAGAAATAACATCGTTGTAATGCAATAGATGACCAACCTATTGCAACAGATAAACTATCTGCCAGAACGAATTAAAGATATTTTACAATAGATTTACAATCTAATCTATTGAATTATTAAAAACTCAACTTTCATTAGAAAAAAATTATTGCCACTACATGTACATGTAATAAAGTCAAGGATGACTTGAAATTAAAAATTTCTATTTCACAGGCCCTTCTATATACACAGGCTTCAGGCGTTTAGTTCTCCAGTTAGTACCCCATAAGCCCAGACCTCTTGCAGGTTTACCACAGCTTTGTCGCACAGAAAAGTCATTGGCTTGGACATTTCTATGCCGGTCAGCAAACATTTGATGTGTGCAAGAGCACGCGAGCCACTCGCTTTAGCGGCATCATCTTTTGGAAGGATCATACCCCTGTTTTGACCTTCAAAATCCCATGATTTCTTCATCAACACTTCTTTTGGCAAATGATTCATCAGTTTACTCTCCCTCAACAAGATGGACAACAGCAATATCAGTGGGTCCACGAGGAGAAAAAGATTGAAATCATCAATGAGAGGTATGTTGGAGTCATAAACATTGATCTTTCCCTCCTTGAGTAGTATCTTAACAGCCCGATAATGCATGTCGTTCATGCTAATGACTGTAAGAATCCTTTTTGCATTGGTCTAGATCTTGCCGTGTAGATTTGGTCGGTCCCCTCAAAAATATCTTAACGTTTCTTCTTCATCCAAGACCAACGTAGGAACTAGGAAATCAAGTCCCGCGCTAAGGGCTGACACCTCTCCATTAAGTTGATCGTACCTATCCTTGAGCTTCTTCCAGAAGTCAAGGTTCATTATCCCATCGGCAGCGTCATAAGCTTCCCGGTACGTTAATTGTCTTTTCCTCATGAGGCAGACAATTATGTCAACATGTTGTGAGATAAAAAGTCAATTTTTTAAATAGGTTAGTAATTTTAAAGATGTAACGGACGGTACATCTGTTGCATAGGGTTCTCTGAATCAATAATCCAACGCAACTTATGCAACAGATGGATAATAAGTGCAACAGAACCACTACCAGTTGCACCAATGTACCCAGCTGTTACAACAGATGTGTCATCTATTATGTAGCTTCTTCTTTATGGGGTAAATTAGAAGGGATAGGTTAGGAAAAGTAAACTTGTCTTGTCCACATACGGCATAAGCATATCAGTCATAGTCTGGAAGTCTTGGGGGAAAAAGGAGGCCTGGGTAATCTGGTGCACCTGGCTTGGCATTCTTAGCCTGTCCCAGATCCTTCTTCTCTTCGAATCCAAGTTTTGCATATATATCCACCTTCTCGATTGGCCCTTGAACTTCCACAGCTTTTGGAGAGGGAGGAATTGCAATTTCTTTTGATTTTTGAGAGGAGAGTACGTGTCTAATTGCTCTTTTCTTTCTCTTAACCAATGTTGTAGGAGTGTGAGGATACCTCACCTTCTTGGTTGGTATGACACACCTCTTGGATTTCAATTTCGCTATAGCTTTAGAGATAGTCTCTACTTTTTTAAAGAGTTTATCTTGTCTGTCCTTACACTCATCGCATTCGTAACGAGAACACGAGGGTGAAAGGGGGTGAGAGGGACCTGTGTAAGGGCAAAAAAAGGTGTTTTCAAACATATTTATTCTTTCTTGAGCATCAACATACTCATCATCACTAGTAGCAGCATCAGCATGCCTACCACCAACACCAACAACTCCACCAGAAGAATCACCCAAATCTGCCTTAGTAAAAGGTTTGTCATGAAGAGCCTCAACATTAGGCTGACCTTGCCTAACTGCTCTTTTTATGGATGCTGCTCCAGCCAATTCCTTCTTTATTAACTCCACCATTGGGTCTGCTATAGTATCAACAGGACCTAGAGTAATATAAGAAGTTATCACCGACTCCTCCTCAATAGGCACGATCCATGGATGCACAACCTATAAAAAAAGAAAAAAAAAGACAGATGCATTTAAATCATATAACATAATAATTTTCACAGTTGGTCTACGTTTTAAATAAAAGACCCATCTGTTGCATAGTTTGTAGTATATGGTTAAAATCCATTTGAATTTGGTTCAGATAAATAGAGCAACACATGGATAATCTGATGCAAATATCAATCATCTGTTGCAATAGTTACATAAGATGGGTAATGTGTTATGCAACAGAAGTTTTGTACGTCATAACAGATGAATAATATGTTATCAGATTAAACATCTGTTGCATAATTTGCAATAGATAGTTAATCTTTTAGGAGTCGGGTTCAGAGAACCAAAGCAACAAATGGATAATCTGATGCAAGATATACCCTGTCACAACAGATGTCCCATCTGGTGCATCATATATAACATCTGTTGCACCAGATATAACATTTGTTCAATATCTTTCTTATCTTTGAGTAGAATTATTTTACTTGAAGAAGACGTAATGCATCATCCGGAGGGTTAAAGAGATCAGCCTCCTTAATATTGGTGTTGTTCTTTGCATCCAACCACCTAAACATCTTTGGATGAGAAACCTCATTCGGGTAATCCATTAACTGCTTTCGGAGGAGATGAATGGGTTCAAATGCCCAAGCCTAAAAAATGTAAAGAGGAAGCAAGCCAAAAAAATCATAATAACTTTATTGAATATAAATTAATGGATGAATAAAATTAGTGATTAATTTTACCGTGAAATCCCAAGGAAAGCCGTATAATGTGGTCTTCCCTGAGGATAGCTTTGTCAGTAAATATTGGACAGTCAAGTACAAGCTGTCATATCCCCAGGAGTAATTGTTGAATTTATTAAAATCCTCAGCACGCGCCAACAAATCATATTCTATGACCTTGTTGACGTCTCTTACCAATATAACCGAATGGGCAAACCAAACTAAGCACAATTTGTCCCTGTACTGCTCTGGTATGGTTTTATCCTTGAGATCTGTCAACAAATCCGATGCTTTGTAGCCACGTCAAGCAATATTAAACAACCCATCTATTTTTTCCTTGCATTTTCTTGCCTTGGATCTTTTGTGGGGTGATGGTCCTTCTGGACGATGACATCTCAACACCATCACTATGGCAAACTCTTGCAAGCCAAAACAAACAGGCATGCCACAGTAGTTGATCCAGATTTTATCCTTCTTCTTTTGCCACCCTCCTCCGGATCTTTATCATCCCCCGCGTACTTGATCCTGCGCTTAAGAAGACCATATACCATCGTCATAGGGAAATGGATACGAGCAGAGGGTTTCTCAGGTATCTCGAGAAAGCGTCCAAAGCAGCTCTTCTTAAAAAGTCCGCCTATGTTTTTGTTCTTCATAATTTTCATAAAATGTTCAAAAAAATTTCCCAGCTAACATTTAAGTACAATTTGACCACTTAGTTATTTTCCTTCTGGGTCATTTATCGGCATCGCAACTTGAAACCTGTCAATACAAAAAGTTTTGACAGGATCATGCTGGGATGTCGATATTTACTCACGTCTCGTCGGTGATCCGTTATAATCATGTTGATGATTATCCTCTTTCTCTTTCTGACTCTCCAATTCCTCTTCTTTCTCACTTTCATTTTCTTCATCACCATCTACGGATCCTTGTCCACCTCCCTCAACATTGTTTTCACATCTCTTCTCAGCTTCACTTTTTTCTGACTTAGATTGTTTAGGAAGCTCCTTCGAATCCCTCTGTACTGTAGCCTTTTTTTAGTGGTCAGACATTGATCCACTTTCACTTTGTTTTCTTTTGGAAGACATGTTTTACCTACAGACAAAAAAAAACAAAAACTACATTACAGTTGATGTATGTATAGATTTTAAAAAATACATTACAAACACTACGAATACCGACACACCAATAGCCACCGCCATAAACACCACCAACCAATGCCAACAAACAAATAAACACCATGAATACCGACACCACCACAAACACCACCAACCAATGCCCCCATCGGTGCACCACGACGACCACAAACACCACTACCACCACCAACACCAACACCACAAACACCATCCAACTATACCACGACAGTCAACAGAATACTGGGATGGAAAATAGGGATTTCTCAAGTTCTTCCTACGATTTTACCATTAAAACTCAAAATTGTAAACCTATTCTCAAAGATAATACAACTAAAAGTTTTATTTTTCATCATCAACTTAAAATCTCTTATTTTTTAGAAAAAAAAAAGAAAACAAATATAGAGCTCATCTCGAACTCTGTTGCCTATGAAGATAAAGAAAACGACTGATACAAGCAAGAATGAAGTTGAAAATAACACCTATGTGGTCAAAAATGAGAAAAAAGCGATCTGTTGTAGAGGTTTGAGCAAATTTGTTGAGTAGTTATTGTTTGTACTGTATTTTTAAGTGATAATGAGAGAGAAAGAGCCAGACCTTGAGATTTGAAATGATGAAACATTTTGTATGGGTTGATTTGTATTTTGGAATAGAATGACAAGTAGTTTTGAAAATGTTAATTTGGTCCGAAATGATCTTAATTATTTTTAAAATCATAAAATATATGCGTAATTTTTAATTCTCTCATCATGAAATTGCCAAAAGGGTAATTCAATTGAAATTCTATAAAAATAATTGAAGTTGTAGTTGACCAAGTACTCTAAGAGGTGACCCTGTAAAAACTCACCCCTGGTCCTAGATTAAACAATTTAGGTACTATTAGTCTAACATATGAACTCAATTGAAATTGTAAAAAACAAATGTTCAACATGTTGCGTCAGATTTCTCATCTGTTGTAAATTATCAATCAGATTAGGTAACAACAGATTACGAATCTGATGTAAATTATCAAACAGATTAATTCATTTGTTGCTACAGATTACCCATCTGTTGTAAATTATCAAATGGATTGTCATATGTCGCAACAGATTACCCATATGTTATAAATTATCAAATAGGCGCTACCATCTGTTGTGGCTGACCATATGAGAACTCACCCCTAGTTCTAGATTTATCGATAGTTTACCCTATGAGAACTCACCCCTAGTCCTAGATTATTCAATTAAGGTATTAGTACCCTAGTCCTAGATTAATCAATTAAGGTATTAGTCCAATATATGAGGTAGTAAGAATCGGTTCGGCTTAGAGTGATCGATCGACGACTCTATCGGGAGGAACGCAGTACCGTCTCATTATGCAATTGACAAAAGACTCAATTAAAGTTGTAGTTGACCCTATGAGAACTCACCCCTAGTCCTATACTATTCAAATAAGATATTAGTACCCTAGTCCTAAATTAATTAATTAAGGTATTAGTCTAACATATAAGGTAGTAAGAATCGATTCGGCTCAGGGTGATCGATCGATGACTCTATCGGGAGGAACGCAGTACCGTCTCATGATGCAATTGCCAAATAACTCAATTAAAGTTGTAGTTGACCCTATGAGAACTCACCCCTAGTCCCAGACTATTCAATTAAGGTATTAGTACCCTAGTCCTAGATTAATCAATTAAGGTATTAGTCTAAAATATGACGTAGTAAGAATCAATTCGGCTCAGAGTGATCGATGGACGACTCTATCGGGAGGAACGCAATACCGTCTCATTATGCAATTCACAAAAGACTCAATTTAAGTTGTAGTTGACCCTATGAGAACTCACCCCTAGTCCCAGACTTTTCAATTAAGGAATTAGTACCCTAGTCCTAAATTAATCAATTAAGGTATTAGTCAAACATATGAGGTAGTAAGAATTGATTCGGCTCAGAGTGATCGATCAACAACTCTGTCGGGAGGAACGCAGTACCGTCTCATTATGTAATTGCCAAAAGACTCAATTAAAGTTGTAGTTGATCCTATGAGAACTCACCCCTAGTTCCAAACTATTCAATTTAGGTATTAGTACCCTAGTCCTAGATTAATGAATTAAGGTATTGGTCTAACATATGAGGTAGTAAGAATCGGTTCGACTCAGAGTGATCGATCGACGACTCTGTTGGGAGGAACGCAGTAACGTCTCATTATGTAATTGTCAAAAGACTCAATTAAAGTTGTAGTTGATCCTATGAAAACTCACCTCTAGTCCTAGACTATTCAATTAAGGTATTAGTCTAACATATGAGGTATTAAGAATCGGTTTGGCTCAGAGTGATCGATCGCCGACTCTGGTCGGGAGGAACGCAGTACCGTCTCATCATGAAATTGTCAAAAGACAAAATTAAATTTGTAGTTGACCCTATGAGAACTCAAATTCAATTAAGGTATTAGTCTAATATATGAACTCAATTGAATATATATAAACAAATGTTCAACCTGTTGCAACAGATGTCTTTTCTGTTGGATTAAATCAAAAAGATTATGTAATCTGTTGCGACATATTATCCATCTGTTGTAAACTATCAAATAGATTAAGTCATTTGTTACGACAGATCACGAATCTATTGTAAACTATCAAACAGATTAAGTCATCTATTGCGACACATTACCCATCTGTTGTAAATTATCAAATAGGCACTGTCATCTATTGTAGTTGACATTATGAGAACTCACCCCTAGTCCTAGATTAATCAATTAAGGTATTAGTTGAACATATGAGGTAGTAAGCATCGGTTCAGCTTAGAGTGATCGATCGATGACTCTTGTCGGGAGGAACGCAGTCCCATTTCATCATACATTTGCCAAAAGACTCAATTAAAGTTGTAGTTGACCTTATGAGAACTCACCCCTAGTCCCAGATTATTTAATTAAGGTATTAGTTGAATATACGAGGTAGTAATAATTGGTTTATCTCAGAGTGATCGATCGATGACTCTTGGCGGGAGTAATGCAGTACCGTCTCATCATGCAATTGCCAAAAAACTCAATTGAAGTTGTAGTTGACCCTTTTTGCTCATTCATGCATCCCTAATTCCACCTAGATCAATGTAGGTACTATTATTAATCTTAACATTAAGTTACTAAGAACACATTTCAACTCAGAGTGATCGATCGACGACTCGGGTCGGGATGAATGTAATACTAACACCATGCAAATACAATGACTCAATTGGATTTGTAGTTGACCCTGTGAGCTCATTCATTCATCCTTAGCTCTACCTAGATCAATGTAGGTTCTATTATTAATCTTAATATTAAGTTAATGAGGAGCTCATTCTTTCATCCATAGTTCATCCTAAATCAATTGCAATGAAATCTGTTGCAACAAACAACTAAACTGTTGGAGAATTTCAAACAGATAACAATATCTGTTGCAACAGATGAAATTTCTTATTTAATTATCAAATAGACATTTGCATCTATTATGACGGATGATTGAGCTGTTGGAAATTTTCAAACAACTATTGATATCTGTTGTAACAGATGGCGATTCTGATTTAGTTATCAAATGATATTTCCATCTGTTGTCACAGATGACTGAGCTATTGGGATTTCTCAAACAGATATATAAATCTGTTGCAACAGACGACATATCTATTTGAAAATCTTTTTGTTTTCTCTTAATTTTAAAGCAAGCTACTGTCCGAGTAGATAAAGTTGTAGTACTACTAAAGGCGGTAAAAAATATTTCTTGGATAAATCAAAAATCTCATTGAGTAGTCTTGTCCTGTCTTTTCAATATTATCCGTTTTCTTCTCTGTGCCCCTCAAATTATTAGTGAATATTAATTAATGAATATTGAAACCCCTAATACTTCTTCTGTTTCATATTGACTTGGCACTCCCATCAAGAAAATATTAATTAGGGGTTTATTTTACTACCAAATTTGCCTTATTAATTATGCTTTGAAAATATAAATTTGAATAAATAGACTTTGTTTAGTCATTTAATATTAAGGGTAGTACATCTAGAAATTAGAATTATCTCATCTCTCCTCTCCTCTCCTTCAGCCCTAAATCTCTCATCTTTTTTCTTTCTATCCTCTTTAGGGTTATCACAGTCTTTTTTCTCTCTCCTCTTTCTCAAAAATTTTCTTTTGAATCTAAACCGATCGATCTCCATATCTTAGATTCCTCGACTAAAATCGTTGTTTTAACCCCCTTTTGACATTAAGGTATGATATGATTCACTATTGTTCTTTCACTCTCGTCTTTTTCTTGCAACTTTATTTACATATTTTTGTTTATTTAATTACCATTTTCCCGTATCATATTTATTTAAAAATTTTGAAGGAACTTTTAATTGTTGAATAAACATACCAAAAATTTTATTATAAGATGCGAAAAAAATTTATCTGTTGGGAGAAGTTTAAAAGCCTTGTTGGCAGTATCATTTTTTTTATGTATTTTGTTTGTTTCTTTGTTGTTGATGCTGTTATTGATTTTGTTGGTGGGGTTGGCATTGTTGGAACTTGTGGTGTGGTGTGGTTTAGACGGTGGGTGCTTCTTAGCTTAAAAATAGTGGAGTCCGAACAATCAACACAAGGAGTAACGGAAAAAAATAAAAAGTTTAAAGTGAATAAGAAGAGAAAAGTTGGTTACCAAAATTAAAAAAATATGTGCTGAGTGGGAATTGAACTCAAGACCAAAAGAAATAAATAGCCTTAAGCACCCATAAATAAAACTAGGCTAACCTAACAACTCTTACTATGGGTGCTCACTGATTAGATTATATTCATTTTTTTCTTTATTTCCACATACATATATAAAGTTCGATACAAGTTCAATTTGTGCTCGCGCACCCGGAGGACTCCATGTGGGTCCGTCCCTTGTTGTTGATGGTGTTGGAACAAAGGATGTATGCTTCTTTATTTTTTATGATGTTGTTGGAACAAATGTTGTTGTTTTCTTTGTTGTTGATATTTTTTATTTGTTGTTTGTAGTTTATACTGTTGTTGATGTTGTAACAGACGGAGCAATTCATGAAACAAATCAAACCACCAGCGAGGCTGCTACGTATTCCAACAGACTTTATATCTGTTGCATCAGACTTCATATCTGACGCAACAGACTCCACATCTGACGCAAACTATCCGAGATTTAATGTAATATTGCTGAAACTATTTGGGATTTATGTGTTGTGTGCGTTATTTAAATAAAACTGGTGACTTTATTAATATGTAAATTAAAAAAATAGATCTAAATACAATATTTTATCTTTTTGTTGTATTTTCGAAAGAGACAGATTGGTAATCTATTGCAAAATATATTCTGCCTGTCAGATAACTTACAACATATGGACAATCTGTTGCAACATATGGATATATCAATTTGCTTTTCCATCAGCTGTGGCGTCTGTTGGAACTTGCTAGTCATTTGTTTATTCAATTTCATCGAGAGCAATAGATTTTTCTAAACACTTCTTGGCCAAACTTAATTTTTGCTCTTGGACTGCTTCTCTTTTTTTCTTTGCATCCTTCAAGTTCGCCTCCAAATTTAATTTTTGCCCTCAATCTAATAGCAAAAATTTAGTTTGGTTGAAGGATGCAAAGAAAAAAAGAGAAGCAATCCAAGAGCAAAAATTGAATTTGGCCAAGAAGTGTTTAGAAAAATTGATTGCTCTCGATGAAATTGAATAAAGAGATGACTAGCAAGTTGCAACAGATGCCACAGCAGATGGAAAAGCAAACAGATATATCCATCTGTTGCAACAGATTGTCCATACGTTGTAAGTTATCTAACAGGTGGAATATATTTTGCAACAGATTACCAATCTTTCTCTTTTGAAAATACAATAAAAAGATAAAATATTGTATTTAGATCTATTTTTTTCTAATTTACTTATTAATAAAGTCACCAGTTTTATTTAAGTAACACTAACACACACAACACATAAATCCCGGATAGTTTCAGTAATATTATATTAAATCTAGAATAGTTTGCTAATTACATCTTATCCCGGAATTTTAAATTATGATACATATGTTAAGCAGTGATATATATATGGACTAGTGATACATATGTATATGTATCACTAGTATATGCATATGTATACAATAGCGATACATATAGCATATGTATCACTAGTAAATATGAATTCAGGATTTTATGTTATTTTTTAAAATATTAAGGGATATTGTGTAATATGGTGTCTTAAATATGGGATTTGTGTAATTTTTCCTTTTAAGGGATATGAACAGTCGTGGTTTTTTATTTAACTAAGTCCAGTCCCTTCCAATTCAATCATTTTATAAATAGGTCCCTCCGGCCTCTTCACTCACTCTCGTTCATTATACTATACTTACAATACTAATATGTCAGATCCAGATTCATACAAGAAGGTTCATATCGAGTCCTTGTAGGAACTTCAAAGGCAGTTTGATGAATTCCAGAGGGATTTGACCGACTTCCAAGCAAGGCTGAGAAGGGCTCTGCTTCTACCGGATGAAAATTGTGAGGTTGACAATAATAATAGTAATAATAATAACAATAATAATAATAATAATAATAATTAGGCTATGTTTTTTCTTTCTTTTAGCGTATGTATTTCCCTTTTTTATATCCGATCTACCTATAAGGGATTCAAAAAAATTCATGTATATGTTTGGTTTGGTTTGGTTTGGTTTGGTTTGGTTTGATCGATTTTAAATTTTTAATTCTTATGCAATATCTAATTATCATTCTATTTATTCCCTATTCTCAACATGTCGGCGGTTGAAGTTACGGATACGGTCATGATGAGAAATTCTCCTAAAAATAGTTTGTTAATAAATAATAAGGAACTAAACGATATTATAATCGTAAAAGAAAGATTATTTAATTTAAAAAAAGTCACAACATTGGATTAATTTAATTAAGATATATATGAAGATATGATTTTTAAGAAAAAAGTTAATGAATAGTAGTGACTATGACTTTTGTCTAAACACATTCAACAAACAAACAAAAACAAAAAACGCTTCTGATGCATCAAATTCCTCATCTGTTGCGAGAAATCAAAAAAAGCTCCTTAAACAGATGGTCGATTTATAGCAACAGATGATATATCTGTTGAAATAGATGGGTTATCTGATGCAACAGATATACAATCTGTTGCCATAACTCAATTAATAAAAATGGTTATTAAAAAAACGAAACGGTTATTGAAAACCAGGTGTGTTCGATTTTTAAATTGAGAAAAAGGTTATTTAAATTTAATAAGATAAAAAGTCATGACTTGTCACAATAATAAAATACTCACCACCAGCTTGATTTAGTTAAGTCATTTCTTTTCAAAGAAAAGAATAAGGAAATAAATGATAAACATAATTTAAACCGTAAAAAACTCACCGTAAATATTCTTATTTTTAAATCTTCTTTATTAATTTATAAAATGAAAAAGTCAAAAAATTAGGATGTCATGAAGATAATTTATTTTTTAAAAAAGATATATATATTATATGTTGCAACAGATAGAACAACAAATATCACGAAGAGATATGAAGATGATAATGAAGTATAAGATGATGATAATGAATCGGAAGATGATGAATAAAGCAACAGCAACAATGAACAACAAATATCGCGAAGAGAGAAAATAACAACGGATAAGGAGAGAGAAAAAGGCGTCTTTTTTCCCTTCGTTCCCCGCTATATATTAACTAACATTTGGATAAAAGTGTAAAATTTAAAAACTTGTGGGTTATTTTAAAATTTTCAAAACTTTCTTAAACCATAATTAAGTAATTGTCACATCTACTCAACTATTAAGACTTGTGTCACTTACACCTCATTTAAAACTCTTTTGTCACCTGTGCCCCACCCCCCCACCCCAAGTATCTCTGCCTCTTTAATGTTGTATAGAATATATATTTGTTGTGCCAATTATAAAATGTTTGTCAATAGATTCAAGTTTATTTTTTTTTACATCAATTGAATCATAATAATATTTCAAATATTATTGGTTAAGGTGATTTATAATTTTGAAATGATTTAGTAGTCAATTTTTTCTTTTTAATCATAATAGTATGATTGAGATTAGAGTAAACTAACAATATTGAAAAAAATCCTAATTACTACTGATAATCAAATGTATTCAAATACATGTAACATTTAAACTGAAATATGTAGATGGAATAATGGTAAATCATTTAGAGTTCTTCAATCTTAGGTTCCTAGTTTTAAACTAATGGTATTTTTTTTTTCAAAAAAACAACTTAATATTTTCAAATTCAACTAATTATAAAAATCTTATTTCAATACTATTAATCTTATCCTAAAATTGCCACATGGCTTTTCAATAGGTTATCACTCGGCTAATTGTGGTGCTTTATCCTCTACTTTACAATATATATAGATAGAAGATATATAGATTGATTTATATTATTTATAGATATATGATTAGGAAGACTTCAAATGTTAACTATTAATAGACAGGAGAGTTATTAAAAGTGATTTACCTTTTTGCACGTTGTTGTGAGTAATTTTTTTTTAAAGTATAATTTTAATTATCATGGTATCAATGCTATATTATTTAACAGTTGAACAATAAATTCAAAAATATCATGCAAGATTCTGAATGTATATCAAAATTTATAATTTATGATCGTAGGAAAGTATATTGATGAGCCGATTAATTCCTTGAATAAATAAAAGAATATATAGAAATTGGAGCAAAGATATCAGTAGATTCATGAATAAATGAATAAATGTTCTCCTAGACAATAATAAGAAAACTGTGTGTGTGTGTATATATATATATATATATATATATATATTTCAATACAAAAATTATTTATATGAAAAAATCATCAAACCAAAAGCTATTGAATGTATTTGTGTTATCCAAAATCAAACCAACAAAATCATATTGATAAATATTACTTACTTGAATTTAGGCCTGAATATAATAGAAGAATAGATTAGCAAGCAATTTCATCATCACTCATTTGCATATAAAAATTGAAAATGTTAAAATAAAAAAAGTTTATAAAAAAGTAAAGAATATGAAGAATGAAGTAAATTAATTTTGATGATCAATATAAAATAACTTAAAAAGAATGAAGAGAAAGCTTAGCAATATATATCATTATAGAAGTATATATAGAAAAAAATTAAGAAGTTAGAAATTTATTCCAACTCAAATTTTATTTAAATTTGAATTCAAAAACTAACTGATTAGGATATTGATTTAGATAAATAAAAATTTAGAAAATAAAGGAGCAAAAACTTATAATTGTTAATAAAAGGGAGTTAAAGAGGATTATAATTTTTCAATCAAAAAAATATGCTATTAAAAAAGGAAAAGTCACAATTCAAATTTAATAGTAATCTTTATCACATAAGGGGTAAGAGACGTGCAGGTCATTTCTGTTTCTTTTTATCTTCTTTTCCTTTATTGTTTGTTAAAAATTCATATATATTTTCTTTATAAAAGGTAATAACGAATTAAAATATGAATTGCATTAAAAATTTTAACAATTATTATTATTGTTATTATTATTATTATTATTATTATTATTATTATTATTATTATTATTATTACAGACTACTACTAATTTTACTGCTATTATTTATTATTAATATTATTATTATATTTTAAATTTTATTTAATATTTACATAAATTATATTTATATAAATTTATAATATTTATTTGAATTTTTAAAGAGATAAACATGATAGATTAAAAGTTCATTCAAAATTCTTTAACCATGAATTTCTATTTTTAAGCTAATGAAATCTTTTTTTCAAATAAATTATAATATATTTTCAAATTCAAATATTTTAAAAATTTAATACATTATTATTACAACATTATTAAGCTATGTCCTAAAAATTATCACGTGGCTTTTTAATATCTTGCCACGTGGCTTCTTGTTTTGCTTTTAGTTTTGCTTTTATATATATATAGATGTTATTTTTATTTTTACTATTATTATATTTTATTTAATATGTAAATAAACTATACTCAGATATATTTTATAACGTGTAAATTTCAAAAGATATAAGTATGAAATAGTAAAACTCTATTAGAAGAATATTCAGTAAATATGGGCTCTTTTGTTATTAAAAAATAGTTAGAGTTTATTTAGCAGTTTTCAGTCATAGGCTCCTAGCTTTAAGCTAATGATTTTATTTTTAAATAGAAGATAATGTATTTTAGTTGAGATAAAGTCAAAGAGTTGAAATAATACAATGTTAAATTTAAATTTAAATTAAATTATAATAAACACTAAGTGTTGAGATAACACTAAAACTTTGAAACCATGGAGGAAGTTATAATCAAATTAAATTCAAAATTATTGTGGTTAAAATATATATAAATATATATATATTTTATTATTATTATAATAATAATTATTATTATTATTTATATTGATATTTTTTAATTTAATTTGACAATTGGATTATGGGATTATCACTAAATCCCAAAACGTGTTGTTCTTTTTCTTTTTTCCATTATTATTATTATTATTATTATTATTATTATTATTATTATTATTATTATTATTATTATTATATGTATTACTATTTGTGTTGGCATTTTTTAAATTTAATTTTACAATTGATGACAAATGAATTATCTCATTATCTTTGCCTCTTTAATGTTGTATAAAACATATATTTGTTGTGCCAATTATAAAATGTTTGTCAATAGATTCAAGTTTGTTTTTTTACATCAATTGAATCCTAATAATATTTCAAATATTATTGGTTAAGGTAATTTATAATTTTGAAATAATTTAGTAGTCAATTTTTTCTTTTTAATCATAATTGTATGATTGAGATTAGAGTAAGCTAACAATATTGAAAAAAATCCTAAATACTACTGATAATCAAATGAATTCAAATACATGTAACATTTAAACTAAAATATGTAGATGGAATAGTGGTAACTCATTTAGAATTCTTCAATCTTAGGTTCCTAGTTTTAAACTAATGGTATTTTTTTTTTTAGAAAAAAACTTAATATTTTCAATTCAACCAATTATAAAAATCTTATTTCAATACTATTAATCTTATCCTAAAAATGCCACATGGCTTCTCAATAGGCTATCACTTGGCTAATTGTGGTGCTTTGTCCTCTGCTTTATAATATATAGAAGATATATAGATTGATTTATATTATATATTGATATATGATTAGGAAGACTTCAAATGTTAACTATTAATAGACAGAAGAGTTATTAAAAGTGATTTACCTTTTTGCACGTTGTTGTGAGTAATTTTTTTTTAAAAAAGTATAATTTTAATTATCATGGTAACAATGCTATATTATTTAACAGTTGAACAATATATTCCAAAAATATCATGCAAGATTCTGAATGCTTTAAACTATTGAACGGCAAAACCAACTTTATTAAAATGTATATCAGAATGTATAATTTATGACCGTAGGAAAGTAGATTGATGAGACGATTAATTCCTTGAACAAATAAAAGAATATATAGAAATTGGAACAAAGATATCAGTAGATTCATGAATAAATGAGTAAATGTTCTCCCAGACAATAATAAGAAAAGTGTGTGTATATATATATATATATTTCAATACAAAAATTATGTATATGAAAAATTCATCAAACCAAAAGCTATTGAATGTATTTGTTGTTATCCAAAATCAAACCAACAAAATCATATTGATAAATATTACTTACTTGAATTTAAGCCTAAATATAATAGAAGAATAGATTAGCAAGCAATTTCATCATCACTCATCTGCATATAAAAATTGAAAATGTTAAAATAAAAAAAGTTTATAAAAAAGTAAAGAATATGAAGAATGAAGTAAATTAATTTTGATGATCAATATAAAATAACTTAAAAAGAAGGAGGAGAAAGCTTAGCAATATTTATCATTATAGAAGTATATATAGAAAATAATTAAAAAGTTAGAAATTTATTTCAACTCAAAGTTTATTTAAATTTAAATTCAAAAAACTAACTGATTAGGATATTGATTTAGATAAATAAAAATTTAGAAAATAAAGGAGCAAAAACTTATAATTGCTAATAAGATGGAGTTAAAGAGGATTATAATTTTTCAATCAAAAAAATATGCTATTAAAAATAAAAATTCACAATTCAAATTTAATAGTAATCTTTATCACATAAGGGGTAAGAGACGTGCAGATCATTACTGTTTCTTTTTATCTTCTTTTCCTTTATTGTTTGTTAAAAAATCATATATATTTTCTTTATAAAAGGTGATAACGATTTAAAATATGAATTGCATTAATAATTTTAACAATTATTATTATTGTTATTATTATTATTATTACGGACTACTACTAATTTTACTGCTATTATTTATTATTAATATTATTATTATATTTTAAATTTTATTTAATATTTACATAAATTATATTTAGATAAATTTATAATATTTATTTGAATTTTTAAAGAGATAAACATGATAGAATAAAAGTTCATTCAAAATTTTTTAACCATGAATTTCTATTTTTAAGCTAATGAGATCTTTTTTTCAAATAAAGAATAATATATTTTCAAATTCAAATATTTTAAAATTTTAATACATTATTATTACAACATTATTAAGTTATGTCGTAAAAATTGCCACGTAGCTTTTTAATACCTTGCCACGTGGCTTCTTTTATTGCTTTTAGTTTTTCTTTTATATATAGAGAGATTATTACGGACTACTACTAATTTTACTGGTATCATTTATTATAAATATTATTATTATATTTTTAAATTTTATTTAATATTTATATAAATTATATTTAGATAGTTTTATAATATTTATTTGAATTATTAATGAGATAAACATGATAGAGTAAAAGTTCGTTCAAAATTCTTTAACCTTGAATTTCTATTTTTAAGCTAATGAAATCTTTTTTTCAAATAAAGAATAATATATTTTCAAATTCAAATATTTTAAAAAATTTAATACATTATTATTACAACATTATTAAGTTATGTCCTAAAAATTGCCACATGGCTTTTTAATATCTTGCCACGTGGCTTCTTATCTTGCTTTTAGTTTTGTTTTTATATATATATAGGTATAGATACTATGTACTACTATTTTTATTTTTATTTTTTATAGTTCTTCTTCTTGTTATTATTATTATTATTATTATTATTATTATTATCAAATATATTCAAATATATTTTATAACAACTTCAAGGAATTAGTCAATGAAATAGTAAGAGTTCATTTATAACTCTTCGATTGTAAGTTTCTAGTTTTATGCTAATGGTTAATATTTAAATAAACAATACCTAAATATATTTTATATATAAAAAATTTAAAATATATAAGTATATGAAACATAAAAAGTTTATTTAGGACCCTACAATCATTAGTATCTATTTTTAAGCTAATGAAAATATTTTTTAAAAAATAAAAGATTATGTATTTTAAATGTTGATATCTCTATCTTTCAATTCAAATTACAATTTATATATATATATATATATATATATATATAGAGAGAGAGAGAGAGAGAGAGAACAACAACAACAACAACAACAACAATTATTATTATAGATATAGATTCCCTACTATTACTACAATTGCCAACAGTACTACACTAATTATTATTATAGATATAGATTCCCTACTACCACTAAAAATAATTCTTTAATTTTTTAAATACAATGCATATTTATATTCTAATATTATATTTGAATTAAAATAATTATTTGAAATCAAACTACATTATCCTTTAAAAAAAGATTTTTATATAATGTGGTTTGATTTCAAATAATTATTTTAATTCAAATATAATATTAGAATATAAAT
>NC_061122.1:30951385-30982045 GCF_002878395.1 Capsicum annuum
TACTACAACTAATTATTATTATAGATATAGATTCCCTACTACCACTAAAAATAATTCTTTAATTTTTTAAATACAATGCATATTTATATTCTAATATTATATTTGAATTAAAATAATTATTTGAAATCAAACCACATTATATAAAAATCTTTTTTTAAAGGATAATGTACTTCAAATTCAAATAGATTAAGAAGTAGAATTTCATTCCATTTCAACTTTTATTCAAATTCAAATAATATTTCAATTTGTTTAAAGAAGATAAGTTCTTCATTATCTTTAATTTTATAAATATAATGCATATTTATCTTCTAATATTATATTTAAATTAAAAAATTATTTGAAATCAAATCATATTATTTACCATTTACATGTGTAATACTATTGCTATTTTTCTTTTATTATTATTATTATTATTATTATTATTTTATTATTATTATTATTATTATTATTATTATTATTATTATTATTATTATTATTATTATTGTGGTTGTTGTTGTTCTACATACTATGTACGTACTATACAATTGCCAATACTACTACAACTAATTATTATCATAGATATAAATTCCCTAATATGTAAATAAATTATATTTAAATATATTTTATAATATTTAAATTTTCTATGAGATAAGTTTGAAATAGTATATTTCTATTAGAACTCTTTAATTATTAGTTTCTATTTTTAAGATAATGAAAATCTTTTTTCTAAAAGGATAATTTATTCAAATTCAAATACTTAATTTTTTAATTTAAAATTATTATTACAGTATTTTTAACTTTGTCTTAAAATATTTTTTAATATTATCTTTAAAATTGCCACGTGGCTATTTTAATACCTTGACACATGGCATCTTGTCTTACTTGTGTTTTGCTTATATATATAGATTATCTTCTAATATTATATTTAAATTAAAAAATTAATTGAAATCAAATCATGTTGTTGTTGCTGTTGCTGTTGCTGTTGTTGTTGTTGTTGTTGTTGTTGTTTTGCTGCTGCTGTTATTGGTGGTGGTGGTGTTGGTGGTGTTGTTGGTGTTGTTGTTGTTGTTGTTGTTGTAATTCCCTAATATGTAAATAAATTATATTTAAATATATTTTATAATATTTAAATTTTATATAAGATAAGTTTGAAATAGTATATATCTATTAGAACTCTTTAATTATTAGTTTCTATTTTTAAGATAATGAAAAAAAAATTTGTAAAAGGATAATTTATTCAAATTCAAATACTTAATTTTTCAATTTAAAATTGTTATTACAGTATTTTTAACTTTGTCTTAAAATATTTTTTAATATTGTCATGGGTCAAAATCATTTTCCCTCCCCAACTTTGTCTTAAAAATCAAACTCTCCCCTCAACTTTGAACAATAATCATACTCCCCCTTTATCCTAATTGACTTTTTAAAATTCCTATTTTACCCTCTATCATCAATTTTTTTATTTTTTTAAACTTTTTTAAAATCATCATTTTTTTATTTAAAAAAAATCATATAACAAAATTTTCATAAAAACATAAACATTATCTTCTAGGAAAAAAAACTAAGAAATACTAATTAAGTATATAAGCTAATGATGATCTTTATGAAGTAAATTAGCATAATAAGAAAATTAGTTTTATTAATAATGATCAAAACTATAATATTTATTTTACAAGTGAAAATAATAAGTAATCCTAATTTTATAAACATATCTCAATGCAGAAAATACAAACAATAAATTAAAGAGATAAGCCTCTAGTACCACCCCGAACTATGGTCAAAGTTGTTACGACATACTCCAATTTCACATGGGTCCTATTATCTCCTGAACTCAAATTTAGCGTATTTTTGTTATTTTTTTGTGTTAATGTGACACCTTTATTACATAACATGGAGCTCACATCAAAGGTGTCACACCATCTAAAATGATTGACAAAAGGTATCACGTTAGCTAAAAAGATTGACAAAAATACGCTAAAATTTAGTTTAAGGGGTAATAGAACCCCCGTGAAGTTAACGTGTGTCGTAGCAAATTTGGTCATAGTCGAGGAACTAGATGTTTTTCTCGAATAAAAATAAGGTCAACTTTTAAAGATTATATTTATTTATATAAATTATAAAATATGTAATACTCTATTAGTGACAATCACAACTTATTTACTGATATAGCCAATAGATAATATCGTTTTTTATCACTTGATCCTCATACTAAAAATAGATGTTTTAATTTATTTGCTCAATTTGTGAAATCAAGAGAATTGTATTATATTTTTTTCTAACCTTTAGTGTTAAATAACTATATAAAATAACAGTATAGACAAATTTAGAATTTCAAATTATTGTCAATAAGGTGTATTTAGCAAAATATACTTCTAAGTAAATTCTTTTTTAAGGATTGTGTTATATCAACAAAAAGTTAAGTAATACGAAACGAATTTAGTAAGAGAGTGAAAAAACACGAAAATATACGTACATGCATGTACAAACATATGTATATATGCACACTTAGGGGTGCGAAACGAATTTAGTAAGAGAGTGATAAAACACGAAAATATACGCACATGCATGTACAAACATATGTATATATACACACTTAGGGGTGGGTAGTTTAGAAACAAGTTATTTCGGGATTAGTTATTACAAAATAAGTTGTACTAATATGTATGTGTAATAACTTATCTCATCATTTTGGTATAAATGGTGTGACAAATAATTTTGAGACTACCTAATACATCTAGTTAAATGCAGGATAAATAATCATGAGCTTTATCTTTGAATTATTATAATTATACGTCACACCAAACGACTCTTTAATACATATAATATTAAAATAACGATCTTAAAAAATAACATTAAATTTTATGATAAATTTATAAAAAGTATTAATTTGCTTATAAAGTTAATAAACTTAAATAAAATGCTATAAATATCCATGTTAAAAAAAATATTCATGACATATAATATAAAAAGATATTACATAAATATAGAATTGAAATTACAAGGACAAAATGGACATTGCATGGGACAAAGGGGAGTATGATTATTGTTCAATGTTGAGGAGGGAGTTTGATTTGTCAATCAAAGTTGAGGGGTGAAAATGATTTTCACCATTTTATATATATATAGATTATTGTGTTAACAGTTAATTAATATTATTATTATTTTTTTACCATTGCATTTTCCCCAACAAATGGTAGTCATCGAAAAACTTGCCAAACTTTTTTACAGAATTCTAACATGAAATTTATATCAAAAGATAGCTCTTGAAAAGCTCTAAACATTAATGTAGGTGGTGTAGGACGGGGATGATCGAAACTTTATTAATCTCAAGTATGCTTTTTTCTACATTGTTATTTACATTTTAGTACTTCATTATAAGTGTGTATATGTATGGGAAAGGCCTTGAATGAAATGAGTTTGTCATTTGACTGTTTTTTTTTGTTTTTTTTTTTTTGAAATTGAAAGGTCAGTTACTTTACTGTAATTCACTGTAACAATTGTTTCCCTTGCTTAAGCTCAGATGCGAGCAAAACTAGTGCTTCCAACAATTTAATTTTAATCCACAGTCACGTTGCCCCACTTAAAATTATGAAATATGTTTTAGCACACGTTCTGCATTCGTCCGTCGTGCCCCATTTTCATTTCCAGAGAAGAGAGGAGAAAGAAAAGAATAATACGATTCAAGATTTAATTATATTTTTTAGATCTTTTATATTCGAGATGGAGCCAAATGAGAGCCATTGATCAAAATATGAAGAATGACTAACATTGAATCTGAAGCACAATTAATTGGACCGGATAGAGAGTTGATTGCACGGTCAAAAATGGATTCACAAAGGCCAATTCATCCAAAATTGAGTCCTTCAACTTTTCTTTTAAGAAAACATACATATTGAATTTTAGAAAAAGATAACTTTTATAAAGTAATTTTTAATATAAATATAGAATTTGAGCTAAATTTAATGAATTCCGCTAAATATGTAAGTAGAATTGTAACTCTAACCTGTGAAGCTATAAAAATGCGAAGAAAGAAACTACAAAGCTATTAAAAAATTACAACCGCAAAAGATAATACAATAAGAAAAACGTAATTCTCCTTTTATCTCCAAAATTAGATCTGATTATTTCGTTTCATACATCAGTTGATGTACAAAAAAGAATTTTTTTTCCAAGAGAATTCTTAAAATTAAAACAAAATTTATCGTATGCTAGGCCAACGAGAAAGAAAGTGCACAATTAAGAAATGATTTTTTTTCTTTATTTTCCTGATACAAAATATAGTAATTTAATTTGAATTTACTAGAACAAGATACTGATTAAAGAAAATAATGCAAGCATGAATATTTAAACACTAAGTTGGTCAAATCGTTTAAATTCTTTTTCGTATGAATTATTTAATGAAATAGTTTTTTGTTTTAAAAAAAAAAACTTCTAATATATAGATATGTTAATTTAATTTGAATTTTCTAGTACAAGATACTGATTGAAGAAAACAATGCAAGCATGAATATTAATATGAATTATTTAAATGAAATAGTTTTTTGTTTTAAAAAAAAAAATTGTAATAAATAGCCAAGTTAATTTAATTTGAATTTTCTAGTACAAGATACTGATCGAAGAAATCAATGCAAGCATGAATATTAAAACAATACACTGGTCAAATTTTTTGAATTTTTTTCCTTTGGATCATTTAAGAATAATTAATATATACGTTGTTTGAATTCAAAGATTGGATGTGAGCTAAGATTAGGTTAGATTTGTTAATAGATTTAGGTTGGCGTTACTTTATTTTATTTAAGATATATATTCTCAAATGTGTCATATGCTATATATAGTCAAACCTATTTTTTATATTATCGGCCTAAAATATTTTATTAACTTCATTTACTACCAATTAATCAAATTACTAGACCTTATGCTACTTTCATTATTTATGCTCAATTATATATTTAACAAATTGAATATGAGAACTCTTACAAGCTAGGTTTTCTCTTTTCCTCTATCCAACTTCAGAAAGAAAAAAAGATAAATTGAATCAAATTGAATATGATAAATCTTAATAGTTCAATTGATTACAACTTTTATCTTGTTGACAAGAATTTAATTTTTTCATCTTCTAATATCGTTCTAGTTTTACTTTTTCCCTATTTCCAATTTCAGGAAAAGAAGGAAAAAAAAAAAAGAGAAATTTAATATGGTGATTAGTTATTATTTTTTATTAAAAAAATTTAAGTTATATACACAAATAATATAGAAATATTTACACTAGTAGTATAGTTTTAGTTACCTTTTTATAAGGTTACTAAATAATGTATATTGTAGAATTATTTGTAACTAAATTATATTTTATCTGATTGTGTTAGTATATCTATATTATTATAAAGGTATGAATAATTATGTTGATTGATCAAAATATCCACTAAAAATTGATTAACTTATTTATCTTTTAAGTTTTAATTTCCTCCATCTGATAACTTACTTTTGGATATACATGTAATTTTGTATTAAGACTAACCAAAAGAGATTGGTATTAGGACTAAGTTTTTCTTAAAACACAAACTTAATAAAACTAATAAACTAAATTATAAGGAAATATCAAATCAGTATCCTTATTTTTCATGAATTTGTGTTTGATGTTCACGCTTTTAATTAGAAGTTAAAATATATTTTGGAATTGAAAATTTATGAGAATTTAAAATTAGAATTATGATAACCTCTACCTCCAAACCACTCTCCACTATCATGGCTGGAGATAACACACCCAAAGTCCCAATGAAAAGAGATATAGAAGGACCGACTATCCAAATGATCATTCAGGATCCCCATTATTTAGCATTGCTAACAATGAAAAACCTAAATCAGGACTGACCAATTTTGGCCAAAACATCTAGATGACTGCATTAATGACAGTGATCAATCAAAATATACAAGAGTAACTCAACTCAGAGACTCTAAAAAACTTGATGGAGCAGGTGAGCCAAAGCACTCATTTCTTTCCACCACCAAACCTACAATTACTGGCAGCAGGGTCAGTTTTTGTAATGAGAGTGGGGAAATTCCATTTCCACCAAACTTGTGGAACCAACAGGTGACCTTTAACCATTCCCCACCCAAGGATATGGTGGAAAGGTTAAAAATAATACAGATGCTAAAGGCAACAATAGAGAAATGAAAGAGATCTTAGAAGCATTAAAGGTGCCAAGAACAGAGGTCGCCACCTTAAGAGAGCCTTTGATCCTAAGGTTTGTAGACCTAATCAGTCATATGAAGATCATCTGACTGCCCCTAAACACTTTCAATCTAGAACTAAGCATCCTTAGTCCAATGAAAGACAACTTCTTCAAAGCCACAATAAATCCCACATCAAGAAAAAGACAAGTACCTGAGAAGGAGGGAACCTCCAATCCCAAGAAAAAGGGCAAGGAGGTAATGAGTATGTCAATCTTACACCAAAATCAAATGATGATGAATTAAATCATATGAAATGCTAGGGGTTACACCAAAATCAAATGATGATGAATTGCATCATATGGAATGCTAGGGTGCTAACAGTACAGAGTTTAGAAGGCACTATAAGGCTATGATCCATATATATAAGCCAAACCTTCTTGCCCTATTAGAGACAAGAATGACTGATTATAAGATTTTAACTCAAGACCTTGGCTTCAATAAGCACTTCCAATCTAGTGCTATTGTAACTTTTGAAGCATTGTCATCGAGTAGAATAGGGATAACCTCAATCTAACCCACATCTCTATTGTTCCTCGGGGTATTTATGTCTCTAACGAGGTCAGTAACCCTCACAACTCTTTCTTTTAAGTGCCATTTATGCAAGTAACAACTTTGAAAATAGAAAGTTCCTTTCGAAGCAACTCACTTTCTTAGATGACATTATTGATAACAATCCTAATAGTGCTTGGATTGTAGGGGGACTTCAATAAAAATTTTAAAACTACTTATAATTTTGGGGGAAACTCCATCAACAACAATAAATCTTCCCACTTTGGGTAGTGCATTCATCAATGTAATCTCATTGATCTTGGGTTTAAAGGTAGTAATATACATGACAACAAGAGGTATAAGAACATGTAGGGCCTCATCTTGGAAGGACTAGATAGATGCATTTCCAATGATCCTTGGATCTACCTCTTTTCTGAGTCCACTGATACTTACATATCTAAAACTTACTTTGACCAATGCCCTTTTTGAGTCACCTTCATCAAACACAACCTAATCCTTAACAAGCCCTTTAGAATGTAGACCATATGGTTCTCTCACCCAGACTTTTTTGAGGTGGCTAATAACTTTTTTCTCCATATTAACAACCTTACTGAGGCTATTTCAAACTTTGAAACAAATTTCCTCATCTGGAACAAGGAGGTTTATGATAACATTTTTCATAAAAAGAAAAGAATTCTGGTTAGGCTTGCTAGAATCTGAAAATTCCCTAACTATCTTACCAACCCCTTTCTCCATGACCTTGAATATACCCTCACCACTGAGTATAGTGACATCCTTAAATAGGAAGGTGAGTTTTAGAAACTCAAATTTGAGATAATCTGGCTCATTCAAAGAGACCCTAACATAAAATTCTTTTATACCTCAACCCCTAAAAAGAAAGAATAGAATTTATGCAATTAAGAGAGATTATGGTGATTGGTTCTATGATCAAAGCTATATCAACAACACTGTGCAGGAAGTTTAAACAAATATGTATAACTCTGAGCACCTCTCTTCACCTTTGAATTGCCAAAACAACCCCTTAATCTACGGCTTCATCTCTAATGGCATCCATCAAAGCCTGGATGTAATTCCTACCAGATGGGTTGCACCCCCTAATGTACCAAAGATCATGGGAGACTATTAGCCCTCTCTTACTAATTTCTGCATTAAGAAATTTTTCAAACAGAACATAGAAGAGAAAGAGAACGCCGCGTACCTATGCATCATTCCCAAATGCTCTAATACGGCTACTTTAAAAAAACATCACACCTACTAACCTATTTTATACTCAGTACAAGATAGTTACCAAAATCTTGGTCAGTAAGATCAAACCTCTTCTTTCTAACATCATTAGTCATAGTCAAACTAGTTTTTTTTCAATAGAGGAGCCTCTAACACTGCAATCATTATCCACGAGTACATTAGTTATTTTTAAAAAATAAAATAGAAAAAGGCAAACATGATTCTCAAATAGACCTGGGAAAAGCCTTTGACAAGTTTGAATTGTGTTCCATTAGGCAGGCCCTCCACTACTTTAACTTTCCTATAAGCATAAGTAACCTCAATATGTTTTGCATATCCGCATCCTCTATCTCTATGCTTGTTAATGAGAATAAAATGACTTTCTTCAAACCTACCAAAAGTATCAGACTAGGGGACCCCATTTACCCTACATTATCATTATGTGAATGAAACTCTTCTCCAGGAGAATAGATCATAAGATGGATATCCTCTATTGGGATACCATTTTTATCATTAGAGGTGGACCCCATATATCTCACTTATTCTTTGCAGATGACCTTACCTTGTTTGTTATAGCCAACCCCAAAAATTGTAACACCATAATGACTACCCTCTAAAGTTTTAGCTATCACTCAGGCTAGAAGATTAACAATACCAAATCTAAAGTTGTCTTCTCTAAAAGCAACAATGATATCTTCAAGTGAGAGCTAGTAAATTTACTCACCATCCTTGTAAATGATAACTTTGAAAAGTACCTTGGCTTTTCAATTTTTCACAAGAAGCCTGTCAACAATGACTTCCAATTCATCATTGACAACTGGAATACTAGGCTAGTTAGCTGGAAAACCAACTTTATCAACATGGCTAGAAGAATCACCCCTGCAAAAGAATCCTTAAATAGTATCCTAAACCATGTTATGCAATTCATCACTCTCTCCTGAAAAATCCATACTCTCGTATATAAAGATCAGAAGAACTTCATTGGGGGATCCACTGACAAGAAAAATAAAAGCATCTCACTGGGTAGACGACCATTACTCAATCTAAAAGAGCTGGTGGCCTTGGACTTCAAAAGGCTAGCATCAAGAATGACACAATACACTATAGTCTTGCTTGTAGGATGTAAAATAACTGCAACTCATTATGGAGAAGAGTTTTTTGGGCAAAGAACAACAAAAGTAGCATAACCCATAACCCCTCAGCCTCTAAAATTTGGAAAAATATCCAAAAGGATGGGCTAACTGTAGGAAAGCCTCCCAATGGGTAGTCCATGATGGAAACCACATTAACTTCCGAAAGGATAAATGGCTTTCTAACTTACCATTTTTGACCTCTATCATTCAAGGCCCTTCCGTCCCTCCCCTTTCCTTCTCCCCCTCTTCCCCGCCATAAATGTCAGACTCTCTAATGTCTGGGCTAATATTAATTAGAAATTCAACACCATCCCTTTTGACATTCCTCAAGAAATCATCCTCAAGATCAAAACTTCTCATTACTCCAATCTCAAAGCCATCAGAGACTAATTTATTTAGAATTTGACTGGTAATGGCATCTATTTCAGTAAAAGTGTATCTCACTCCCCTACGAACAAAACTAATACCAACTGGTCCCCCAGTCTCAAGAGTTTCAACTAGATTTGGGCCTTGCCAATTCCTCCTAAAATCAAGCGTTTTTCTTTGGCTACTCCATCATAAAAATTTGCCCATAAAAGATTTATTGCATTATAGATGGGTTAATGTAATCCCTAATTACATGCACTACCCCAATTCTAAAAATTATATTAGCCACATCTTTTATGAATGCAGCCTAACTCATGACTTTTGAAACATTATGCTAGAAAGAACCACCAATAGTAATAATCTTACCTATGATAGCTTTAATAGTAGCAACTGCGAAAATACCTAAAGATCCACCATGCATAAAAAGTTCGACAGTCTCATCTTCTGGAACAATCTCTTACCCTTTTACCTGTGGACCATCTGAAAAATAGAAATCACAATTCTTTCAACAACAAAAATAATAAACCTAGCTTTAAATAGGCCACTCAAAGGCTGTTAAATCTTTCCATCTTGCTTGCTCAAAGAGAAACATGGCTCACTATATTAAAATCAATGTGAAATAGATCTCTCTTGCAGTAGGCAAGTACAAGATTAACTTTGATGGTTCTTATCTTGAGAACCCGCGTAAAGAGGGCATAAGAGGGGTAATTAGGAATGGTAGGGGCGATTGGGTATTGGATTACTCCAAGAGCTTCCTTATTACCACTAACAATCTGATGGAACTACTTATTTTACTTGTAAGACTCAAAATTATTTTAAAAAAATCTATTGCCTATCGATAATGTGGATTCCAAGAAAATAATTCTCCTGCTAAAAGATGGGCAATTTTTAGTATAATGTCATTATTTTTGATTGCACGTTGTTAATTCAAAGGTTGAGAAGACCTGAATTACACCATTGCTATTGACAACAAAATTAAGTAGCAGACATGTTAGCCAATGAAGGTACAAAAAATTGAGTATTTTTTAGAAAATTAGTATTTTGTAGTTTCTCCAATGTATGAACCTGACTCGATACGGGCAGACATCTTAGGAACTAATTTTAATAGACAAATCAATTCATGTAATGCTATGTCTGAGGGCATAAGTCCCAATTCTGTATTGGTTGATCCTGGCAAGTAATACAGCCTGTTGTGAACTTGTTGAATTTATGAATTATCCAGTTTGTCAAAAAAAAAATACTAAAGTAGCATAGAGAAGGATATTCTTGACTCGCTATTATTACTAAGTATATGTTTATTCCAGTAAAAGGATATTCTTTCAAAAGTGTAAAAAATAAATTCATGTATATTTACATTTTTCAATGATGATAGAAAACAAATAATCAACTAATTGCCTAGGCCAAATATTGACTTATTTATAGGGGAAAAGGCCAAATTTATCCTTTTACTTTAAAAAATTGATTAAATATATCTTTTGCCATTTTTTAGAGTTAACTTTACCCTCATTGTAATGATTTGGGATCAAATTTGTCATCATTATTAAGAAACTTTTCACCTATACCCTCCCTTGAATAAAAAAAGTCACATCAATGTTAAATGTCCCATTTTTTTTAAAAAGAGAAAGTAAATCCATGCCTAATAAAAGTAAACAATTTACAACTAAATGCCCCCTTACATAAAATGTCCTTCTAACTAGTTACATAAAATGCCCCTTTCCCTGTAGCTTTAGTAATTTATCTCTTTTTAAAAAAAAAAATTCCTTTTTATTTCTCTCCTTACTTTCTTTTTCTCTTTTTTTATTTTTTTATTTTTTTTTATTTCCTTTTTTTAATGCTTCTTTATCCATTTAATTGTTTTAGAAAATTATTTTATGTAATATTTTCTTTTTACACCATAATCCAATTCACATGCAATTTTTATTTCATATACTCCTTTTTTCTTTTCTTTTTTCCCTCGTGTATTCCTTTGATCATATTTTGTACTCATTTTATAACTTTTATTTTTTTTCTTTATTGGTTCCTTTTATTTTTGTGTTGTTTTTATTTCTAGTTTTCTCTATGTTTTTCAATTTCTTTATTTCTTGTTCTTCTGTCTTTTTTTAATTTTTTTTGGTTCATTCTTTTTTCTACTTTTTCTTCTTTTTTTTTCTTTTCTTTTTCTTTTTTTTTATTGGATCCTTTTTTATTTTTTAGTTCTCTTTGCTTTTTTCAATTTCTTCATTTTTTGTTCATTTCCTTTTCTTTATTTTTATTATTTTTTTAATCATTTTTTCTCATAGCATAATACTCTTTATTTTTTTTCCGTGAGCTAATTTCATATTTTTGGTTCTTTTTTATTTTTATTTTATTTTTTCGTTTGTAATTTTATTTGGTTCTCTTTTTTTCATTTGCTTCAGTAAGTAATGATACCAGAGAAAATTAAAGGAAAGGTGTCTTTTAAGTCTTGAATGAAGGATTGGTGACATTGACCAACTTAAAGGGTCAAACATCATTAGGAAACTTGATTAAGTCAATTGTGGACTTGATTAATATTTTCAAAACTTTTAAATCTTTTCAACACTACAAATCAATCCAACCCACACCCCTCTTCAATCCAAATCAACCACTCTCTCCTCTCTCTCAACAGCTTCTCTTATCTCTCTCCCAACTGACAGTTTTGTAAAATTTCTCCCTTCAACCCTAGGCGACTTCTACCTCCGGCGATAAATAGTTGAGCTTCGAGTTCCCCTCTTCAATTTAAATTAACCTGTATCTCATCCCTCTCTCGACAGTTTCTCTCAACTCTCTCCCAACCAACTGTTCTGTAAATTTCTAATTTCAATCCTCAGTGACTTCAACATTCGACTACAAATAGTTGGGCTTCGAGTGCCTTTTCGACTTCAACCTTCAATCGACGTGACAACCTTGCTGTTCGGCCACAACAGCTTTGAATTCTTCATCGTTCCTTTTCTTTTTTCACAGGTAAAAATTTATGGCCTTTTTAGTTTTGAAGAAAACGAGAAACTTGAGCCAACTTCTCTTATAGTATTGGTTAATAATTTCAATATTTGTAGCTTTAATTTGAAATGTGGTTTGAATAAAATCCTAATTTCTGGTATTTCTTCTCTTCTCTTTTCGAAGTAAATTATGATTTTTTGTTGTTTGTTGCATTTTTTTGAAGTTTGATTTTTATTGTTTGTGTTCATAAAAACAAAATAATGATTTGGGTTGATTTGTTCTATTCTTGTTCTTGGTAAAAATGGTGAAATTGCTACTTTTTTGTTGAACAAAATCGTGCTACTATTTTTGGTTTCCTCTAACAGATTATCCATCTGGTGCAACATATTAACCATCTGATGCAACAGATTTATCATATGATGCAATAGATCAACCATATGATGCACCAGAGGAACCATCAGATTATAATTTTGATACAACAGATTAATCATCTGATGCAACAGATTAACTATCTGATGCAATAGATTAACCATATGTTGCAACAAATTAAGCATCGAATAAAAAATTTGATGTAACTAATTAACCATCTGATGCAATGGAAGAACCATCAGATTAATGATCCTATGCAACAGATAAACCTCCTGTTGGATAAAATCATATCAACTCTTCCAACAAGAAATGTTCAAGACTTAATTTTTCCAACTGATCATTCATATGCCACAATAGACGATCCTATGTTGGAAGAAATCTAAATAATATTGACCATTGATAACTGTTCCAATAGATCACTCATGTGTTGCAACAGATGTGTGACTTGTTGCACAGACCATTCATCTTTCTCAACAGATAAGTGATATATTTTGTATTCATAATAGATTACTCAGTCGATACTGCAGGTTAGTTAACTGCTCTGATATATCACTCATATGTTGCAACAGTTGTGTGATCTGTTACATAAACTATTCATCTTTCCCAACAGATGAGTGATACATTTTGTATTGTCACAACAGATTACTCCGCCATTGCTACGGGTTATTTAACATTTTAATAGATCACACATATCTTGCAACAAATGATGTCAGAACAGATGTCCGATCTGTTGCACAGACTATTTATCTTTCTCAATAGATGAGTGATATATTTTGTATTATCACAACAGATTACTCAGCCATTGCTATAGGTTATTTAGATGTTCCAACAAATCACTCACATGTTGTAATAGATAATGTTGTAAAAGATGTGTGATCTACTACACAGACCATTCATTTTTCTTAACAGATAAGTAATTTATTTTGTATTGTCACAACAGATTACCTATTCGTTACAACAGATTATTTAATTGTCCCAACGCATCACTCATATGTTGCAATAATGTATGATTTGTTGCACAGATCATTCATCTATCTTAAAAGATAAGTGATATATTTTGTATTGTTGCAACAGATTACTTATTCGATGCAACAGGTTGGTTATATGCTGCAATAGATATACTAACTGGTACAACAGATCGGTGATCTATTGCAATTGTTATTTTACTATTTTGCTTATTTGATTTACTGTTATCCTTTTTTAATGATGCATTAATCAACTATAATATTTTTTTTATGTTCCTGTTAATTTTAGATAATATGATTCCCAAAAGAACAGAAACCGAATCAAGTCTAAGTAAAGGAACAAGTGAAGAAGTTAGGCTATATCCACCACTCTATGAGCTTGCTTTACAAGTATTATCTCAATCGAGAGTAGAATATGATGAACACAGGAAGGAGGAATATTTTAAAAGAGATGATGCAAATGCTAATAGCCCTTCCACTAAAGAGTTGGTCAAAGCCTTCAACATTGATCGTTATCTTATGAGAATACAGTGCGATGGTGCCGCTGATTTAACGGGTGATTTCGTGGTTAAGTCAGCCAAGGAAAAATCTTTTAATGCCTTCAGAAAAATACTTCGAGAACAAAAATTGGATGCTTATTTTAGGGACAGATGCTTTGGGAAATATCTTAATTTTTCAGAGGACAACAATGCTCGTTTCCAAATAAGAATGGTATATGAACTTCTCAAGCGTAGGTTTATGTATGAAAACAAAGATAAGATGGATGAGATGTAGATAAATTACTGTGGCATGCCTGTTTGTTTTAGTTGGAAGGATTTTGCCATAGTTACTGGACTAAAATGTTATCCTCCTTCAAAAGTTATACCTATTCTAATCCAAAAAAAAAACATCCCGCACACTCATAAAAGACAAAGTCAAGTCGTGTGATCGTGATGACTTGGTGTCCATTGTTGGTCCAACCTTCAAAAATAAAAATTTGATAGAAGCGTTGAAAGGTAAAGGATTTCAAAGAAGCACAAATAGTCATTGTGCTTGGTCTGGTTTGTATATAATATTCTTTAGGTGAGAGACGTTAACAACAACATAACCCTCGATTTAATAAAGCTCTCCAAGGATCTTGAGGTGTTTAACAGCTATTCTTGGGGGTATAAAAGCTTCAAAATGACTGTCAAATATTTGTAGACTATGTTAGCACCAAAGACAGTCAACTTATATGGCTTTCCATGGGCTTTCATAGTAAATGTTTCTTTCTTCTATTATGATATCATTCATTTTTTTACTCAATAATGGTTTTGATTTATTGGGGTTATTTTATTGGCTTGGGCGTTTGAAGTCATTCCTTATTTGAGATAACAAGTGAACTACCAGAAAGGAGTTTCCTGTCCAAGAATCTTGAGATGGTTGTAGGCCAAAACTGATAAAAATATAAATTTTCTTGATCTCTTCAACCCCCCCCCCCGAAGGATGCAGTAAGTATAATTATAATTAATTTTTTTTTGAATGAGCTAATTATCATTCTAATATATGTAATGATTAATGTCAGATTGTGCATCCGTCGATAGTTCTGACCAATTGAGAGTTGAAGATGCCATTTTTTCTTACCTTATGGTCTGTGTAAACTTTATCAGAACCTTAGGTCATCGATAGAATAAAAATGAAATTGTTTAGAGTAACAACCATTACAAGGAATATAATTTTGGAGGGTGGGCTTGTTGTTGTTGATGGTCTTAGTGGTGATGGAGCTATTGGTGGTGGTAGTGGTGCTGCTGTTGGTGCTGATGATGCTCCTCTTATAATATTTAACGCAAACCATTATGAGTATGATCATACTGATTATACAAATTTTGCCTCTCCCAACGAATGTTTTGCATGCAAATGTCAAGACTGCAGGGCAAAACATGATGTAGTGATTAATTCTATTAATGCATTAATTCTATAAAGGAATTGACATCTAAGAGGGATCTCATTCCATTAAAGAGGATTTTATTTTCATCTGCTCCATTAGAGATTAGGGCTAAGAGGAGAAAAAGAGTGATTTCCAGGGCATTATCAAGCATCCAAAAAAATAAAATTGCAACTCCTCTGTCCGTGTGTTGCACTGAGCAACGTATAATGTCCAAAGGGGAGAAACACAAGCTGAAGAAGGTGAATATATATATCTTCCAACTGACAAAAAAACAGACATATATCTGTTTCAACAGATGACACATTCTGCTGAAAATTATCAAACAGATATATACATATATTGCAACAGTTGACTAACTTGTTGCACCAGATAAAGTATCTATTTTTACATATGTCTCGTTTATTTTAGCAAATCAAACAGCTCTTTGTACCGCTTTTATTTGTACCAGCAGACGATCTATCTGCTACAACAGATGATTCATATATTACAATGGATGGTTCATCCGTGGAAAATTATCATACAGAGTCTTTCTCACGTAGAAATTTGTCCCAACAGTTGATTCATTATTGTAAGAGAAATATAATCTATTTGGGATAATTTAAAACAGGAGGAATACCTGTTTGATTTGCTAGAACAGATGAGTTATCCTTTTTTATTTTGTTGTATCTCCGTGATTAGCATTGACCAATTCTGTCTTTCCAGGTGAATGTAGAAGAAGCTACTGTTGAACAACATTGACAATATGCTACTCTTTTTATGGAAGTACGAAGAACAGAAAGCGCAAAAACCATACGTAAGTGACAATAAAGATCCACGACGAGTAAAGATGAATACCATAGCACTGGATGAAGAACAACTTGTCCATACTGAGAAGATCTTTATAGCTTGAGCCTGTCAAAGTAATCCTTGGCATCATACTTAAATTGTTGTTGATGTATTTGTTGAGATATGTACCCATTATAATTTTTTTATATTTTATTTATTCATTGACTTATTTCTACTAATTTCGGAAGGCTTCGATTTATTTTATTTTGTCTATAAATTTTATTTATTCCTTAGATTTGAACTTATTAATTGAAAGGGAATACTAGATTCAAATATTGCAACAAGTAATGTATCTGTTGCAACGGACGAAATATCTATTAGAAAAA
This sequence comes from Capsicum annuum, assembly GCF_002878395.1. Taxonomy (NCBI): domain Eukaryota; kingdom Viridiplantae; phylum Streptophyta; class Magnoliopsida; order Solanales; family Solanaceae; genus Capsicum; species Capsicum annuum. The sequence continues at coordinate 30,968,157 of NC_061122.1, forward strand.
TCAAACAGATTTAGACATATATTGCAACAGGTAGATAATTTGTTGAAATTTATCAAACAGGTCTTCCCACAGTTGCAACAGATGGACTTAGATAGAAACATCAAGATAATGCAACAGATGACCAACCTATTGCAACAGATAAACTTTATGTCAAAACAGGTAGAATAACTGTTACAATGGATGGAGAATCTGTTGCATTATAAAAATTTAACTTTCGTTGGACATAAAAAATTACCACTACGTGTAAAAATATTAAAGTGAATTAAAATAAAAAAAGGCGAAATCCATCGACGGTGTTCAGTTCAAACACCTAAAATAAAATAGGCATCAAGTAGACAGTGTTCATTTTAAACACGTAAAATAAAATAGGCATCAAATGTGTCAGTCTGGCATATTTTGCTGACTTGTCGTCACTTTGCCCCCAACGGTCATCCCCCCCCCCCCCATTGTCTTATATATTCATATTTCTTCTAAAATTTAACCCTAAATTCCCAAATCTTCTTCTTCATCATTATCTTCTTTTATCTATCCAAATTCTTCAAACTATTTCTTTTATTTTTTCCAACTTAGCTTGACAATGTCGAGCGCATCTTCCACTATTTTTTATGATAAAGATTTTTTATGTAAGTGCGGTCATGAAGCTCTATTAAAGACTTCTTAGACTTAATAAAATCCAGGTCGTAGGTTTTTTACTTGTAAGATTTCAAACGTAATATTTTTTTATTTAATTAGTTGATTAATTTTTGACTTGTAATTGCGTTCTCTTTTTTATAAAAATTGGGTGAATGCGATTACTTTGATTAGTATAAAGAACGACACCATTCACAAGTAAATCATTTAATCGGCGGTTTGTTGAACAAAGTCAAGGCTTCTGAAGAGAAAAAAATCGAGCAAGAAGATACTACATTGTTGCCGTTATTGCTATTGGTTTGGTGTTGTTGGGCACATAGATATTCAAGCCTAATTGCTGAAATTTTTATGGTGGTGTGTGTATTTGCTACTGATTTGGTGTTGTGAAGCACATGGATCACTTCTCAGCTTCACTTTTCCCTATCTAAGATTGTTCAGGAAGATCCTCCGAATCCGACTGTAGCCTTTTTTTTGGGGTGGTCAGACGTTGATCCACTTTCACTTTCGTTTCTTTTAGGAGACATGTTTTACCTACAAACAACAAAAAAACAAAAATTATATTACAATTGATGTAAGCATAAATTTTTTAAATACATTAGAAACATCATGAATACCAACACACCAACAGGCACCGCCATAAACAACACCAACTAATGCCACAAACAAACCGACACCACCAACAACCACCGCAAATACCACCAACAGTCACCACAAATACCACCAACTAATGCTACCACCAGTGCCACTACGATGACCACAAACACCACCATCACCACCACCGCCAACACCACAAACACCATCCAATAATACCACGATAGTCAACAGAACATTGTGATGGAAACAAGGGATTTCTCGAGTTCTTCCTACGATTTTACCATCAAAACTCAAAAAAATAAACTCATTCTCAAAGATAATACAACTAAAAGTTTTATTTTTCATCATTAACATAAAAGCTCTTATTTTTTAGAAAAAAATAACAAATATAGAACTCTTCTCAAACTCTGTTGTCTACGAAGACAAAGAAAATGACTGATACAAGTAAGAATGAAGTCAAAAATAACACTTATATGATTGGAAATGAGAAGAAAAATAATTTGTTATGGATGGTTAAGCAAATTTGTTGAGTAGTTGTCAGTACTGTATTGTTGAGTGAGAATGAGAGAGAAAGAGCGAGAACTTGAGATTTGAAATGATAAAATATAGGGGTTGATTTATATTTTAGAAAAGAATGACAAGTATTGAAAATGTTAATTTGGTCCGAATTGATCTTAATTATTTTTAAAATTATAAAAGATATGCGTAATTTTTACCCCTATCATCATGCAATTGCCAAAAGGGTACTATTTAGTCTAATATATGAACTCAATTAAAATTGTATAAAAATAATTGAAGTTGTAGTTGACCGAGTACTCTAGTTGACCCTATAAACTCACCACTGGTCCTAGATTAATCAATTTAGGTACTATTAGTCTAACATATGAACTTAATTAAAATTATATAAAAACATATTTTCAACATGTTGTATCATATTTTGCATCTGTTGTAAATTATCAATCAGATTAGGTAATAACAGATTACGAATCTGTTATAAATTATCAAATAGATTAAGTCATTTGTTGCGACAGATTATCCATCTATTGTAAATTATCAAATGGATTGTCATATGTCATAACATATTACCCATATGTTGTAAATTATCAAATAGAAGCTGTCGTCTGTTGAATCTGACCCTATGAAAACTCACCCCTAGTCCTAGATTAATCGATAGTTGACCATATAAGAACTCACCCCTAGTCCCAGATTATTCAATTAAGGTATTAGTACTTTGTCCTAGATTAATCAATTAAGGTATTAGTTGAACATATAAGGTAGTAAAAATCGGTTAGGCTCAGAGTTATTGATCGACGACTTTGGTTGGCAGGAACGCACGACTGTTTATCATTCAATTGCCAAAAAACTCAATTAAAGTTGTAGTTGACCCTATGAGAACTCACCCCTAGTCCTACATTATTCAATTAAGGTATTAGTACCCTAGTCCTAGATTAATCAATTAAGGTCTTAGTCTAACATATGAAGTAGTAAGAATTGGTTCGGCTCAAAGTGATCGATCAACGACTCTGGTCGGAAGGAATGCAATACCATCTCATCATGTAATTGCTAAAAGACTCAATTGAAGTTGTAGTTGACCCTATGAGAACTCACACTCAATTAAGGTATTAGTCTAACATATGAACTCAATTGAAATTATATATAAACAAATTAAATATTCAACCTGTTGCAACAGATATCTTTTTTGTTGGATCAAATCAAACAAATTAAGTAATCTATTGTAACATATTACGCATCTGTTGTAAACTATTAAACAAATTACGTCATTTGTTGCAACATATCACGAATCTGTTGTAAATTATCAAATAGATTAAATTATCTGTTGCGATAGATTATCCATCTGCTGTAAATTATCAAATAGATTAAGTTATATGTCGTAATAGATTACCCATCTGTTGTAAATTATTAAATAGGCCTTGTTATCTATTGAAGTTGACATTATGAGAACTCACCCCTAGTCCTAGATTAATTAATTAAGGTATTAGTTGAACATATGAGGTAATAAGAATCGGTTCGGCTCAAAGTTATCGATCGACGACTCTGGTTGGGATAAACGCAATACCGTCCTATCATGCAATGGCCAAAATGCTCAATTGAAGTTGTAGTTGACCCTATGAGAACTCACATTCAATTAAGCTATTAGTCTAACATATGAACTCAATTGAAATTATATGTAAACAAATGTTCAAACTGTTGCAATAGATGTCTTTTCTGTTGGATCAAATCAAACAAATTAGGTAATCTGTTGTAATATATTACGCATCTGTTGTAAATTATTAAGCAAATTATGTCATTTGTTGCAATATATTCCAAATCTGTTGTAAACTATCAAATAGATTAAGTCATCTGTTATGACAGATTATCCATCTGTTGTAAATTATCAAATGGATTAAGTCCTATGTCACAATAGATTACCCATCTATTGTAAATTATAAAATAGACGTTGTCATTTATTGTAGTTGACATTATAAGAACTCACCTCTAGTCCTAGATTAATCAATTAAGGTATTAGTTAAACATATGAGGTAGTAAGAATCGATTTGGTTCAGAGTTATCGATCGACGACTCTGGTCGGGAGGAACGCAGTACCGTCCCATCATGCAATTACCAAAAGACTCAATTGAAGTTGTAGTTGACCCTATGAGAACTCAACCCTAGTCGTAGATTATTTAATTAAGGTATTACTACCCTAGTCCTAGATTAATCAATTAAGGTCTTAGTCTAACATATGAGGTAGTAAGAATTGGTTCGGCTCAAAGTGATCGATCGATGACTCTGGTCGGGGGGAACGCAATACCGTCTCATCATGCAATTGCCAAAAGGCTCAATTAAAGTTGTAGTTGACCCTATGAGAACTCACATTCAATTAAGGTATTAGTCTAACATATGAACTCAATTGAAATTATATATAAACAAATATTCAACCTGTGGAAACAGATGTCTTTTCTGTTGGATCAAATCAAATAGATTACATAATTTGTTGCAACATATTATGCATCTATTGTAAACTATCAAACAAAATACGTTATTTATTACGACAGATGACCGAGCTTTGGAAAGTTCCAAATAGAAATTGTCATCTGTTGCACTTAAATATTTTAAGATTCTTTTTTAAAAAGCAATTTAGGTATTTTCTGTCCGAGATAAAAAATTTAAAATACTAAGGCGGTAAAAAATATTACTTGGTACTACTTGGATAACTCAAACATCTCCTGAGTGAATAGTCTTATCTGGTCTTTTCAATGTCACCGTCTCCTCGTGCCCCTCAAAAGTTACTAATGAATATTTAAAACTCATATCTAGAACTCTCCTTTTCAGCCATAAAGTAGTCTGGACTCAACTCATCACTCTTCTTTATTCTTAATTCTCAATTATTTTTATTTCCTTTTTTCCTCTCTTTTCTCTCTTCTTTCGGATGAGGGCTGAATGAAGACTTTCACAAAGTGCAGGACCTGAACCAACTACTCCTGCATTAAAAATAAGGGATCATGTCAACTTCATTGGTGTATAAAAGTCTGAGTTCACGTTTTTCATGTCAATTTCATTAGCCATATATCAAGGTCTGAGATGATATATGGCCTTCTTCATCTCCCCATTTGCTCACAGGTATTCTCCTAAGCACCTTCTGCTGTATAAAAGTCTCCTCCAGCAATCCATCCATATAAATTTGGACTAGGGGAATTTCTATTGGTTTCGTCGTTGTTTGCTGTATTGCGAGGCTTCGGAGGCCTTTCAAGAAGTCCATTGCACTATTAAAATCGGTCCAATCACTATTGAATATTTACACTGCCGCCAAAAACTTAAACCCTTCCCCAAACTTGACATAAAAATATGAGCATAAATCATCATTAAATTATAACGAGGTATCGACACTACCGTCTTGGAACCCTTCGGCCTTATCAGTTTGCACCTATCAAACTAAACTGTATAATGCAGGATCTTATTTGAAGGATCATTGTCTAATCAGTAAAAAACTGCATTCACAAAATCATTGCACTTTATGTGTGTCTGTCACGGTAGCCTGATCAATAATATACATAACTCGCGCGCATGAAAATAGGATCCATTGCACAAACCTTATTCTTCCTATCCCATCAGGATATGTCAGATAGTATTATTTATTCATCTGTACGCATGTGATGACTATTAAAAAGAGGTGTGAAGAGTCGTGACTTTTTATCTTAACATATTCAAAACAGCTGATGAATAGAATTCTCCATCTGCTGATACTGATGAATCGACTGTTGGAAGAAATCAAAACATCTCCTCCAACATATGGTCCATCTGTCGCAACAGATAAATCTGTTGCGACCGACCAAACTGAGTTTTTATTCATCTGCACGCATGTGATTACTTCTTGCTAAAAATATTTGTTTCAATTGAGTTGTCTTATTTATAAAATCAAGAGAATTTTACTATATTCTTCCAAGATTACCGCTATTATTAAATGACTACATAAAGTGTATTATTCACATTTATTCTTTCAAAGCATAATTAATAAGGACAATTTGGTAAAATAATCACCTAATTTATATTTTTATTAATTGGTGTTCCATTCCCATAAGACCCAACTAATACGAAATGAACAGACTATTAAAAAGAGGCTAAGAGTCGTGACTTTTTATCAAACACATTCAAAACAGCTAATGAACCGAATACTCCATCTGTTGAAACTGATAAATCAGCTGTTAGAAGATATCAAAACATCACCTCCTATATACTGTCCATCTATCACAATAGATAATACATATGTTGCATCAGGTGTCTTATCTATTGCATATACAAACCATCTATTGCAACAGATGGTAAATCTGTTTTGACAGACCATTTGTTGCACATTCAATCTATTACAACAACTCAATAATAATAGTTTTTATCGAGTCTCAAACCATTTTGAAAAGGTTAGAAGTGATTAATATAAAAGAAAAAGTCACGACTTTTCATAGAAAACAAAATGCCACCAGTTTGAATGTAATTAATACAATGGAGCTGAACAGTCCTTCCTTTTGGCCTGACACGTCCAGATTCAATCCTCTATAAATAGGTCCCTCCTTAATCTTTATTCAACTCAACTTTAATGATTTCTTGCATTTTTTTTCGTGTGACTTCTTCAACCACTTCTCTTCAAAGAGCATATTCCTTTCTCATGAGGTAAGTTTTTTTTCTGGTGTAAATTTACCAGTTGGTCATATACGTTGTATTACATTTAGGACTTTTTTCTTTACATTTGTCAATTCATGCGTGTTTTAGATATGGCTGATCCTTTTTCAGACATTGTTATTCTACACAACACAGTGCGAGAACTTCAGAGGTAGGTTAATGACCTGCAGAGGGAGTTGGTAGTTGTGAGAGCGATGATGTTCAGAGAGATGCAGAGGTTGATGAGGGCCCTACTACTGCGAGTTGATTGCCCGACTGTCCTTAATGATGCTGATAATAATAATAATAATCAGAATATGTTTTTTCTTTTAGCGTATGTATTTTAATTTTTCTATATTGGATCTATACCTAATGTATTTTATTTTTCGTTTAATGAAAAATTTATTTTTAGTCAGACTTTGGCATTTTAATTCTTATTCAATTTTCATTATTTCTATTTCTTCTAATCTAAACATACATACATGTTAACATGTCAACGGTTGGAGGCAAGGAGCTATGTTGAATCCATTAGTACTAGCAATTTTGGCTTTTAAGTTCTTTCAACAGATGGACCATGTGTTAGAACAGATTGGTCATATGTTGGGTTTCTATTAACAGATTATCCATCTATTTTAACAGATTTGTCATCTGTTGGAGGAAAATATTTCAGTTGTTTGTGTAACTATTGAGAATACTTGTGGTTTGTTTGTGTAACTATTGAGAATAATTCTGGTCTGCTGTATTATTTAGTTCATATTTTGCCACTTGTTATTGATGCACAAGTTATTAAAAAAAAGATATTTTATATATAATAAATGATAACATTAGGTTCACAACAATGAGTTAAATATATAAAAGTCCACAACAAACAACAACATAAGTTTCTGCAATTACAACGATCATGGTGGATTACGATTCGGGCATATAGTTCTTTTGTGGCCAGCAGACTTACATATGGAGCACTTATTTCTTCTTGATGAAAATGATTCTCTAACTCCATGCCTTCTCTTATATGGATTTCTTCCCGGTTTGATAGTGCTCGATACAATATATGAAAGAGGTATTAATCTCCCCATAAGCTTTGCTAGAACAACCTAAGATTCTTTGGGAGGCACCAGAGTAATATGTCCACTATATGCCATTTCATATTTTTCCACTGAATAATATTGAGAGGAGTGCTCGTAAAGTTTAGGTCTATATTTATGAACGTATTGAGCTTGAAGCGCTACCATAGCATGTGGACAGGGTATTTTGTCTAAGTCAAAAACTCTACACGTACAAGATATTATTTGAAGATCGATCGTGGCAGCATCACCATGACCGGTGATACGGAATTTGTAATCTGCTATTTTATGAGAGAATAACCTATGCCCCAAACTGATGTTCGTTGATTTTTTTTTATTTTGAGAACAAATTGGATTCTTTTTTCTGGGTACTTGAACTACACACGCCTTTTGTTAAAAAAATTGCTATACTTCTCACTTATTTATGCAAATATATCCTTGATGGGAAATTCCCTTTCATCACCAAATAATGAATTCTCCGATTCAGCTATGTTTGATGTCATAATATTGTACCTATAGAAAAGAATCACTTAGTGCGACATCATACTAAACTTGTAAATCAAACAAGACATTGAATTCATAAGAATGTACCTATTTGCTGGACAGAATGCCCGGCTCCATCTCTCAAAACTGACACGTGTGAGAAATTCTGCTACCTTGGGATTCACATCCGCTATTTAATTGAAATAGTCTAAAAACTCCTCTCTACTATATGCTTTAGCTGCTCTATCAAAAAGGGTGATGACCATTTAGTTGTGATAGTTGTTTCGAATGTTCTCTTCAAGATGCCTGATGCAACAACCAAAGTAAGCTGAAGTGAAGAAAAGTAAACCCATCTTCGATATCTTTGACGCAGCATCGCAGTTGTTCAAAAAAAATCCATAAGAGGCATCATATTCCTTGTCCACTACATAAAAAGTCACAGAAAAGATGTGATTCTCCGCATCCTGCGCCATTGCCGCTAGCAGAACTCCATTATACCTGATCCTCAAGAAGGTACATCGACAGCTATGCCTTTTCTCAAATATCAAAAACCTTGAATACAAGCACCATAGGATACAAAAAAGTACTTGAACCTTTCATTTTCATCTAGATGCAATGTCGTCTTACTTTCGAGATTTGTAGACTCAATCATGTAATAGAAAGCATCTAGGACTTCATAGCCATGCTCGAGTATCCCCCTAACCAGGTCCTTAGAATCTCCATGGCCATATATACCTTTCAATAACTGACTAGGACACCCAAATCCGTAAGGAGTTGATTGTCTATAACCCTTGTTAAAGGTCTTTTGCCATCGGGGAAACTACTCCTCAAATATTCACTACGGACCTTTGCCGTGGCGTGAGGATTTTGGCCCGAAATATGCTCCGAACCACATGTGTGATGCTTTTCATGTTTATGAATGACTAATCTGTCAGAACTTTCATACTTCACCACTCTCAACCACCACTTGCAGTTCAAATTAGCACATTTGAAGTAAAGGACACTGCTTGAATTAATCACCTTTTTTATTCTGGAATCTTTTTTCAAGCAAGAAATAAAAAAAGTGTTAGATAGTTTATTCTTGTCCTTGAATGACATTCCAATAAAAAAACCGGTCCTTTCGTCTTGAAGATTTCCAGACTTTGTTGATTGAAAAGAACTGCATATAATATTGATCGCATCAACGGGCGTAGGTATTTGATCATCATCAGGAATATTCATGTCTAGATAATCCAACCTATCATCAAAGAAGTATTTTTTTTCTTCTTCTTCTATGTTTTGGTTCTCATTCTCTATCGTCTTTTCAGCCATGTACACCCTTAATACTGGCCTGGTTAAATCACTTAGATAAGCACGCAACTGAACCTAATCGGTTATCTTGAAAGGCAATACCCTCTGATTTTCAAAGAAGCTGTGTATGTATCTGATAGCGAGTTCTTTCGGTTGACAATTCAGTCCACAAAAGCTGATGATTAAGTTCATAAATCATCATATGAAACATCACTTTGAACTGTCATAGCTATCATCTTTAGCATTTCACCCTTCTTTCAATGCCATATATATCGATTGCTCTTCTCGACCCATTGACCATGACAATCCATCCCTATTGTTATTGATCTCTCCATTAGTGGTACCTAAATAAAGTCATTTGTTAAAAAAATTGATAGTGATTTCATAGTGCCGTAAATGAATCCCAACAGATGTGTTATCTGTTGCAATAGGTAAGTGATCAGTCACAATAGATTACTTACCTGTTAAGATTCATGTTATGCTCCTGAATATCTGTTGCAACAGATGAAACGCCTGTTGGGATTGATGTTACAGTACTAAATCATCTTTAAAGTTAATTCCAATAGATGAGTGACATGTTGCAACAGATAATTAACCTGTTGCGACAAATGACTTACCTGTTGCAATAGGTTAGTAATCAGTTGTAATAGATATTTACCTTGTTGCAATAGACAACACTTCTATTGGAATCATGTTCAGGTTCTGTTGTAACAGGTTACTAATCTCTTGACACAGATAATTATCATGTTGCACGATAACTAATCTATTGTAATAGATTTGTCAAATATTGCAATAGATGACCCATCTGTTTATACATAAATCCAACATATCAGACTTTCATTAAAACAGATGTCTCATTTGTCACAACAGGTGATATAACTGTTTAAACAAATAGATCTTATGTTGGATTCATGATTGAGTTCTATCCATTGTTGGAAAACAACAATACAATAGCAGTTACTCAGATAACAAATTCAACTAAAAATCATAATTTGACTTACCAAGGTCTCCTATGAAGTAATGCCAAAGTGGAAAGTGATGTTCGAAATAAAATTTGACCTAAGAAATTGGTCAAATAGCAACAGTAGCAGTAACAAAAACAACAACAAATGATCAACAAGAAGAATATGAATATGATAATTAAGTAGAAGATGATGATAATAAAATAAAAGATGATGAATGAAGCAGCAGCAAAAATAAACAACAAAATGGCTAAGAGAGAGAAAATAACAATGGGTGAGAAGCGAGAGAAAGGTGCCTTTTTTCCCTTCATTTTTCGTTATATAGGCTAACATTTGGATCAAAGTATAAATTTAAAAACTTGTGGGTTATTTTCAAACTTTCCTAACTTTCTTAATCCATAATAAAGTAATTGTCACCTCCACCTAATAATTAAGACTTGTGTCACCTACACCTTATTTTAAAACTCTTTTGTCACCTACAGCCCAAAGCCCCATGATACCATCACAATATATTTATATATCATTATGGTATCATTAATGTCTACTTCAATCCTACAATCAGATCTCCATGATATCATCACAGCGTAAATATACAACCATAATATCATTGGAGTTTGCTTTAGTCTGTAATAATACCATAACAGTATATCTATATATTGTCATGGGTTCCTTAATGTCTGCTTTAATCGTTCAGTACGACATCCTTGATATCATTACAGTTTATTTATTTATCAGAATGATATTATTGTTTCTTGCTTCAATCCTTAGTGGAACCTCCATGATACTATCATAATATATCTATATACCGTCATGGTATCATTGATGTCTGGTTCAATTCTTCAATTATAACTCTATGATACCATTATATTATATATATATATATATATATATATATATATATATATATGTTGACATGGTATCATTGGGGTTTGTTTTAGTCTGTAATGATACCATAACAGTATATCTATATACTGTCATGGTATCATTGATGATTGCTCTTATTCTTCAATGAGACCTCACGATACCATCACAGTATATTTATATATTTTTATGATATTATTTATGTCTGATTTAATCCTCGGTGGGACCTTAATGATACCATCACAGTATATCTATATACCATCATGATAGATGTTTGCTTCAATTCTTCAGTCAGACCTTCATGATACCATCACAATATATAGATAATGACACGGTATCATTGAAATTTGATTTGGTTTGTAATGATATTTGGTTTGTAATGATACTATGAAAGTATATATATTGTCATGATATCATTGATGGTTGCATTAACCCTTCAGCAAGACCTCTACGATAACATCGCAGTATATCTATATACTATCATGGTATCGTTAAATGTCTACTTTAATCCTTAATGGGACCTCCATCATACCATGACAATGTATTTATATACCGTTATGATATTGTTGATGTTTTCTTCAATACTTCAGTCAAACCTCTATGGTACCATCATAGTTTAAAAATAGTTAGATAATATCTTTATCTTTACATTGATATACTGTGATGGTATCATGGAAGGCTATTTGGGTCTTTCAATAAGACATTCCTCGATATACCATCACAATATATCTATATACTGGCATGATATCATCCTTCAATGAGGCACTAAGTAGTATACCACTACAGTATATATTTATATATTGATATGATATTATTCTTGAATGAGACACACCTCAACCCTTCATTCTACCATCACAATATATCTACATATTTTCATGGTATCATGAATGACTGCTTTAGCTTTTAAATGAGTCATTTCTCCATATACTATCACAATATATCTATATATGACATGGTATCATGGAGGACTTTAATTCTTCAATAAGACAATTCTCAATTCATCATAAAGTTGTCACAGTATATCCATATACTGTCATAATATCACTGAGGTTTGCTTCAGTCCTAAATAATGACTTCATGATCTAATGATGATAGCATAGAGACATGCTCTAGTCCTTTAACGAGACATTCCTTAATCATTCTTAATTATTTATGTTAGGATTTATTTTTTATTATCTTATCAATTTAAAATAATTAGATAATATTTTTTTATATTGTTTATTTTTAAGAAGAAATGATACAAAAAGACAATTTAACCAAAAATAAAATATAGGTTTTTATTAATTTAGATTTTATTAAATAAATTAGTGAATTTAATATTCTTCTTAGGTACTTCTTCTTGTAATCTAATTATATATATATATGTGTGTATGTATATATATGCGTCAAAATTAATGATTATCCACTAAAATTAATTTATATTAAAAGAAAATAAAAATATACATTGAAATAAAACAAAAGAAAATATAGAAAAAACGGAAAAGAGAAAGAACAGATAACTAGAAAGAGTATATGAATTGGTAAAAGAAAAAATGTACAGCATCGCATTTTCAGCCCAATTTAGGCACACAAATTTACGACGACATTGAATTCAAAAGGAAAGGGGAACGCATAGTAATTACTTTCAGCCGACTGAATATATTTGGATTGAAAAGGGGCTAAAATACCCCTGAACTATTTAAAATGGAGCAAAAATATACTCCATTAATTTTTTAACTCAAAAATATTCATCTGTTAAATTTTTGGATAAAAAATATCGCTCTCTCAAATGGAATGGAACCAAGTATGCCATGTGGACAAAACAATTCACTTGAATAGTCCACATCAGCGCCCACGTGGAAAATCCATCATTTTATTCAAATAGTTGCATCCTATTGCTACATTTGAAATTAGTTAGGACATGATTGCATTTATGATTTTCCTTCTACTTTTGCATCCACGATCGTAGGATAAACCACGTGCTCGTACCAAGAATCGTCTGATTAAAGATCTACAATTTCACAAGTCCAGTACAAACCACGAACATCAAAGGACGGTCATGGTTTTAACTCCGATCGTACCTTTTTCTCGCTGAGGCAGTCGATACTATTTTTATATTTTATTTAGGATAGAATTTATTTCGTCTATAAATACTCTTATAGGGCTATATTCACAGGGTTACACACTACATTATTATTTATAATATTATGTTATGAGATTTTAAGGCATTGTCTTGAAATTTTATGAACATTGTTTCTAGGATTTTAATTCAAGTATAGATTTGGGGTTTTATTCTTATTGTAAGTTCATAATAAAGTTTTCATACATGAATTCTTCTTGTGTTCTTGCACTCATGAATAGTTTAAACACCACAACGATGGTTGAGAGAATCATGATGAATTAACGAAACTGATATAAAGTGTGACGCAATTCTAGACTGGTGTGCTTGCATGTATTGGTATTTTCTTTGTTATGATTTCTCATCTAACTATTGCAAATGTTTGGAACTCGCCTAAATTATAAACTTGCTCGAGATAAAGGTAGAGATTAGGAAAAGAAAATAACAATAGAGATTTGAAATTATCAACCTTCGTCTAATAACTTGAGCCGTAACAGAATAGTTAATCTGATATCAATAACAAGGATTAATAGTGCAACACTCGAAGTTTGAGAGGAGAAGAGCGAAATTCATCTAACCAAGGTAGAGATACATTTATATGAACCTATCTTGTTAGATTTTGCATGAATGAATCGAAATAGTTTGCTAGCATGAGAAATCTGTGTAGTTACGAAGTCACAGGGAACACAATCCTAGTGCTTTCTCATATTGATTACAACTCCAGCAACCAATACTTGTTACTATTGCTCTTTT
>NC_061122.1:30982145-30985021 GCF_002878395.1 Capsicum annuum
AATAACGATCAGCGACTGCCTTGTCGTTTTTTTTCTTTTTTATGCCAACCCCCAAACCCTCATCTTTTTTTTTTTTTTTCTTTTTCCCCCCCCCCCCCCCCCCCCCGCGCCTCTTTTACTTATTTTCCAATTACCTAGATAAACGCTAGATCAAATTTCGTCCTATTTTCTGTTGGTTCGATCCGAACCTTGGTTGGGTTCTATATTTGGCAGCGATTGCTTTATACTTCATTGCGAGGTGCAATCTGAGACACATAAGTATTTTTGAGCCAAAAATTTAACGGAAAAATATTTTGAGTCAAGAAACTAATGTAGAATATTTTTGCTCTATTTCAGATAATTCAAGAATATTTTTGGCCCTTTTTCATATTTTGATTTATTTAGGAAGGAGGTATTTGGGTGTAAATACTTTAGAGTTTTAGTCTATTCAGTGTACTTTTCTCTTTAAAAACAAAACATGTTTTATTCTAACCGCGCCACTCGACGTGATCCACAAAAAAGACACAAATAAATATTTCACGCTCTCAGTTCTATTGATTGAATTTATTTTTATTGCTTGAATTTACTCAACGAACAAATATACTTTTATTTTAACGTGCAACGCTGGTACATTATTTATAAATGAGCACAAAGTAAAATGAAATGGGATAACGCAGAAACATAGAACTAGAGAAAACATCTACTACAAACTCTACACTCCTGTTTTAGTTATGTTCACATTTTAAATTTTGGTATGCAATTTTAAATGCATCTAGATTCTAGAATCAATGGATAAGTGTTCTGGAAAAATAATATGATAAAAAGTTTGTGTAGATCCAAATTATATATATAGACATAAGAATAAAGAGATGCCATGATTGTTTGTGTCTGCACTGATGCACATCCATTTTTTATGAGATATGCACTGAAAATATCTTGTGGTCTAATCTCATTGAAAAAATTTGATCAATATAACTGAGGGGGGAGTATATTTATTTGTATTTTTTTTGTGGGTCGAGTCGAACAAGCTGGATTAGGTGCATTTAAATTTTTTTAAAATGGGGCATTGAACAATAATTGGGGTTCTTTTGTTAAAAGAAGGGTGTAAGTAAAAAAATTTCTTAACAACGAGGGTAAATTTGACCCTAAAGTATGACAACAAGGATAAATTTGATCCAAAAGTATGACGAGGATTTCTGTAGTCAATTTTTCAAAGTAGAGAGGTAAATTTGACCCTTTTCGCTTAACTATATCTACCACAACCTATTTCTCACTTGAAAAACTCTATATTGCACTTTTGAAAAGGATATTAATGTTAATAACCAGAGGTTTTTGATCTCGATCATTCGACAAAATAATTAAAGGATACATACACTATGATTATCATTCATAAGAAAGTATTAGATACGATATGTTTAATTACATGCATATTTGCACCTCATAAAATTAAAATGACTAATAGAATCACCCATGTTTTATTAAACTTTGATCATCTACTTAAACTCAAAGAATAGACATCAACAAGCAACTCACTGTACGACAATCCATATTGATCATTCATATAAACGTGTACTTTACTTTTGAATGTATAATTATTTATTCAAACTTTATTTCAATAATTTTGATAGCATTTATAAAACTAAAAATTACACAAATTCATAACTTAAGTTTCACTTATTACAAAAAATCTCATCTCTCCAAACATATTACAAAAATCTCATTTTTCTCTAAAAATACATATACATAGATTTCTATGTATATGTCGGCCCTGTTATGTATATGAATTATCTTTGTTATGTATATGTCGGCCTTGCTATGTTTATATCAACCTTGTCATACTTGTTATGTATATGAATCGACCTTATTATGTATATGTCGGCCTTGCCATAAACAAAGGTTTCTATGTATATGTCGGTCTTGTTATGTATATGAATCGGGAGAGAGAGTAAAGTAATTAAGAAAGTGGGAGAGAGTGTAAATAATTCTAAGAGTAAATACATAAATACCCCCTTGATGTTGGCGATTTTCAAAAAGACACTTAAACTTTGAATTCGACCTATTACCCCACGATTCTTCTTTAATCCTTTGCAAATACACCATTTTTTACTAAATTTCAGTCACACCAAAGAGAGTAAATGCACACGCCAATCAGGTGTTGCCACGTGTAAATACGTAATTTTATTTATCAATTAATCAATTTTTAACTTCTTCTTCTCCAATTCTCCATTAATCAATCTTCATTTCTTCTTCCCCAATTCTCCATTAACAACCATTACTCTCTTTTTCTCTTCTTTTTCCCCAATTCTCCAATGAAGCTAGAAAATTCCAAAAAAAAAAATCTCCTTAATGAATCAAACTAGTTGGATTAAAAAATCATGTATTGACTTTAATATCTTCTTAATTTGTTTAAAAGTTGTGAAATTAAGTTTTCTTTTTGTAATTAAATTTTTTTTCCGTCTTCAATACCATTTACTTAAATCATAAAACTCCATTAATGGAGCTTTAATGGAGGAGTTGAAAAAGACAATGGTGTTGAAATCTCATTACTCATTAGTACTAAGTAATTTCTTCCTTCTTCTTCTCCATCAATCTTCATTAATGGTGTCTTTGTTTTTTTTCTTTCCACTTTATATTTCACAAATTCAAATCGACACTCCACACTCGGAAGGAGAAGAAATAGTAAAGAAAATTGAGTGACATCATTAATAGAGATAAATGGAGAAGAAGAAGAAGAAGAAGAAGAAGAAGAAGAAGAAGAAGAAGAAGAAGAAGAAGAAGAAGAAGAAGAAGAAGAAGGAGGAGGAGGAGGGGAAGGAGGAGGAGGAGGAGGAGGAGGAGGAGAAGAAGAATGAGAAGAAGGAGAAGAAGAAGAAGGAGGAGGAGGAGGAGAAGGAGAA
>NC_061122.1:30985121-31021054 GCF_002878395.1 Capsicum annuum
GAAGAAGAAGAAGGGGGAGGGGGAGGAGGGGGAGGAGAAGGAGAAGGGGGAGGAGAAGAAGGAGAAGGAGAAGAAGAAGGAGAAGAAGAAGGAGGAGAAGAAGGAGGAGAAGAAGAAGCAGGAGGAGGAAGAGGAGGAGGAGGAGGGGAGGAGGAGGAGGAGAAGAAGAAGAAGAAAAAGAAGATGGAAAATGAAAGATAGCAAATGAAGAAGATGGAAAATGAAGAACAAAAAAAAACTAAAATACAACGTGGCACATTTTAATTGGTTGGTTCAATTTTTTTTTTTTCATTCACACGTTTCAGGTACGTGTCTACACGCAAGGTCAAAATTTTGATCAAAATAGTGCATTTACAACGGGTTAGGTAAGATTCGTGGGGTAATAGGTCGAATTCAAAGTTTAAGTGTTTTTTTGAAAATCTCAACCAACATTAGGGGAATATTTATATATTTACTCTAATTCTAGTAAGGTTGGAATTTATGTTATTTTTATTTTATAAAAGTATGCACTCACGTGCAATGCACATGTCATAAGATCATGTTTTAATGAACTTAGGTGTGTAGTTTACCTTTTACCTCATATATTTATTTTGAAAAATCAAATATTTAAGTCAAGACAATTAGTTTAATAAACATAAATATGTTTAGTAAAATTATAATCTTGAAAATTTTATTCAGTATCTAGGATATTGAATTCCTAATTATAATTGAGAATTGGATCTCGAGTCGAGATCGGAAGTCAGGTCCTGCGCCGAGATCTCTAGTCGGGTGTCTATTTGGGGATCAAGGTTGAGTCTAGAGTCGAATTCATGTTGAAGTTGTATATCGAGTCAAGGGCCTCAAATTTTGTTCGAGGTCAGGAGTTGGGAGTCTGATTTTAGGATTTGGAGTTGGATCAAGAGTTGAGTCACAAGTCGAAATACTTATTTGGGTTCATTTCAAGTCAAGAATCAGGATCTCGAGTTATTGGTCAAGTTGGGACCCGAGACAAGGTCGGGATCTAAAGTTAGGGTTGGGAGTACATTTTTTGTACCTCATAAAATAAATTCTTATAGTTATTAATAATTATCTAATATTTATTTGTGATAATTGAACTCGATAGAGAATAACGTGCAAAGGACGTTCATAGAGGCTAATTTATATGTATGTATGTTGCTTAACTCAAAATGTCACAAGTCTCTAATTAATTGACTGGGTAAGAGTAACGTACATAGCCATTAGTGGCCACAAGTTCTATCAGTTTAAGGTAAGAGTCATATCAGTTTGGACAAAAATTAAAATAAAATTATCCAATAAAATTTGAGATGGAAAAATCACAAAAGAGTTGGGGTTGCCTTGACCTTACAAGCTTATTATTAGCAAAAATTTTGCTTCTCATAATTTATTAGGACTATAAGTAGGGTTGGGCATAAAATATCGAAAATCAAATTATCGAATTGAATCGAAAAATTTGATAATTGATATTCGATAATTTGATATTTGATATGGTATTTGAGAGTAACATTTTAATATTTCGATATTTGAAATTGGGTTTGGTACAAAATATTAATATCTTGTGGTATTCGGTATTTATCGAATATCGGATTTTATATATATATATATATACATACATATACATATACACACACACATATATACATATATACAAATATGTCTAACCAATCCAACTGACAATAGTATTAGTCATCCCAATGAATCTCTTAGACTTTGGTAATATATTCTTAAAAAGCAACAAAAAGAATACTAAATAGGTTTTCTATTAAATATACTCTTTGAAGTTTAAACGTACATTTGCACATCTCCAACTTTAATATGGTATTACCAAATACCGTACCGAACCGGATTTAATTTATCGATTATCGAATTACCGAACCAATGTTTATAAGTATGGTATGTGGTATTTACGTTCAAATATCGATCACCGAATTATCAAATTCGAACTTTAAAAATATCAAATTGAATACCAAACGGCCACCCTAACTATAAGTGTGCAAAAAAGTGTAACTTAACACTGAATATAACTTAATACTAACTATAAGTGTGTAAAAAAGTGTAACTTAACACTGAATATAACTTAATACTGAATCTAACAGGTTAAAATATTTATTAGGATTCCTGTTTTTTATCTAACATAATTTTGGGGCGCTTTGAATTCGAATTAGTTACGGTTCACAAGTGAAAGCTACCGTTTGGGCCAAAAAAAAAAAAAAAGAAACTCATTGTATGACACTCACTTCTCTTTCCAACCTTCTTCACTAGGAATGATAAACATAAATCGTTTAAAACCTCGTGACAATTAGGTCGAGTAATTTATAATAATTCATGTTCTTATAGTAATTCAAAAGGCAAATACGTAAGTGTCAACCGACACAACTTCATAAAAATAAGAAAATTTTATATATACGTGTGTGTGTGGGGGTGGGGGGGCAATATGTATGTAAAATTCTCCATTGAATGCAAATAATTTAAAGTCATGGTTTCCACCTCAAATTATACACGAAAAGTTTAGGTCACACTCAAACTAACATAGTGACCTATTACACATCTATACTATATAAAAGTGAAACTATTACCTCTCCGCGACATTCATGTCAAGGCGCATTTCTTACACTCAATATAGGTGCGTCCAACCTTTTGAACTCAAAAATAAACGTTTAAAAACATTAATAATTAATAACTTATAATTCCCAACGGATATATTCAACAATATACTTCATTTAAGCCAATTCGGGGCTCCAAACTACAGAATCCTAATTCCCAAATTTGTCATTCAAAATCGAAATTGAAAATCATTTCTTTGAAGAATTGGTAACTAAATCTTTTTAATCGTTCGATTTCTTGCTATATTGCGAGAAAATATAGTTTTTTTGTCTTAATTTAATTGAAATATTGATAATTATTTCTTCCCTCAAGTGTTTGTTCAACCTCTTTTAAAGCTTGTTTTCTTAATCAAGGTACTTTAATGGCGAAGATAAGTTTTAGTTTTTGAGTTTTGGGTAGCTGTTAAATTTTGATAATTCTTTAGGTTAGAACTGCTAAGTTTTGAATTTTTGAGTTCTGGGTTGGTGTTAAATGTTGATAATTTTTTAGGTTAGAAATTCTAAATTTTGAATATTTGAGTTTTGGGTAACTGTTAAATTTTGTTAATCTTCGAGGTTAGAAATGCTAAATTTTGAATATTTAAGTTTGGGGTTGGTTTTCTCATAGCTGGGAATGTGTTAAATTTTAGCAACTTTAAGGTTAGATGTTATGTGGGATAGGGCTGGCAGCTGCATCACGGAGACTGCTAGAGAAGTGTTGGGTGTTTCGAGGGGTCAGGCAGGTCATCATAAGGGGACTGGTGGTAAAATGAAAAAGTGAAAAAGAAAGTGGAGATTAAGAAGGGGGCATATGTTAAGTTGATTGAGAGTAAAGATGAAGAGGAGAAGCGGGCGAATAGGGAGGTTTACAAAGTAGTAAGGAAGGAGGCTAAGTTAGCAGTTATGGCTGCTAAGTCAGCCACTTTCGAGAGCTTGTATGCGGGGTTAGAGGAGAAAGGCGGGGAAAAGATGTTGTATAGGCTTTATAAGGCTAGAAAGCGGAAGGATCAAGACCTCGATCAAGTAAGGTGCATTAAAGAGGAGAATGGTAGCATTTTGGTGGAGGATGTTCACATTAAGAAGAGATGGAAGGAGTATTTTCATTGATTTTTGAACGAGGAGGGGGACAGAGACATTGAGTTAGGGAGGCTAGAGCACTCGGAGGAAAGCCGTGTTTTCAGTTTCTGTAGTCATTTTAGGGTTGAGGAGGTCAGAGAGGCTATTCGTAGGATGTGGAGGGGTAAGGCGACGGGGCCTGATAAGATTCCAGTGGATTTTTGAAAGTATGTTGGTGGGGCAAGTTTAAGGTGGTTGACTGATTTATTTAATGACATTTTTAAGATTGCGAGAATGCTTGAGGCTTGGAGGTGGAGTACGATGATTCCGTTATATAAAAACAAGGGGGACATTCAGAGTTGCAATAACTATAGGGGTATTAAGCTGCTGAGTCACACTATGAAGATTTGGGAGAGAGTGATTGAGCGGATATTGAGGAGGGTCGTGTCCGTTTTGGAGAATCAGTTTGGATTTATGTCTGGTCGCTCGACAATAGAGGCAATCCACCTGGTAAGGAAATTGGTGGAGCAGTATAGAGAAAGAAAGAGAGATTTACACATGGTGTTCATCAATCTAGAAAAGGCGTATGATAAATTCTCGAAGGAGGTCCTTTGGAGATGCTTGAAGGTGAGAGGGGTTCCGGTGGCGTACATCAAAGCTATTAAGGACATGTACGATAGAGGGAAGACCCGAGTGAGGACGGCGGAAGGAGACTAAGAGCATTTTCTGGTCGAGACAGGGTTGCATTAAGGATCGACTCTTAGTCCGTTTCTTTTTGCATTGGTGATGGACGTGTTGACGCTGAGTATCCAAGGCGATATGCCTTGGTGTATGTTATTTGTGGATGATGTAGTGTTGATTGATGAAACATGAGGGGGGTGAATGACAAATTGAAGGTTTGGAGGCAAACCCTTGATTTTAAAGGGTTTAGGTTGAGTAGGTCCAAGACGAGGTATTTGGAATGTAAGTATAGTGACTCGAGGCAGGAGGACAAAGTGATGGTGAGGTTGGACTCCCAGGATGTGTGTAAGAGGGATAGTTTTAAGTACCTTGGGTCTATGATCCAGGAGGATGGTGAGATTGATGAGGATGTTTCTAACTGTATTGGAGCAGGTTGGATGAAGTGGAGGCTGGCCTTGAGAATGTTGTGCGATAAGAAAGTGCCCCTTAAACTTAAAGGCAAATTCTATAGAGTGGTAGTTCGTCCGGCCATGTTGTATGGAGCGGAGTGTTGGCCAGTTAAGCACATTCACATTTAAAAATTGAAGGTGGCAGAAATGAGAATGTTGTGTTGGATGTGTGGACTTACTAAAGGGGACAAAGTTAGGAATGAGATTATCCGGGATAAGATAGGAGTGGCTTCGGTGGAGGACAAGATGCAGGAAGGAAGGTTGAGATGGTTTGGGCATGCGATGAGGAGGGGTGCGAATCCCCGGTTCGGAGGTATGAGAGGCTAGCGTTGGATGCCTTCAGGAGGAGAAGAGGTAGACCAAAGAAATACTAGAGGGAGGTGATTAGACATGACATGGAGCAGCTTCAGCTTACTGAGGACATGACCCTAAATAGGAAGGTGTGGAGGTCGAGGATTAGGGTAGAAGGCTAGTATTAGTGTGTGGGTTGTAGCTAGCAGTCAGGAGAATTCTTGTGTAGCCGAATTTAGTAATCATAGGTCAGTGTACATAGGTGTCTTTAGGATGTAAGTGTATGTCACTACTAGGTGGATGTCCTATTTTCTATTGCTTAGCTCCTATTTTTCTTATTCCGTGTTGCTCTTATTTCCCGTATTTCATATTCCTGAAATTTTATTCTATTATTTCCTATTCTTTATTTCGGTTATGTCATCCATTCCCTTGTTTATTATTCTTATCTTGAGCCAAGGGTCTATCGAAAGCAGTCTCTCTACTTCTTCGGAGGTAGCAGTATGGACTGCGTACATCTTACCCTCTCCAGACCCCACGTTTTGGAAATACCCTAGGTTTGTTGTTGTTGTTGTTGTTGTTGTTGTTGTTGTTGTTAAGATTAGAAATGCTAAATGGTGAATGTTCTTGATTATTCTGAGTGTGTGTATGCCCTTTGAATTCAGCTAGTCTCCAGTTACTGGTGTTTTCATGACTGGATGGGCAGTAAATTGTGATAATTTTAAGGTAGAAAGTGCTAAATTTGAATGAATACTTGGATTTTTGAATAATTCTAGTGTGTATTGAAAATCAATAGGTCCTAGATAAACGATCGTAACCCTTATCTTGTATCACCTCTGTTGAAATCAACTGAATCAATTCGTAACTTCAGATAAAAAGAGATAAACGATTTTTAATTGTCAACAATGAAAAACACAACAATATTAGTGTTTATCTCTTCTATCGGGTTGAAATTTGCAAGAAAACATGAAAAGAAGAGAGAGATGAATTTTCAATTTTGATTCGTATTGATGCTCTTCAGATTGGGACTTTTCTTTGGCCATTCATATTCTACCCAAATGGATGGGGTAGGGTGAAATATTACGAGTCGGTCGGATTAGAATTGGGTTAAATTAGTTGAGTCGGGTTAGATTTATTTAAGGATCCATTAATTAAATAAGAAAATTAAATTAGGGCGAGTGGAGTAGACTCCACTTATTAAACTTGGGCATAGGTGTTGCGGGAAGGTAATAATTTCACTTTTATATAGTATAGGTATATAATAGGTCACTATGATAGTTTGGGTGTGACCTACACTTCCGTCTATAGTTTGAAATGAAAACCATGACTTTTCTCTAACAATAATAATTACATATCATGTACATGTAATATTTCCTATATATAGGGTTTGAGAAAGACCAAATGCATGTCGATCTTGCTCATGTCATTGAGGTAGGTAGATGTTCTCAAAAGATACTTGATTCAAGTAACGCAGACCAAAACCATTTGAAAAGGAAAATAAATAAATAAATGAGATGTAGCAAATAATTGGCAAATCATTTATCGCATTAAGAAAACTAAAAACTATAACTACTACAAAAGAATGTAATAATTGAAGTACAAGAAAAATAGATAGTAACCAAATTTGAAGAACAAAAAATTAAACTTACAAAGAATAGTGTTAATACTATCGATATAAAAAGAGAAACATGTGCAATTCATCAAACTTTCACCAAGTTTATCTCACCGAAAAGCATGAAAATACTTAACTACCTACTAACTACTTCTATAATCTATTTATCTATCTTAATTCACGACCTCTCTATTTTTCCTGCTGTAACATAGACAGGCCCTATTATCTTCAAATTTACGTAAGGTTGGTGGAAGAGTAGCTCTTTGTGACTCCATTTTAACAACCACAATTTTCATATTGATTAATAAGCAAATAAAGGCTGGAAAATGTTTCTGACTTTGACTTTGGAAATTAACAAACTAATGTCGTATGGTACAAAACCACTACTACACTGGACCTTATGTTTAATTGGCTGAACAAACAGCTCATATGAATCAAAAAGGCATTTAATATATTATTGGTAATGTTTTCATGTGTTAGGTAAGTCAAATCTAGTTAGGTCCTTGTCTTTGAATTTTTCAGTTACATTACAAGCACAACTTAACCAGAATTTGTCTCTCTCTTGTCTTTCGGAGGCTGTGGTATATTCAACATGGTCCCTTCATATCCAGTAATTACCCAATTCCACCAATTTTTATTTTATTTTATTTAATTTAATCATCTAATAATCGAAATTACATATCTGCTAACTCATATTCAAGATCTATCTAAGAGAACAGCACTCTATATTAAAATTTTCTTTATTTTTATCGTGCAATTTGAGGCCTCTGATAAGAATGTCGTAGGATAATCTCTTCTTTTTTGTTATGCAAGTCATTCATAACTTTTAATATTGCAAATACTCAATGAATCGTGCAAAGTCGAATAATGTTTTCTGAGAATTATTTCAGTAATTTGCTTTTTAGTATTTGGCAACAATTTAATTTTTTTTTTTGGGTCAAAAGTGGAGAAAAATAGAAGTCATTTTCCTTTTATGACTATTTAAATTAACTTCATTTGCATTGAGCAAATTTTATAGAATTCATTTGGAGACAAATATTCAGTTGAAGCAAAGTTATTACTTGGAGGAAAAAGGGTTCATAGTAAGCCAAAACTTGAAAAAACATTTCTTGAAATCATAATTTTTGAGAAGCTATAATTGTAGAAGCAATTGGATTATTCCAATAGTTATAATTGGAAATGAGTGTAGACAACATTGAAATGGACATCACTAACACAACAATCCATCATTATCCACCGCACGAAAACCATCATTATCTTTACTATGATTCAAACCAACAAATTCCACAAACAATCCCAAAAGAGTACTCCATGTATTTTATGCGTTTAAATTTGTTTGACATTGAACATACAAGATTCAAATTAACTAATATTTGATATAAATTTAAAAATAAATCATCATTATTATTGAAATTAAATTCAAATATTTAGAAATACATAAAAATTGTAACAAATAAAAAATATTTAGAAAATATTTGCAAGAATTTTGATCAAACAAACTATACTTTGACTATCAAAATAGAAAGAAAAAAAAAAAGCAAATTGTATCGTATACAAAGAGATCAAACAAACTATCCTTTGAGTATCCAAATAGAAAAAAAAAAAAAAAAAAGCAAATTATATCTTATACGAAGTAATATAAACTTCCCAATCAATAAAAGAGACGGACTCAAATGACTTAGTATTTGATCATGACGAGTAAAACTAAAGGATAAAGCAAAGTTTTCATTACCCTTTATAATGATTCAACTTTTAAAAGAAAAAAAAAAAAATTTAGTGACATAATTTGGAGTAAGTAGAACGAAATTGTACACGTAACTATTAATTACGAACGTATAAATGTATCTTTCACTTTTGAGATCAAAAGTCGAAAGTCATAACTACAATGTCCTTTCGAATTTATCAATAGTCAATTTAATAATTGTTAACATATGATCTAGTATAAAATAGCTTTTAAATGTACATTGTATATTCTTGTACTTCTTGTAATCTTATCCGACTTGCAAGTGCCGTTTGACAATAACGATTTAAACATTCACCTTCTAGTTTTACTCAACCTGATTGGGGGAAAGTTTAATATTAAAATTTAAACTCTAGTATATATCACCAATGCCGAAAAAAGAAAAAAAGGTATACTATTATTTTTAACTAAAAGATAATTATAAATGACTGTATAAATTATATGATCTAAAACTAAAGTAAATTACTTGCTCTAATATATTATATGACACCGATAGTGCAAAAATCTTTTATACAAATAGTGTATATATGTTAAATTCTTATTAGGATTATTTCTTTTGGTGATTCATTTCTGAATCAGTGTTGGAAGTAAAAGTTCTTTTTACGTACTCTCTCCATTTCAAATTTGTGTACTTACTTTATTTTTAATTTGTTTTAAAAATATTATTTCTTATATTTAATTAATTTTTACATAATATACTTAAAATTACAAAATTAACAAAACCCTAATATATCATACACATCTTTAATTAAAGATATTTTTTTTTTATTTTCTTAAATTTGATACACAAATTAAGTCACATTAAATAAAAAGAAAGGAGTATTTAAAACTTAGTTATTAAAGCTATTTTTGTAAAAAGGAGAAAGAAAGTGGAGGGAAAAGGTTTGACCAAAGTGAGTATACACAAAAGAGATATCCAATATGTGAGTCCGTTCGAAAAGCAAATCACCAGCCGTGCGTTTTGTGTCATGAACCGACCAAGCGAACATATATGTAGGGCCCAGTACTATATTTCCTTTTAATTTATTTGTCATATATTTTATTTAATTTATTTTTAAAAAAATATTTTTTCTTTTTCGACAACTTTTAATTTTAACATTTCAATAGCATGTTTATGCTTTACATATTTTTAGCTCCGACAATGAAATTTAGAAGTCTTTTTACTTTCATAAATTTTATGTCAAGTTAGTTTCATAATAAATGAATTGTTTAATTTTAACACACAGATTAAGAAAAAAATATTAAAGACATAAATTTAAAATAACTTTTCATTTTTATTTTAAAAAAAGAAAAAGATGATCTTGTAATATCTTTTTAAAAGTTAATTGATTGTTAAATTATAAGGGTAAATTTAAAAAAAAAAAAATTCAATGATTTACTTATTTTGAAACACTAATAAATACTTCAATAATTCATTTATTTTGAAACGAGGAGAGAAATAATTAAATTGAAACGGAAGAAGTCGTGACGAGAGAAGTGGGGCGAACGAGGCCCACCACGTTGCTTTTCCTGAAGATACGCAAGAATTCGCAAGGAAGGGAACCTAATCTAGTCCCACTACCAACGTGTATCCTCACCTAAAATATCATAATCATAACGTATAATATAGTCTGCTATGCTGCTACCATATTCATAGGCCCACTTAAGTTTGACCGTGATGACCCCATCCTAATAATAATAATAATAATAATAATAATAATAATAATAATAATAATAATACTCCTTGTAATTTTCGGAATTTGGTAGGGTGGGGTAAACGGATGGATTGAATTGGATTGAATTTGGATGGATTAAATATGGATCTAGCAAAAATAGTTTGGATTGCAATCCGATCATTTAAATATTGGTAAATAAGGATTTGATCAAATATAGATTGGGTCAAAATGATTCCAACCTACTTTATCATCTAAAATCAAAAACTTAAAACTTTATATCATATCAATTTGACTTTTTTTCAAAAAGAAATTTTAAGTTTTTTTTTTTTAGTTTTTTTTTTTTTTCTCTCTTCTTTTTATAGTCTCTAATTTTCTTTTTTTTTTTCATTTTCTTTCTTTTGTGTATCTTCTATTTCTATCTTTTGCTTCTCTTTTTTTTTCCTTTTTAGTCTCTTGTTTTTCTAATTTTTTTTTACTTCTTTCTTCTTCTGTTTTCTTTTTTGGTATTTTATATTTTGTAAATTTTTGAAAAATATGATTAAGTCGAGTACAAATTATGAATAATGACTGAAATATCATAACCATTCAGAATATTTATATCCATCATAATTTTTATTTTTTTCCTTTTCTCCTTTTTCATTATTTTTTTCTTTCTGAATTTTTTTTATTTTTTTCTTCAATTTTTTCTTTATGATTTTTCTCTCTCTTCTATCTATTCTATCTCTAACTTCTACCTCTCTTTCTTCTTCTTTTTTCTTTATTTTTTTTTGATTTTTTTTTATGATAACAAAAATACCATAAGCGCATATTGGTTTATATTCGTCCAACATTTATAATTTTTGTAAGTACACTCAAGTGGACTCCACCTAATGAACAGATACAGAGATAGTATCCAGAAAAATCTTGGAATTACATTTGTCAAACCAAATATCTTTAGCAGTCGGAAGAAGTACACAAATCAAGGTTTCTACGTACTTCCTGCCTTACCTTACCTTGAGCTCCTCGCTTCGTGTCTTACTTCTGCTCTAACGAGAACTCTAATATGAGGGAGTTAGAAGTCAAATTTGAAGTTGGATTCCCCCATAAATCGAAGGTCATGTGGATTCTCAGTCATATATGAAATGGAATAAAGATGGACCGAGCTTACTTAATACAATTGTATATTTGTATTTTTTTTTTTAGACTTCAAGCTCATATTTGTATTTTATAGTTTGCACCGGCATATATATTTTATATAATTCACACTTATATTTTATATATATTGATAAAATTATATTTTATTGATATAAATTGAACAATACAAATACAAATAATAAATTTATTTGAAGTATATAGTACGAGATAAATAAATTTAAAGTAATATATATATATATATATATATATGTATATATAATATAAAATGCAATGACAAAAAAATAAGGAAAAGAATATAATAAAGGAAGAAAAATGACAAAAATGACGAACTAAGAATGAAAAAGGTGGAAATGGAAATACAAAAAAAAAAAAAAGAATGCGAAGAAAAAATAAATAAAATTAAAAAATAAAAATAATTGATGAAAAATAAGAAAGAAAAAAAGTGTAAGAAAAGAGTAAAAATAAGTGGATAAAATAAAAAAATGAAAAATAAAAAAAGGCAAACTAAAGGAAAAAAAGAAAGAAAAAAATAGTAAATTAAAGGAAAAATGAAAGAAAAAAAAAAAGAAATAAAAGATATAAAAAAAATAATAATAAAGGGGAGAGACTATATATAGATTATATTTAATTGATAAGAGATGTTATGAATTGTATAGGCTAAATGGGATAATTAGAAGTTTATATCTATTAACCCATGTAGGTCTCAAGCGAATACAAATGATGAAATAAGAATGAAAAAGGAGAAAATGAAAAAAAAATACAAAGAAAAGAAATTAAGAAAAAAAGATGAAAAGATGAGAAAGAAAAAAAGAAACTATAAGAAACGAGTAAAAAATGAAAAAACAAAATGCAAAAGAAAAAAGTAAATTAAAGAAAAAAAGAAAAAAAAAACTAGAAAAGAAGAAAAAATGAAATTTAAAGCATAGGTGGGTGATCTTTGTGTTTAAATGGGTACCCATATTTTACCCATTTTGTCTATATTTGTATGAGCTTTTAAAATAAGTTAAAGTTCATATTTACCCATTTGAAATATGAGTGATCCAATTCAATAAATATGGGTTAAATAGACTCTTTTCATAAATATGGGTTGAAACTGCCACTCCTACCTCCCCCACCCCTCCACCTCCTAGGCACCATCCTACTTTAAACAACTCTCTTTTTGTTTTGTTTTGTTTTTTCAAGAAAATAGAGAAAATTGAAGGAAAGGTGTTTTTTAAGTTTTGAATGAAGGATTGGTAACATTGATCAATTTAAAGGGTCAAACATAATTAAAAAACTTGATTAGTTTAATTGTGGACTTGATTAATATTTTCTAAACTTTTTAATCTTTTTAAAAATATAAATTAACCCACACCTACAAAACTTCCCTCCCTCTGCAAATCAATCTCTCTCTCTTCTCTCTTTCTCTCGATAGTTTTTCTCTCTAACTTCTCCCAACCAACAAATTTTCAAATTTCTCCCTTCAGTGTCGTGCAACTTCAACCTCTGGCAACAAATAGTTTTGAGTTCCTGTCAGTTCCTTTTTTACTTTCAACCATCAGTCGACATGACAACATTTTCCGGGGACAACAACTTCGAGTTCTTCATCATTTCTTTTCGATTTTCACAAGTAAAATATTAGGGCTTTTAAGTTATGACAAAAATGAAGAACTTGAGTTGTTGGTGTTTGTTATTTTTTTTAATGTTTGTTAGTTTTTTAGTTGAATTTCTCATCTGGATGTATCTGCTACTGTTGTTTTTTAATAATGGATAAAACATGTAACGTGAATCCAACAGATGAGTATTTGTTGCAACATATATGACTAATCTGACAGATTAGTAATCTGCTGCAACATATATGACTAATATGTTGCGCAGATTAGTAATCTGTTGCAACATATATGACCAATCTGTTGCGAAGATTAGTAATATGTTGCAACATATATGACTAATCTGTTGCAACATATATGACTAATTTAATGCAACAAATGAGTAATCTGTTGCAACATATATGAGTAACAGATTAGTCATATATTGCAACATATTACTCACTTGTTGCAATAGATAACTCATATGTTGGATTCATGTTGCAGATTCTAAATATTGTAGCAGTAGCAGATACACCAAATAAGAAATTCAACAAAAATTATAATTTTACTTACAAAATAAGCTATGAAGTAATGTCTAAGTGATATACGAACAAAATTTGACCTAAAAATTTTTTAAAAAATTTCAACAAGGGCACAACGAATACATAAAACACATGAAAAATTTCATGAAACAGATAAAGAAGACAAAAATAATATACCATACATCAAATGCAAAAGGATCAAGGGGACAAACATTTGATTTCTCCTAAAAATGTTTAAGTTTCCTAATATTTTAATTATTTTTCTAATAGTTGACCCATCTGTTACAATAGATTTTCTATCTGTTTGATAATTTTCAACAGATGAATCATCTGGTGCAACATGCTAGTCATCTGTTAATTCAAATTAAGCAATTATTAGTAATAACTAAATTGATTTAGCTAAAATTAAAGACGTCTCTACGTCAATAGGACAAACATTTGTGTTCTCCTAAAAATATTTGAGTTTCCTTGTATTTTAATTATTTTCCAACAGATTATCTATTTGTTGCAATAAGTTAGTCATCTATTGCAATAGATGTTTATAACACCTTAGTTATTTGTTTATTCAAATTAAGCAATTATTAAAAATAATAAAATTAATTTAATTAAAATTGATGATAAAATTAGTCGACTGATCACTCTACTCAGGACGAACACGCTTAGTTGATCGTGTAATCACCATGAGATTAATTGAAACAGTAATTGAACTTATTAATACTAGTTAAATCAATTTAGTTATTACTAATATAATGGCTTAATATGAATCAATAAATGACTAAGATGTTGCAAAAGATGAGTAATCTGTTGAAAATGATCAAACAGATAAAGACATCTGTTGCAACAGATTAGTCACGTATTGTAACAAATTAATAATCTGTTGGAAATAACAAACAGATAAAGTCATATGTTGCAACAGATTGGTCATCTGTTGGAAATGACCAACAGATAAAGACATTTGTTACAACAGATGACCAATCTATTGCAACATATGTGTATATCTGTTTGATAATTTTCAACAAAGGACTCATCTGTTGCAACAGATTAAATTTGTTGAAATAAGTTATACACTTAAATGATCATGTAATTACTATGAGATTAATTGAAATTATAATTATTAAATCAATTTGGCTATTACTAATAATGGCTTAATTTGAATCATTTCAAAGAAAATTAGTCAATTGATCACTCTACTCAGAACGAACACACTAAGATGATCGTGTAATTAATATGAGAATAATTGAAACCGTAATTGAATTTATCAATCCATCTTTAATTTTAGTTATATCAATGTAGTTATTACTAATAATATCTTAATTTAAATCATTTCAAATAAAATTGGTCAATTAACATTTTACTCAAGACGAATACACTTAGATGATCATGTAATTACTAACTATGAGATTAATTGAAAACGTAATTAAAATTATCAATTTATCTTTAATTTTAGTTAAAATAATTTAATTATTACTAATAATTTCTTGATTTTAATTATTTCAAATAAAACTGGTCAATTGATCATTCTACTTAAGACGAAACAATTAGTTGATCATGTAATTACTATAAAAGTAATTAAAATTGTAAGTCAACTTACTAATTCATCTTTAATTTTAGTTAAATCAATATAGTTATTTCTAATTATGGTTTGGTTTTAATCATTTCAAATAAAATTGGTCAATTGATCACTCTACTCAGGACGAACAAACTTAGTTGATAGTGTAATTACCATGAGATTAATTAAAACTGTAATTGAACTTATTAATTCATGTTTAATTCTAGTTAAATAAATTTAGTTATTACTAATATAATGGCTTAATATGAATCAATAGATGGCTAACATGTTGCAAAAGATGAGTAATCTGTTGAAAATGACTAAACAGATAAAGACATCTGTTGGAAATGACCAAACAGATAAAGACATCTGTTGGAAATGACAAAACAAATATAGACATATGTTGCAACAGGTGACTAATATGTTGCAATAAATGACTCATCTATTGAAAATTATCAAACAAATATAGACATCTGCTGCAACAGATGACTAAGTTGTTGCAGTAGATGACTCATCTATTGAAAATTATCAAACATATAGGATATATGTTGGAAAATAATTTAAAATACTAAAGCTCAAATGTTTTTAAGAGAACTCAAATGTTTGTCCCATTATCTAAGATTTTGTCTTTAATTTTAGTTAAAATAATTTAGTTATTACTAATAATTGCTTAATTTGTTTAAATAAAATTTATCAATTGATCATTCTATTAAGGACGAATACATTAATTGAAATTGTAAGTTGACTTATCAATTCATCTTTAATTTAGTCAAAATCAATTTATTTATTACTAATAATGACTTAATTTGAATCATTTGAAATAAATTGATCAATTGATCACTCTCTTCGAGACGAATACACATAGTTGATCATGTAATTACTATGAGATTAATTGAAATTCTAAGTGAACTTATCAATTCATCTTTAATTTTAGTTATATCAATTTAGTTATTACAAATAATGACTTAATTTGATTCATTTCAAATAAAATTGGTCAATTGATCACTCTAATCATGACTAATACACATAGTTGATAATTTAATTACTATGAGATTAATAGAAATTGTAAGTTTATCTTTAACTTTAGTTAAATCAATTTAGTTATTACTAATAATATCTTAATTTGAATTATTTCAAATAAAATTGGTCGATTGATCACTCTACCTGGAATGAATACACTTAGTTAATCATGTAATTACGATGAGATTAATTGAAATTGTAAGTGAACTCATTAATTCATGTTTAATTTTAGTTAAATCAAAATAGTTATTACTAATAATGGCTTCATTTGATCATTTAAAATAAAATTGGTCAATTAATTATTCTACTAAGGATGAAACACTTAATTGATCATTTAATTACTAAGATTAATTGAAATCATAATTGAACTTACTAATTCATCTTTAATTTTAGTTAAATCAATGTAGTTATTTCTAATAATGGTTTAATTTGGATTACTTCAGATAAAATTTGTCAATTAATCATTCTACTCAATAAGAAAAACTTAATTGATCATGTAATTACTATGAAATTAATTGAAATTGCAATTGAACTTACTAATTCATCTTTAACTTTAGTTAAATCAATATAGTTATTTCTAATGATGACTTAGTTTGAATCATTTCAAATAAAATTGGTCAATTGATCACTCTACTCAGGACGGACATATTTTGTAGATCGTGTAATTACCATGAGATTAATTGAAACTGTAATTGAATTTATTAATTCATATTTTATTTTAGTAATCAATTTAGTTATTACTAATAATGACTTAATGTGAATCAATAGATGACTAACATGTTACAACAGATGAGTAATCTGTTGGAAATGACCAAACAAATAAAAACATCTGTTGAAAATGACCAAATACATATAGACACCTGTTGCAACAAATGACTCACTTGTTGCAATAACTAATTCATCTATTGAAAATTATCAAACAGATATAGACATCTGTTGCAGCAGACGACTAATTTGTTGCAACATATGACTCATCTGTTGGAAATTACTAAATAGATAAAATATGTGTTGAAAAGCAATTTAAAATAGTAAAGCTCAAATGTTTTTTTAGAAGAACTCAAACGTTTTCCCCCTTGTCTAAGGTCTCGTCTTCAATTTTAGTTAAATCAATTTAATTATTATTAATAATTGCTTAATTTGAATCAACAAATGACTAACCTGTTATAAGCATTTATTGCAACAGATGACTAGCTTGTTGCAACAAATAGATGATCTGTTGGAAAATAATTAAAATACTAGGGAACTCAAATATTTTAGGAGAACTCAAATGTTTGTCCCATTGTCTTAAAGACTTGTCTTTAATTTTAGCTAAATCAAATTTAGTTATTATTATAGTTACTTAATTTGAATCAACAGATGACTAACATGTTACAACAGATGATTCATTTGTTGAAAATTATCAAATAGATAGAAAATCGGTTATAATAGATGGGTTATCAATTAGAAAACAATTAAAATACTAGGAAACTTAAATGTTTTTAGGAGAACTCAAACGTTTGTCCCCTCGATCCTTTTGCATTTGATGTATGATACACTATTTTTGTCTTCTTTACTTGTTTCATGAAATTTTTCATGTGTTTCACTTATTCGTTGTGCTCTTGTTGAAATTTTTGAGAATTTTTTTAGGTCAAATTTTGTTCGTATATCACTTGGACATTACTTCATAGGTGATTTTGTAAGTATAATTATGGTTTTTGTTAAATTTTTTATTTGGTATATTTGCTACTGCTACAATGGATAGAACCTGCAACATGACTCCAACATATGAGTCCTTTATTGCAACAAGTGAGTAATTTGTTGCAACATATGACTAATCTGTTACAATAGATGACTCATATGTTGAATTCATGTTACAACACTATAATACAAATCCAACAGATGAGTAATCTGTTGTAACAGATTACTCATATGTTGCAACAGATTAGTCAATATGTTGCAACAGATTAGTCACTATGTTGCAACAGATTACTCATCTTTGCAACAGATTGCTCATCTGTTGGATTCACGTTACACGTTTTATCTATTGTTGAAAAAACAGCAGTAGCAGATACACCCAGATGAGAAATTCAACTAAAAATTATAATTTTACTTACTAAAATCACCTATAAGTAATTCTCATGTGATATACGAATAAAATTTGACCTAAAAAATTTGATCAAGTAGCAATAGTAGCGATAACAACAATGTTCAACAATAAGAATATGATGATGATGAACAAGAAGAGATGATAATGAAGAAGATGATGAATAAAGCAACAACAACAATGAACAATAAAAATCACGAAGAGAGAGAAAACTCCAATAAATGAGAAGAGAGAGAAACGTGTCTTTTTGTCCCTCCATCTCTAGTTATATTAGGTTTTATATTGAATCAAAGTGTAAATTAAAAAACTTGTGGGTTATTTTCAAACTTTTCTTACTTTATTAAGGATTTTAATCCTTAATAAAGTAATTGTCACCCTCTCTCAATTATTAAGACTTCTGTCACCCACACTTCATTTTAAAACTCTTTTGTCACCTAGAGTCCAAAGCCTCAATAAAATAGGAGTTGTAGTCAAGAAAATAGGAGTTGTAGTCAAGAAAATAAGTCACGGAGAGGTTGAGATAATTTATACATATAAATAAAATATATAATAAATATTTCATTGAGAAGTTGTGAAAGAATGGTTAAAATAGATATAAGGAAAGATAGAGATAATTTGAAGAGGTTTTAAGAAGCAACAGTCATATATATTTATAAAGTCAATATTTTATGTCAAAAATATTGAATTAAATTACCAACTCACTTGCTAATAAACTGCATCCCCACGAGTGATGGAGCACATTTACCGCGGACTAAAGTCATCACCTATGGTTTTATGTCACTAGCATTTTTTCTGTCACCGTATCCTAACATTAATTAGTTAGATGTAGGTAAAATTAATTTTTCTTCCCTGCTCTAGTTGATAGAGTTATGTTCGGGGTAAAAAGTATCAGTATAATTGATTTATGCAAGTAACTTGAGTAATATCTCAACACTCTTTTAGTTATAGATTTTGAGAGTAGCTTTAAAAAAAATTGACAAATTGAATACATTATAACTAGTTCATGAAATTTGTTCGTTTTTTTTTTTTTTTTTAAATTGAAGTTCCAAAAATTGATTTTGGGTAAAATTTCACTAGCACTTACAAAACATCAAATTCTCTATTTCGATTTTAGTTTGGCTTCTTGTTGTTTAAGTAAAATATGTGTCCAAACACAACTTCAAATTTCAAAGAATATTTTTTAACAAACTTCAAAATTTCTCCAGTATTTGTTAACAAACTACAAACTTTAAAATCTCTCCCTTTTTTCAAGTTTCAACTAAACCTACGACAAAATGTCAAAATTTCATTATCAACCTAATTAAAGTATCTAAGAATAGCAAAAAGCTGTAGGGAATTAGGAGGAGCACTCTAGAATAAGAATACTAGAGTAATTCTAGAAAAAAGGTTGCTAGAAATATTTGGAAGAAAGTAGTAAATATTTTTCACTAAAT
This sequence comes from Capsicum annuum, assembly GCF_002878395.1. NCBI lineage: Eukaryota > Viridiplantae > Streptophyta > Magnoliopsida > Solanales > Solanaceae > Capsicum > Capsicum annuum. The sequence continues at coordinate 31,004,512 of NC_061122.1, forward strand.
CCTTCCATTATCATCTATTAAATAGGGTGCTTCATTTGAGTTACAAGTGTGCTCAAATAAAGTGAGTATGCTCCAATAAAGAGTATGGGCTCAAGACGAGAGCAGGTGCTCAAGTAAAAAGCGTTGCAGAAGCAAATAACAAACGAGTGTTCTAATGAAAAATGTTGCTGACATAAGTAATAACTGAGTGATCAAGTGAGACTAAAAGCAAGCAACAAAGAAAGTAGTAGAGTTAATTAGTATAAGAATTATATGACCGAAACACATATTTACTTTGCAATAATATTCAAGTTGCTAGCAACCAATTGGGTCAATCAAATATTCAACACCAAATGGTAACTTATTCTCCATTCTGTTTGTTAAAAGTAACGATTTCCACTATGAGTAATTTGATACAACAATGCAATCGGGAGCATCTAAATATGGATAAGCAACTAATTTTAAAAAATTAAACTTTTAACTTTTACAGTAATGGCGCGACGTTCAATCATTATGGACAGGTGGGAGAGACTGTACTTCTTAATTCCCTAATATAATATTCATAGTATTATAAAAAGTTTGATCTTTCAAAAACTATTTTAACCATGAATAAACTATAGTATTAACCATGAATAAACTATAGTATTAGATAAGACAAAAAATGAAAGGCATCCAAATTTGAATGATAAAATAAAGAAGGCAATAAAAAAGTGAGAAGGAAATTGTAAATTGGATGGCAATGAGCAAAGCACACCCAATGTGGTTACCTTTTTCCCCATTTGAATCTTGAATAAAAACATGTCCTTTCATTGACCATTTCGCCCCCACAAATTTATATGCATCAAATATTTATAGTAAATTAAAAATAAATATATTTGTTTAAATTAATTTTTATAAAGTTATCTTTGGTAACTTATAGATCGCTTGTTTAAAACGGAAAACAATCACTAATATTTATATTAACTTAGGCTTCACTTGTTTTTTTTAAGGTTCAAACGTCTGAATCTAAATGCACATCTAAATAATTAACATGTTGTCTCCAAAACTGAATGATTAAGACTGTTTGTTTTTCAACATTTGAATGTGTAAAAAAAAATTATTTATATACATAATAAAATAAAAAATAAAATTCAAATAAAAAATTAATTATATATTAAAAAAGTATGTAATGTAATACAATAAAATTATTAGTATTTGATTGAGAAAAAATATTTATTTTGTTAGTGATTGTGGAGATGACTTATAATGATGGTTGCGGTGACAATGATTGATGTTAGTGATTAATATTGTTGGTGGTGATAATTGTGATGGTTGGTATTGTAGTGACTGTTATGATGGTGGCGATTCATGGTGGTGGTGGTTGTTGTGATGTGACGTTGCTTGATGTTAGTAGTTTAAGGTGTTGATTATGTTGGCTGAAACATGAATGCATGATGATTAATGATGTGTTGGTGCTAGTTGGAGATGTTATTTGTTGTGATGGTGGAGATGGTTGTTAGTAAAGATAAATTGTAGCGATGGTACTGGTCAAAGTAGTGGTAGAGGTGGCATTACTAGTATAATGGTGCTGGCGCCCAAAGAATGTGTAGAGGTTGTGATGTATTAGTGGTAGTTAGTAGTGTTGCTAATTGTGATAGATGAGTTGGTTGGTAGTAGGGATTGACCGCTAGTGGTTGCTGATTGTGTTGTTGTTGACGGCAGTGGTGGTGGTGAATATAATTAGAATAAAATAAGTAGTAGGTGTGGTAGCGGTTGACAATTGTGGTTGATAGCGGTGTATTTTCTGTCGATGGTGATTGTGATGGTGGAGGTGGTTGGTGGTAGTGGGTGGTGGTTGACAATGATGACAGTGGCAGAGGTGGTTAGTGGTGGTAACTGCTGATTATGAATAAAATGATGAATATTATCCAACACCAGAATATCCCTTCAGACCTATTAAGACTTGGTTCTAGATCTGAATGATTAAGACCTATTCAGACCTATTAAGAGTTAAAACCTTAATAAAAAATAAATACACTTAATGGTCTGAAGTCTGAACCATTCAGATCCAGACCTCCATTAAGTGCAAGCAAATGAGGCCTTAGTCTATCTAGTTCGCTCATTTCAATAACCCCATTAACATGAGATACTTTTAGGCTAAACACATCAATGCACCTTAATTTGACACACTTTTTTATTTTGGTACCTTAAGTAGGCGGTGTTCCTTTTAAACGTCTAAAGCTGTCATAAACTACGTTATTTTGGCACCTTTTGCTGACATGACAAAGTGAAAGTGAGTGTTTTACACTCACTTTTGAGCGCGTGACACCCTTATTTTAGCTCATTTTTTATTTAATTTTTCCTTCTTCTTCCCCATCCCACTATTTTCACCATTTTTCAAACTCAAACTCCTTTAATAGTACTCTCAAACCCCCTCTATCTCTAAGAGATTTATTTGACTGTTTTTTTCATATCACTTCTAACATTATATCATGTGTTTTTTGGTAAAATACGTGTACGAAAAAATAAAAAAATTAATGAAATTGTGTTCCTAATTCAAATAAATTAGGAACCCATTACTAACTTTCAGTAAAAGAAGAAATCTATGAACCCGTTGCTGACTTTCAAAGAACACGGCTCCCAACAACCTCCTTCTAATCGAACACTAGTCTCATTACGTTCATTAATTTTCTAATCGAACGCCGGCCTCCTTCTCCTTCATATTTTTCTAGTCATATGTCTGAAATTCATGAAGCTATTACGTGGATCTATCATCCTTAGAGAATGAGGAGGTATGTTTATCATCCTTAGAAAATTAAACCTCCATTAATGGAAGTTAAGCTCAAAGAAAGTTGGGTGAAGAAGACGTTATAGAGGGCTTTTTTGTAATTATTTGATAAAAAAAACATGTGTTATTAATTCATTGGACATAATTGCCATGTGTTTTGATCCTTTTTTTTTGAAAAAAAAATAAATTATTGGTGTATATAATGATGTAACGATTTAAAATGAGATGACATAAATTAATTGACTGTTTGATCCATGCTGGCAACGATTGAGACGCACTCACCAGAGCTGATGCCAAAAGGTGCCAAAATGACACATTTTATAGTTATTTTAGATGTTTGAAATAAACACCATTTAATTAAGGTGCCAAAATAAAAAATCATGCTAAATTAAGGTGTCTGCTGATGTGTTTGACCGATACTTTATGCATGAAACCATTCTTAGTCATAATTGAATAGTGATTACGTTTTAAATTAGTCACCTATTTAATCAAAATAAATTAAATAAATTTTGTGCAAATTTTGAGCATGAATCAATATTCTACTTGTTCATCACACAACAAAACAAGAAAAAGAATCGATAAGGATTATAATGAAATTTTAAATATTTCTTTATACTAGTTTAGTATACGTGTGTTGCACGTGTATATAACATTAATAATAATTATGAATGCATGAAAAATAAATTGATATGTGTTCATTATATTATTAAGTATGACACTTTTAAAATATAACGCAAAAGATAATATGAATAAAAAGAATTATTACCTCGTTGTCAACTAAATACCACAGTTTTTCGAGTACCTTCAATTTGATAACGATATTCATGTTATTTAATACTCCTTTCGTTCCTAAATATTATTTTTGTTACTAAAAAAGATGATTCATAATATGCATTTGGTTTCTTTTTAGTTGACATATATGCTAAAAATAGTTGTTTTCAAATACTGATCAATTTAAAAAATCAAGAAAGAATTAATTTTTTTCAAGTTTTCCCTTAGCATTAATTATTCTATAATTAATAGACACGTAAATAGACAAAGATTAATAAGGAGTATATGAGTCAAATTACACTCCTAATTAATTTTTCTTAATGGTTGTGTGAAGTTTTATCATGTCAACTAAAAAAGAACGGAAAAGAGCCAAAAATACTCCTAAACTATTGGAAATGGATAAAAAATACTCTCCGTTTATTTTTTGGCTCAAAATACCCCTCTATTTGTTACTTTGGCTAAAAAATACCCCTTCATTAATTTTTTGGCTCAAAAATACCTCTCCGTTAATTTTTTGGCTCAAAAATATCCTTCTTTCTAACGAAATGCCATCGGACATGCCACGTGGATAAAAAAGCCACTTAATCAATCCATATCAGCATACACGTGGAAAATAACTCCATTTAATCCATCTAACCATCAACATATTTTATTCTATTTAAAAACTCAACCCGACCCATATTCAAAAAATTCGAACCAAGAGGCAAAAATCAACTCTTCAATTTTTTTCTTAAATCGTCCCTTTCATCACATTTTATTTCATTATTAACGTTTTTAAAGTTACGAGACTTACTCGAGCAATTCTTCACCTCATCAATTTGTGGTTGTCCGACATTACCGCTAAACTTTCTCTCTCCAAATTTTAATTTCTTCTTCGAATTACCATTTCTCTCACTACAATCACGTTTCTCATTTGACTAATTTAGATAGGAAATCCAGTAGCAATCCGAGCTCTTGGACACTGAATCGATTATTCGAAGGTTCAATTGTTTAGGGTCGAGCCAATTAAAACTTGATTATTTCATGTCAACAATTTGAGGACCTGTTTGTTTCCTCATCTTTTGCCTTGATCGATCCGAAATATCTGAACCCATCACATGAAAATAAGCAATCGAATTCTTCAATTTGTTTCCTCTTGGTTTAGATTTTTTGAATATGGGTAGGGTTGAGTTTTAAAATAGCATAAAATACGCTGATAAGATGATTAAATGGAGTGATTTTTCATGTGTATGTTGACATGAATTGATTAAGTATTTTTTTTCACGTGGTGTATTTGGTAGCATTCCATTTGAGAGAAGGGTATTTTTGAGCCAAAAAAACAAGCAAAAGAGTTTTTTTGAACCAAAAAATAAATGAAGGATATTTTTAATTCATTTTAAATAATTCTAGGGTATTTTTGACCCTTTTTCAAAAAAAGAACAAAGAAGCACTTGTTATTTTAGAAAACTAAGACATCATTATTTTTTTTTATCTTTGCCCTTCATCATAAAACATGAAGGGATGTTAATATGGTGCAAAAGGGACAAGCACTGTATCAAATTGAAATGAAAAATAAATAGGATAATTTAATCAAATTACTCGATCTGTAGTTAGAATTTTACTTAAAAAATATACATAACAAAAATGACAAGTACTTAAAAATGAAAAAAATATATATGCTGCTTTAAAAGTGTAAATTGCATGTCCTTTATTGTCATATTTAGTGCAATAAAAAAAATGTCAAGATAAAACGACGAAATCATTGAAAGTAGATAAATAAGGCATTCCATCTGTTTAATTTTACTTGTCTCTTATTTTTAAAATTATTTTTTTATTTTTACTCTCTTTATTCGACAATACTTGTCCATTATTTACTTGACACACATTTTAAAAAATAATAAATAATACGGACAATTTCATTATATCACCCTCTGAATATAATAAATTTATTGTGTTGAAAAATGCATTGAGGATGAATAATATTTAATAGTAAGAAAAATGGGTAGATAATGCTAAATTGTTCATTAATTTTTTAAACTAAAAAAATATTATTGGACATCTATTTTTATTATAGTGAAAAAGTATTATTGAACAAAAGAATACTTGTTATTTTTAACATATGAAGAAAAAATAATTAGTTTTTTCCTATTTTGCCCTCAACTTCAATTAACATTAAAACATTGTTTGGTAATAGTTATATAACAAACTATAAGGACTCCTACATCTATTTTGATGCACGAAAATTTTACATTTTTTTTGGTGTTACTTATTGGTGATATTTTTATTTTTTTTAAATTATGTAATGCAAGTTACATATAGAAAAACTTATAACTCAGCCTCCCTTTGTTTTTTTAGCTTCCTTTTGAGATTCTTCATTATGAAGAGCTTTTTGACATAGTTATTACTATTTAAATAAGACGTGATCCTTCAGATAAAGAGAGTAGATTATTATGACTATGAAACTTTAACCGTATGTATAAGACACTATCTTAAAAGAAAATTAAAGTTGAAAGGTATTATAAATTCATGACTTCATGTAAATTCAATAAACATCAACCTTCATGTTTCTCTTTTTCATAAAAGATTAAAAAAAATCAAACTAGGTAAAACATGTTTTGAGGCTTTTGGTTTTCTAACCTTCATGAGCTATTATGTCCATTTGATTTCACATTTAATTTGAACAATTTAACATAATTATAATTCTTTTGATGTTACTTTTGTGTACTAAAAATATTTAGGATTCGTTCACTTTTACTTGTTCATTATTTCAAAAATCGATATTCATTAAAAGACAACTATGTTTTGCATGTTTTATTCTATCATTAATTATTTATTCTTCAAATCAATTTTTAAAATCTAATAATAAACATCAATTAATGAAAATTCATGTCATTGTTATCTTTTTAATGGGCATACAAAATTTAAACATGACAAGTAAAAATGAATGGAGCATACTATTAGTTGAAAGCTACGTAAAAAATCTTCTAAATAAGGAAGGATTAAAAAAAAAGTAAAGGGAACATGATTAATTACTAATTATTGTAGAACATAATTATATATCATATAGGTTTTTGAGTTTAAGATTGACATTCTAGATAAAAATACAATAATGTATTTAATATAATCCTATAAAGTAGGATTCGAGATAGTAGACCTTACCCCTACCTCAAAAGGTAGAAAGACTAATCATTTCCGATAGACCTTCGACTCAAACTACAAAAAGACACTCATCATCCCAAACTCCTATCTCCGTCCAAATAATAACTTAAAAGACAAACACAAATCATACGAAAATGGCAACCACGTAGATCTGTCCTGTTTGAGACCTCCTAATTACATGAGAATAACTTTATTTGTTAGTCCAAATCTCTCCCTCTTATACCTTTGATAACACTATTTGATGATAAAGTATTAATCATTCGAGGTACTTCACTAAATGAATAATTTGATCTAAAACAACTTATTGGTTTCCACAATTGACCTTTGGCCTTAGAACAAGAAATAAATATGTAGTACATAAAATGATTAATAGTTAAAATTTGAATGACAACGATACGACTCCTACTATGTACCATCTATTTCATTTACAACAAACAAAAGATTTACCTAGTTAATTCGTTTATCATAATGCACGCACAACTAAATTATCTATAATAAAAACAAGCAATCAAGCAAATTCTGAGATTCTCAACTCACCGAGTCAATCTTTTAAACAAAAACAAATGACCATCTTGAAAAAATAATAATAATGAAATATGAATTAATCACAAATCAATTCAAATCTAGAAAAATTTACGGTTAAACTTCAACTTTGTTCAATAAACTACTATGTCTTCACAAATTGTAGCGAAGAACAATCACAGACTATTAAAATAGATACAAATATGTGTCTTCACCCAAGAACAACTCTAATCAGAGTCACGAATTTCCGTCACATTGCAGAATCAATAGCCTATATTATTTAAACAGATATGTAATTTGAAGTTTTAATTTGAAATCGGTGTTTGTATACTATTTCAATTTTGATTTCAAAATTTCAAATCGTAGTATAAAAGGTTTGATCTCAATTTAAAATTTGTGAATTAAAAAAATATTAAAACTGTGAATATCAAGTTTATATTTTCCAAAGAAAACCTTAATTTTAATATTTGTAAAAAAAAAAAAAAAAAAAAAAGACCTATGCTCTAGCCTCTACTTAAAGAATGAATTATATTTTTTTAATGTCGACGGTTCTCTTTCTCTAAATAAAAAGTCTTTAAATAAGGAAAAAATGAATTCAACATATTAGTTGGTTTGAAAGTCCTAAATTACATATATTTTAAATAAGGTGAAAGTCCTAAATTACATATATTTTAAATAGGGTAAAAAATAATTTATAGTAAGGTAAAAACTAATTTATAATTTAGTAGGTTTCAAATTCTCAAATCAGAAAAAATAATTAAATTATTAATTTTTAAATATAAAAATAGTAAAAAAGACGATTTTATCTAAAGTGAAGACTTTTAATGAAGGGTAAAAAATTCAAATCACTTTTCTAAGAGTATTCCTACTTTTAATATATTAAAGATTAAAGATACAAATTATAGATATAGATATATATATATCATAAAGATTTTATTTTATTCAAAAAAATAATTTATTTTTGTAAAAATTGGGTGTTTGATTATGAAAATTCTAAATCTAATTTTAAATTATTTTTGAAAAAGTGATGTTTTCACTTTTTTTAAATTTCAGTATCAACTTTATTTATTGCTACAAATGATTCAATTTATTTTATTTTTACAAAAATATCATATTAATTTCATCTAACAATCGGAGCTAAACGCCTAGCTACCCGCATTACCCACTTCTTCTTACTTTTATCGATAAAAGACCTCAAAATTGAAGACAAATTCACTTTTTTTCTTTTTCCTTAAAATCTTCTCATGATATAACGGAATCTTAATTCGTCTATTCTTGCTACTCTTTATCCAACACCAACAACAAAGATAACATTATTGTCTCCTCTCATATTTGGTTATACTCTATTTTCTAGATAAATTAGTTAAGTTCGGTAATATTGATAAATTTTAAAAAATTGAAAGTATAAAATTACATTTAAAAAGTTTTTTCAAAAATCTAAAAAAAATAAATTCAAAAAGACATAGTCAAACACAACCATAACTTTAATTTCAACTCCAACTCAATTTTTTTTTTTTTTTCATGACAAAATGCCTACTTAGTTCGAAATATTAGATCTGAGTCTCTGCAACATATGATCTTCTTGTTAAAGAGCCTTTATTTGTCGAGGCAATATTTTGTAAAACATAAATAATTTTGGTTTATCCTTAATTACTCTTTATTCTTATCCCTAGGATTTGCTAAATTATAAATAATTCCTTCATTTGTAATTTTTAGATATATAATTAATATTCAAATATATAATTATACATAATTTTAAAATTAAGAATGTACTAGTAACAATTAATTATTCTATTTTTACTCGAATACATTAACTAGATCAAAGGATGATACATAATTAAAATTATACATTCAAAAATATATGAATTTATGGATATATTCGATTATTTTTTTTAAAAGAAATTTAACTAATTAATAAAATAATAAAAATTTTATATAATATAATAAAAATAAGTTGTGATATTAAGCAATCTTTGGGTAAATTTCAACTAAATCAAGTTAAAATGAGAGTATTGAATATTATATGAAACACTCAAAAAATTAGAAAAAGAATTTTAAAAAGTAAAAGGACTATTTTTATCAGAAAAAAAATAAAATAAATCAAAGACTACGTAAAAAGCAAAGGAATTTCCACCAAATGACATCACAATTCCTTTGACTCTTTTTCTTTCCTGCTTCCCCTTCATAAACCCCTTCTTTCCCCATTCCCCCACCTCCCAATTCTTCTCTATTCCTTTCTCTCTCTAAAGAAATTTGCACAGTTCTTACTTTCTCTCTCTAAAAAAATGCGTAAAGACGATCTATACATAACGGTACCGACTTTTTTCCGGTGTCCAATTTCCCTCGATGTAATGAAATCTCCGGTGAGTTTATGTACCGGAGTTACATACGATCGAAGTAGCATCCAACGGTGGCTGGACAGTGGTAACAACACGTGTCCAGCCACCATGCAGGTGCTACAGACAAAAGAACTTGTACCTAACCATACACTACAAAGGCTAATTCAGATCTGGTCTGACTCGGTCCGAACTACTCATCAGAACAGTAGTTCGGACCGAGTTAACCACCAACAAGTTCGCGAGCTAATTAAACAGTTCGTTAACGACTTCCGAGTTCACTATTCCGAGTTGGAGGTGAACTCGGATAATTTAACAAAACTGTTAGCTTTCTCCGGAGAATCTCAGGAGAATTTGCGCTTTGTTGCTTCAGTAGCTGCGGAGAGTGATTTTCTGGAGATTTTAACTTCCTTCTTAGTTCACAACCCTGGGAATTTGAAGGTTCTGGAGAAAATCGTACCTCTTTGGAAAATGCTGCTGCGCGAACGAGGCTCGTTACCGAAAATGGGGAAAGGAAACGAATTGTATGCAGTGATAATATCAGCTCTCAAACATGGAAGCCTAAAGCTGAAATTGGAGATGACGAAAACTTTGGACTTCATCATATCAACTGACTCCGAAGCTAAATCGTCTTTATCAGAAAACTCCGAATTGTACTCAGTTCTATTGAGTTTCTCAACAATCAATAACGATTGGAACACTACATTAATGGAGGTCTCAATTTCCTGCTTAATTTCCTTCGCAATGATACGGAGAAACCGCTCAAAGCTCGTAAAAGCAGGCGCAGTGAAAACAGTGGGAAAAGCACTATCCACTGCAGAGATTGGAACCGCCTTGACGGACAAAATTCTAAGATTGTTGGAACTGACATCGACATGTAAAGAGGGTAGAATGGATCTATGTAACGATGGAGAGTGTATAAGAGCACTAGTGATGAAAATACTGAAAGTATCAAATGAAGCAACGGAACATGCAGTAACAATTCTATGGAGTTTGTGTTGTCTATTTCGGGATCATAGGGCAATAGATGCTGTAGGGAAGAGCAATGGAATGGCGAAGATATTGCTGTTGTTACAGAGTAATTGTTCGCCGGCGGTAAGACAAATGGCTGCCGATTTGCTTAAAGTGTTTAGGGTGAATTCTAAAGGTGTTTCTTGTCTTTCTACTAGTTATGATACTAAAACTACTCATATCATGCCATTTTGATAACTTTCGGGGTTCATTTTTTGTTGTTGATAAATTTGGAGGGTTCTTTGGTGTTTTTTTTTTTGTAAATCATACTCTATAAAGCAATTTTGTTGAGAAAAAAAGATATATTGAAATGGAAAAGAAAAAGAAAAAGAAACTTCAATTTTGTTTCTTAGTTCTTGATGCTTTGATATGCTCTTCCTTGAGCCGTCTCCAAGGACATTCTATCCTCTCTCTCAAGACCTCACCAGTAGAATTACAATGAGTATAGTGTTCTAGTTCTTGATTTTTGAGATTAGTTTGTCCCTTCTCTAATCCTATTTAACGATATTTTGAATATAGAAATCATTTGATAGCTGATTAGAATCATACCAGTATTAACAATCAAATATAATTTAGTTGAAATTGGTTGTATTAGAGTATTGATAAGCTTGAACAACAATTGAAATTTGATGTTAATTGACAAAACATTCCGTGATTTGTTGAGAACTTTATTTTGTTTTTCTCAAAAGGCCAACTTTTATTTGTCTATAGTTGATTCACAAGACATTGTAGAAAAGCTTTGGGTCATACATGTTGGTCAATGGATCACTAGTCAAGGGACCTAACAGGTTGGCAATTAATTGCAATAGCTTTAATAACCAGCTAGTACATTCCTACTTTGGAAAAAGAAGAAAACGACGGTTTAATGCAACTCATAATTTGTACTTACATTAACGTCACATACAGATTTTGCACTTATTTTTGAATCAAGTTTAGTATCGCTTTTATTTGCTGAAGAAAATAAGTTGGGTTGGTACGTGATTATGTGATAGATTGTATAAGAATAATAACTTTTTTCGTTTTAAATTATCCGTCCTAAATTGAGATGACACATTGATTAAAAAAATAATTAATAATATGACTGGTTTATCATAGTGCCTCTATTAAATGATGTTTATATTTTAGTTTGAAGAAAAAGTAATTAATGCAAAAGGTAAAATATGAAAAAAAAAATTGTCTTTTCTTGATTAATGAAAAAAGATAAATAAATGAGAAATTAAATTAGGAAATTTGAGACAAGTAATTTGAAATGGAGGAAGTATATTATTTTCTCTAATATCTCCAACCAAACACACCCAAGTGTTTGAGATAAAATCAGGCAGCATTGTCAAATTTTTGAGCTGGAAAAGTTGTAATGAGGTGAGTGGATAAGAGTGTGTCAAGCAGGATTGACAGGTTTTAGATTGACAATCTTCTGAAGATGAAGTATACATGATACCTATGGCGTATGTTATATTGAAATGGAAGAGAAAGATGAAGTGCTTTTTAATACAAATCTCAATTTCACATGATATGCTTTTTAATACAAATCTCAATTTCACATGATATGCACATTTTGTGGGCGCAACCCTGAGGAATAAAACCCTTTGGGCATAAGCTCGAACGAACAATACATCTTGTGGACCTAATCGTGACAAAAGTTTAGCTATCAAATTCAAATGTTAATGTGACAAAAATATCTGCACAAAATTATTGACAGCTAATAGGCAAAACAATCTTACATGATTTTTAAGTCGATTGCTGCAACACAATATTTTTATCTAAATTGGGTAAATGACTTCTAGATGCGGTATTTCATTATTTATCTTTTAGATCCTTGGCTTATCACATAAATTTGAAGAATGACTATAAAACTTCATGGATATTTTCAAGTATTATGAAATTTAGGAGACATCTCCGAATAATTGACAAGTTAAATTCTAGCATAATGTGATGGAAGTTTGAAACTCCACAAATAGTACGATACAGAACTTTTACTTATAAGCTTAATTAGGGGATTACAAATGATAATTTGCCAATTTCTTAAGGAGTGTTGGTATGGGGAATGAACAGATAAATTTATTCTACGAAGTGAGATATTATATGAAATCAGTTATCCAATAACATATTTGAATATTTTATCCGATCGTTATAGCACAAATTGTGAGATGAATCATTCTGAAATTAACTAGCATCCTAATCAGTTACAACTAACTAATACCCTAATCAAATGAACAATAAAATAATTCTATATTTTATCTGAGAGCTATTATCCCTTTTTTTTTTTGAACTCGGAACCAAAATATGCCACAAAATATAAAAAGTGACCAAAATAAGCCATCTATTTAAAAAGTTACCAAAATTGGTTAAATGTAATAGATTATTAAACTACGATAAAAGTGTAAAACGTAATAATTTATTATATTTATCCCATTTTAGTAACTTTTTAAATAAATGATCTATTTTAATAATATTTTATATTTTATGGCTTATTTTAGTTTCGAGTTTCCTTTCTTCTCCAACCAACGACCCCTAGATGTTAGTCGCTGAAATTATCTTTTTAAGACTTAAAAGAGGGATTGCTAGTATTTGTCAAATACAGTAACTATTAAAGGGATTTCATAACATTGATTCTTATGCTTTGCCCAGTAGTAGGAGCAAATGGGGTCATTACACACCCACAAATTCAGAGCCAAATGAATACTTATCATTTATTTATTCTTTTAATAATTCAATGGAATAAAATAATTTGTACTATGACATAAAGTTAATCAACTAAAACCAACAAGTTGCAATAAGAAAGAGACAAAGTGCCGCAATTGCAGAAATGGTTAAGCATTTTGCTGACTGTAATCAAAGAGATTGCTTTCTCTTTCAATTAAAATTGTTTTTGTTTGGTTTGAAAGAAAGGAGTGAAAGGGATTTGGAATCCACAATTCCTCCACAAGAAAAGAAATCTTTCAAAAGAGATGCAACATTAGTTTGACTATTCCAATAACTATGACCAATACAGACAAAAAAAAATTAAATTATTGAGCAGAACAGATCTAATGGTCTAATCTAATTAGCTAAATATTTAGGACCGTAAAATGTGGTTGAGCTGAATTTGAAAGGATCGGAATGGATTGAGTTAATAAATAAGTGTGTTATTAATACGTTCAAAAGTTTCTTTAGGCTGGATTGAGTTAATAAATAAGTGTGTTATTAATACGTTCAAAAGTTTCTTTAGGCTGAAATAAGCTGGAAATCCATCACCTATTTTTTACTAAAATATATTAATTTGATGTATACACAAGATATGTGTAAGTTTTTACCCTTATTTTGCCACCTTTAATTATATCTTATAGCATAGTTTCGTGACCTAAAGACTAAAGTTAATCAACTTAGGATGCTAACAAACAAACAACAACATATTATCATACTTGAATAGTCATTTAATGACAATTCAATCAATCAATTGCATGTTCTTACTCCGAATAATTGAGATTTACTATATGATTTATCTCTACATATTTTATTTTTTGATATTAGTGTAACATGTTGACAAATTTTTAGATCAATAAAAGAGGTGTTAGTAAATAAAGAGGCAGCTATTTGATTTTTTAATAATGCATTTTAAAGTCATATGGATTTTAGTTCAAAATGAACAATACTACATGGTGGCTGAATGTTACAATTAAATTAAATTAAATTAAGAGCAAACAATTTAATCCCGACAGTTTGGATCTTAACTATAGAAAATTTTGATATTTTATATAATTACTGAAAATTTCAATTTTAGGTTCGTCGAGATACATAATTAACTCCCGATACATTAAATAAAGATATATTTTTCCTTTGTAAAGATACATAATTAGTCCCCAATACATTTTTTTTCGATTTTAGATCTGTCGAGATACATAATACATCCAACGAAGATACATTTTTTCTTTTGTAAAGATACATAATTAGCTCCCGATATATATTTTTAAATTTTGGGTCTGTCGAGATACATAATTAGCTGCTGATATTTTTTATTTTATTTTGGATCTGTCGAGATATATAATTAGCGCATGATATATATTTTTTAAATTTTGGGTCTGTCGAGATATATAATTAGCTCCCGATACATTCAATGGAGATATATAATTAGTTGAGATTTTTGTAATTACTTCGTAATGATGAAAATTTATGTAAATATGATAAGTTAATGTGTATGTTTATGTTATTTTTTCTTAAATTAAAAGGGAAGGAATGATGAGAAATTTATGAGCGTGGTTAGATGATATAAAATAGAAAATTAAAAAATGCTCGTTTGTTTTTTAAAAAGTATATCTGTATTTGTTTAAAGAATTTTTTTTAGGAAAAATAACATAAACACACACCTTTATCTTACCATTTTTACAAAAGTTTTTACCCTCACAAAGTAATTACAATAATTTTAATTAATTATGTATCTTCGTTGGATGTGTCAGTATCTAATTATGTAGCTCAACATACTCAAAATAAAAAAAATATAATGAGAGCTAATTATGTATCTTTTCAAAGGAAAAAATGTATCTTCATTGGATGTATTATGTATTTTGATTGACCCAAAATCGAAAAAAATGTATCGAAAGCTAATTATGTATCATTACAAAGAAAAAATGTATCTTCGTTGGATGTATCAAGAGCTACTTATGTGTCTTAACAGACCCAAAATTGAGATTTTCTATAGTTATACAAAATTTAAAATTTTCTATGATTATGCTCCAAACTGTCGAAATTTATGTTGTTTTTTCAAAAATTTATGTAGGTTGTATAACCTCGAAGTATACTGTTTACATGTTGTATACCTTAACAACAGCCATACTCAATGTTATATGCCATTATGATATATAAAATGTGAATTGTATACCGTAATGGTATACAACACATGCATAATTGTTGTCATGTAATATTTAAAGGATAAATTTGTAAATGAATTTATGAAGGACAATATATTATTAGTAGTAATATTTTAAATTTTTATTATATTTATGAAAAAAAGGGGGAAAGAGAAATGAGAAGACGATCACACGATCGAGAATTGGATACTTATCAATAAAATAAAAGTTCAAGTAACTAACTGATTAAAATATTAAATTTTGCAATAAAATGTTTTATTTTTCTTGGATGATCGTAAAGAGACCTCAAACATAAAGGAAAATTAAATTGTATGGCCGCCAATCAAAATAATAGCCAACAAATATATATATATATATTGAGAGAGAGAGAAAACATATTTTTCTCCTCTGAACTTGTCCTCCAAATTCACTTTATCACTTAAACTTAACTTTCGTTTATTTACCCTCCTTAACATCTTTAAAGTGTATTTATTTGATCCCTAAAGCTGACGTGATATTTTTTTAAAAAAAGAGGCGCATTTATTTATTAAAAAAATTATTTTCAATAATATTATATTTAAAATATAATAAAAATTATTTTAAAAAAATTAAAATAAAAAATAAAAATGAACACTTTTTCTCTTCTTCTTTCTTCTTCAAATCATCATCAACAACAACACTCAAACCTCCATTATCAACCTCAAATTTCTTTTCACTTTCCTCCATTGACAACACCACCTAAAAACAACACTTTCCTTTAAGTTTTATCACTTTCCTCTATTAATACCACCACCCAAGAACAATACTTTCCTTTAATTAGCTCCTCCATTAACACCACCCAAGAACAAACATGAAAACACTATTAAATAATTTTCTTCATTGAACACCATCTCAACCTTTAATCCAACTTCTTCAAAATTTAGATAAAAATTAAATTAAATTGATGATTTTGTTTTTTAGTCACTTATCATTAATGAGATTTCTTTTAACTTTTACTTTTGAATTTTTTGTTAATAAAACAATTTGCAAAAATTAATTTTAACTTGATGAAAGTATTTTGTTTGAATAAGAAAGAAGAGGGTGGGGATGAGGGGCTGGAAGGATGGGGTAGGGGTGAGGCTTAAAGGGGAGAAAGAATGGCTGGGTGGGGGGAGGGGGGGCTGAAAGGGGAGAAAGAACGGGGGGTGGGTGGGGGG
>NC_061122.1:31021154-31023689 GCF_002878395.1 Capsicum annuum
TTATATAAAATATAGATTATTTAAATGAAAACGGGGTGGGGGTGGGGGCATTCTTTATTTAATATATATATAGTAAATATATATTTTTTGCTTTTTAAAACAATAATACATAAAAATAGTATGTGTGTGGGATTTTTTTTTTTAAAAAAATCCTAATTTTTACGTGACAATGGCCTGGAACTGATGTGACACTGATTTGACACTGACATGACGCGTGTGTAATCCACTCTCCGTTGTGAGAGTGGTATTCAATTTTGAGGGGTGAAACAAATACACTTTAAAGATGTTAAGGGGGTAAATAAACAGAAATTAAGTTTAAGTGCTAAAGTGAGTTTGGAGGACAAGTTAGAGAGAAAAGATGTATTTTCTCATATATATACATACACTATATTATTGTATGATATAGATAACATATACATTTTTTATATAAAATACTACTACGTACTCTTGAATATTTAGTTGGCAAATGTAATTTTTTTTGCCGACCAACCTCATATGTAATAACTTGCTCAAAAATAAAATGAGATATTTAAAAAAGAGGTGGTCGCTGGAAACTGAAATTGTGTAATGCCCTATACAGAAGTGAACTAAATGATCATCCAGAGTCGGATATGCATATTGATCAGATTAAATTTAAGTTGACGCATTATAAAATTCATTTATGAAGAAGGCACTTCCAACAATTTTTTTTTTTTAATTTCCAAACTCTTATTTGAAATCTTTAATTGGTATTGATTCAAATTGTTTTTTGTTGGGTACTTTGTATTGAGCACAGACAACTTGATATAGTATTTTTTTTCTTTTTAACTAAAAATATTGTTGGCAATTCAAAAAAGTTGACAAGAGATGGTTCTCTTAGCACTTAAAAGTCCAAGTTCCTCTCTCTTTTTCAATATGTTCTCCCACCTTTTCAACCCTCTCTTTTCTTTTCCGTTTTTTTAGTTGTTCCCATGTATATTATTTTAATATTTTTGTGGTCTTTAGAACTTTGTATGACGTACGATCCACATATGCTTTCTGTCACTTTTTTTAAAAATATTTAGAGGTTGGATATTTTTAGCATGCACTTGGACATAACTTTGGCTCAAATTTGAAAATAAAACTTAAAAGTTGTATTTAAAAAATAATATTCGAAAGTTGAAGTAGTATTTTTATACATGCATTTCATTTGCAAAAAATTAGTACGGAGTAAAAATTTGGAGAGAGGAAAAAATATTGAAAAATGATTTAAAAAATTTAGTTGGTATTTGACCATGAAAATTAAATTGTAGTTGGAGTTAAAGTTGTGTTTGACCAAGAATATAAAATCGAGTTGTTTTAAAATTTTTGTAAGTTAATTGAAATGAAAAAAATGAAAACATGTTTTATTTATTTTCAAATTGAATTCCGAAAATTTTATGGCCAAAACATGTTTTTCGAAAGTCAACTCCGAGAAAAATTTATAATTTTCGTGGCCAACTTGCCTTTATTTTAAAAATTAACCAAAAAATTATTCTGATGTATAATTAAACAATATTTTAAAAATAATTCTTTGAAAAGAGAAAACAAATCATGTTCAAAGACTCAAAACGGGCTTTTAATTTCTCTACTTTCACAAACTTTATTTTATTATTCGTTGCTTTAATTTCTTCTTTTGTAGTTCTAAATTACAAAAGCTATTCTGAGACGAGCTTACTACAGATAGTAATTAAAGAATTAATTTATTGGCAGTTGCATGCTTCATTGTCCATGAAAAGGAAAACAATGACATTTTGTTTGTTTTAAATGATTTTTAAATAGAAAAATGATGAATTAATATATGCCATTCATTTTGGGCAGAATGTATATCAGAACAAGAAATAATGAAATGTACTTCGGATTAGAGTAAAAGTAAAAAAGGAAAATGAATTAACAGTGACAGTCTTTTTTTTTTTTTTTTATAATGGAAATATGATTTAATATATACCACTCATTGTGCGCAGAATGTTACTGTCAGAACAAAAATTAATAAAGTGTACTTTGGATTAGAGTAAAATGTAAAAGGAATAAGGGTGTGTTTGGTACGAAGGAAAATGTTTTCCATCCTTAAAAACAAGTTGGTTTCTTACTTGTTTTCTTATGTTTGACTGATGGATGGAAATTTTTTTTTCGTATTTGGTTGGTAAATGATTTTTTTTAGAAAATACATTTTAGTGCTTAACTAAAGAGTTAAAATACATTTTAGAAAAACAATTTTGACATTAAAAAATATTTTTTTAGGGTGTATTCGATTTGAATGAGGAAAAACATTTTCTAAAGAAATGAGTTGTTTCTTACGTATATTCTTGTATTTGTTATGCAAATTGGATAAGTATATTTAACAATGAGAACAAATAGGATAAGAAAAATATTTTGAATTTTTTTAAAACGTAAAATTTTAAAATTATTTATTTTTTGGGAGGAGGTTGGTAAGTGGGGATTGAGGTTGTTAAAATAGGTAGCAAGGATGGGGTAAAGAATATTTAAAATTAAATAAATTAATCTTTTTTTTGTGCGGGGGGGGGGGGGGGGGGGGGG